>NW_028145483.1:312500-572500 GCF_977016875.1 Pavona decussata
GTAACCCATCCGAGAAGACTGCAGTTTGTGAATCGATCCCCTCAGTCAGACCATTGGAGGCAAGCTGAATGCATCACCTATCCACTGATGGAAGAGAGCTTAGAAGATCAACAATACAGCAGACTGATCAGACCAACCAGGCGTCGCCCGTCAGTCCAGTCAAACCAGTTTAGAGGCAATCAGTCCTTCTCGTTACCTCTGTTCCACCCTGACCAATTCAAGATCAGACCTGCTGAGCCAGCAAGATTACCGTACAGCCGCATTTCACGCAGATTCCAGCCATACTGAAGTTGGATGTCAAAGGCGATAATTGAAACTATTGTGTAAAATTAATGTGTTTTTGCCAAGAACGAATGCTAGAAAATGAAGAGCCATTATATAGGTCGCATGTATATGTACAAAATTGATTAACTCTGGCTAAGGATTGCTGTAAAAAGAAGTTATTTTGTTTTGCACTGTAAAACGATAAAGATGAGTTGTAAATAAAAGCATTTTGTAATCGAGAATTGTTGTGGTCAAGTGTTGTGTTCGTTTCCATTTCAAGTGTGCGTAGTGCTACCAAACTGAGGGAAGGCGAGAAAAAAAGATACATGGAGGATATTAAACAGCGGCGCGTAGATATGAATTTTATTTTCTCGCATTAAAAAAAATACTTTACTCACTTGTCGCGCCCCTTCGGAAAATATTGTTTTTACAACTCGGAAATAAAATTCATATCTTCGAGCCATCGTATAATTTTATTATAGACAAATCTATCGCTCGCCATTTTTCACCGACTGTTTGCATAAGGGGGTTAGTTTCTAAAGAAACCGTGGTGCTTCGTCGGTGGGAAGAGTGAAACGAATGTTTGCTTTTATCAACAGAGTTGATAACAAAAGGTTACTTGGCCATCGTAAGGGGATTGGATTTACGATGGCGAAATCACCTTAAGTTACCACTCTGTTGATAACTGACCAAACATTCAAAAGGATTCGACTTTGTTTCGTTTCTTTTGCCCTGAATATTGATCCACGTTTGCACACAGTAGCTAGTCAGTATACCTTATATTTTTCTCGCTCGATGAAGAGAAAATAGAAGGGCTGCAGTTGAACAAGCTAATTTGACACATACAACAAAAATTAAAAATCCGAATACATTGAATGAAATAATGATCGGCTTTTGGCCTAAGTGAACAAAAGAAAACAAAAGATTTTTAATAGTTGGGTTTGAACCAAATCACTTATTATGTTTAGCAAGGGTTGATCAAATTCGGTGAGTCAAGGGTTGGATTCCCGCCGACTTCAAATATTTTTTCTTTGCCTCATGCAGTCTCTCATTTCCTCACTTCGGCTATAAACGCTCTGTCAGTAAAACGGGCCCAATTTAGCACTTTAACATACACTACATAGTACGTTAATTCTCCAGTGATGCATCTAGTTTGTGTCCTACTCTTTCCTCGACCCGCGAGTTAGAACTTTTTTCTCGTATATTTTTTTTTTTTTAAGGAAACGGAAAAGCCCGCATAGTATTTTTTGTTCACGTACCCTCTAGTTTTGCATAAGATCTTCGAGCACGTGGGAGAAATAACCTATAAAGGCTCATTTTCACGTAACAATTAATCGGGCGGATTTGTCCAAATTTGGCAAAGAAGATGAGCGAACAGACGACAATCGACCCAATTTATAAAAATCTGTCAGTGCTACAGACATTTTTAATCTGGCCGATTTTCACTCCGCGTTACACGAACAGACAAAATGTAACGTGTAAATTGACCCATGCGATAAAACTTAGTGATCGAACCGGTAAATCGTTATACGTATAAACATGGATCATAAATCCATAGTATAAATTAGCCTAGCTTAAGACACCGCGAAAGTTTGAATGAGTGCGTGTGAACGGGAAGAGCTATCAATAGCACTCCGAGCTCGCGCATGCAGTCGGCTTTACCATTAACAACGTCTGTAGGGAGACTAGCAAGTACTGTGCGCTCTTTACGCAGTCCACCTCTCACATTTGTCGTCGACGCTCCTTTAACGATCTTTTAAAAAGGCTACAAACAAACTCTAAGATTGTCAAAAATATTGTCAAAGGTTTTATTTTAGTTAATTACACATATAACATCACACCTTTGATATAACACGTAAGGCGAACAAAAGTACCATGGGTAATATGTATATCAGTATTAATGAGGTATTGTTTACCGATAAGGTGAGAAAATGTCACATTTTTCTCTCTTTTTTTTTTTCATCTTACAAGTAGAATTGCAAGATCATGATCCTAGAATCGGTTAGCGCGTTGTTATGACGAAGAAACTCGTACAGCTGTATACCTTTCTTGACAAGAGACTGCTGTAAAGTGTGTAGCAACTTTCATGTCTGACTGGTAATCAGATTTTTGAGGTTTGGAAACACCACTCAACCTTCACGTGCGAATGATCGCGCGCACATTTTATTTCAATCTTGGGTGAAACATTTTCTAAGTCATGATGATGGAGTTAAATAGTCAGGAGGTAATACTGCAATTTTGTTGGGCGCAATGCTGCATGCCTGCTATTACGTGCGTCTAGGATAGATTGCAAAACAATCCTTTTGTTTGTGTAGGTCCATTATTAAAACGAACCCGCACAGACAGAGCGGCGAGAAAATAAAGAGTGAGAGTGAGCTTGCACGCGAGAATCCGCGCGTTCAAAAGGCCTCTCGAGCCTCGCGAGTTCGTTCTTCCACTAACTAGGATCTTTCTCCGCTGTTTTGCAGTCTAGCCTAGGTGCGACCAACTACATATGCGAAAACAACAATAATTACAAATGCTGACTTCAAGAAGAAAAGAAAGGCATTATACTCTGAAATCCATTGTCTAGTTCACTCTGTTTAAAATTTGAATGTGGAACTGTTTGTGTTAGTGAGAGTAATTTGAACAGGCTCTTTTCTGCGGTTTTGCTTTTTCTCAATGCTTTGCAGAAAATAGCAAGTTTAAAATTCTAGTTTTAACGTTGGTGCGCCCACCAGTAATTATAAGAAAAAACAAATAAAGTTTGCTAAGGACTATTGCCGTCGACAAGCTTGTTTAACAACCTACCGGCCTGAGAAAAGTCACCCAAAGGTTTTAATTCACAGAACCGGTTTCCAAAACGCATTTGTAGTGAGTGCAATGTCTAGTGCTGGAATAACTCAAAATTTTGATAGAATTAAGACGTTTTAATTTATCTGTTTATAGTTATTAATCAAGAGAGCATGTACTTGTATTAAAAAAGGTAAAGTGGCAACTGACTCATAACATTAACATAAGTTTTGTATCAGGTTTTTATCGTTTGTTGATCCTGTTAAGTTGACTATTTGGATCTGAATTGAAATTGAACAAAGGAGATGTTTAATTTTCTGGTCAGCCATATTTCTTCATGCAATTCACAAGCGAACAAAAGATGCAAGAGCGAATACAACAAAAGATTCTTATAACAATTAAATTTGTCAATTTGATGTTACTTTACTCTATGATGTGTGACTTTTTCCTGATGTGTTGATTGAGAGCTGTATTGTTCACAATGCCCACCCACCCTCGCGTGGATAGAAATAAAAGGTGAGTGGACGCGCGTGTGATGACAAATCTTGCAGTCAGTGCTCAGTCGTGTGCTAGCAGTGTTGAAGACAACGATTCAAGCCTAAATATGGCTTCTGGAGGATCCAAAAGGAAATTGAACGAACTGGAAAGTGGTGAGTGAATTAGCGTTAAAAGTTATACACTCAGGTTTATAAGTGAGATTCGTTTTTTTTTTTTAATTTCGCTAAGGGTACGTTTAACTTACTGAACGAGTCAGCGTTTCCAAGGGTGCGTTCGAGCTGACACCTTCCTCGGAATGACAACCAAAACACCAAACGATCTAAAGCCATCAGAACTAGGATTGTATGTTGGATTTATGCCTCGGAAATGTTTTTAGATCTCTGAATAGCCTTGATATATTTTTAATGTTTTAATAGTATTTCGCTTATCAGATCAACGGATAGTTACTGGAAGTTTGCCCGACCTGAAAATTTGGGGCTCCTCTTCGAATTTAGAATTTTTGTTTTACAATTGTGAAAACTTTAATTCACAGAAAAAAGGATAGTCACTTATTTATAAGAGGAAAATGTGCATAAAGGTTCTTGTTTTGGCTTTATTTCGCCGTTCTAAGATTGCTAAGTTAAATTTAAGTGGTTCTGTAACAAGAAAGAACGTGTCGTCTTTGTATCAAATACTGAGTGTTTGAGTAATTAAGTTAAGTTTTCGAAACTATGCACAACAAACTACACAAATAATCCGGCTATATAAATGCTTGTAAATGGGAGAATTCGATTGTCATAACAAATGGTGTAATGTGTTAAAAAAGATAATGACCCAAGTTGGTATCTAAAGTCAATTTAAATTTATCTCGCATAAGCCGATTGAAACTATAAACTTACAGTGTATTTGCGCCGAGGCTAACGTGGTTTATTTAATTGTTCCAAGGTAACATCACAATGCGTCAGAGGCGCCGCCGAACAGCTTTCACTGAAGAACACCTTGATCGCTTGGAAGAATGCTTCATTGAGGAAAAGTTTCCAGGAATCACCATCAGAGAAGCACTCGCACAGGAACTGAATATCAAAGAGGACAGGATACAGGTAAAACAGTTTGGTAATTACGCAGTAGGCAAAATAATCCGGGGCAAGAAACTGGGTGTGTAAATCCGACTGGAAAATTTATATTTATGGCGCAGCATTAGCGACTGTACTTCTATTCGACTAAATTTTGAAAGCGATAGCAGTAATTACAAGAAGAGATTTTGACTCGTTTTTTTCAAAGGTATTTAACGATGTAAGTTGCACTGTCGCAAGGTTACAGGGTTAGAACCTCCTGATCATCGGATGAGTCTGAAATTAGTTTTTGCCTTCATGTAGGATCCAGCCATGAAATACAAATACATTTGCAGTTAGGGACGGACCATTAGAAAAGTGATGGCGTGGGGGGGGGGGGGGGGGGGGGGGAGGGGGGTGTGGGGAAAATACAAAAAAAAAAATTCGTGCAAGCCAAAATGCCCGAAAAAAAATTCTTGCAAGCCGAGACGGAAGAAAAAAATTCTTGCAGAAGGAGATTAAGGAATTATTATAGAAAATACCTTTTAGTGTTTTATTGACAGAAAATTTCTTCCAGAATGCCAAAAAATGGCCTTTTTAATGTTTTGAAAATCTAACTTTTTTTGTGGAAGTTTGTTTTGTATGAACAAATTCTAGTAATAGTAGCACTAACACATAAATGAGACATTCTACAAAAATATATTTAAAAGAAGCAAGATCATACATATAAGTGTGATCATATACAAAAAAATATGATTTGCATTTTAATCATTGTGATATAAAGTAAGAATCAACATTTCACTGTGCTAATGATACTCTATCGTGTATAAAATGAAAGGGGACTGTGTCTGTAGTAAAAGAGTATCCATGTAATATTAAGTAAAAACATTAACAATCCCACCATGAATTTGACTTTTAAATTTCAAGTAAATTGAGATTATATACTACTTGAAGTGTTTCTTATTAAATATTTCATAAGACTTCTTGGCGCCGACAGTTTTGAAAAATTTTGAATCAATTGTTATTAAAATGTGTTAAAAAGTAAACAATCAATAAACAGACAGTACATGAAATTTGATTTAAATTATTTTAAAATGATGACCAGTCTTTTATTTAAGTATGAGGCTGATTTTACTACCAGCACTATAGATACTACTTAGACACTAATTTCGGTGCTTTTGTTTAGTTTTGACCATTATGCTGTAATTTTTAGATATTGTCTCAGGGGTTAAAGGTAATCATTCTAAGCTCACAAAGTACAACTTTTTTTAAAAAATCCTTTAAAAAAAGTTGTTTTTTTTTCTGGAAAACAACAACAACAACAACAACAACAAAAAATTCGTGCAGAGGGTATCAACCGAAAAAAAAATTCCTGCACAAGCACTGAGCGAAAAAAAAAATTCCTGCAAACAGAAAATCCCCCCCCACCCCCCCCCCCCCCATCTCTTTTTTAATGTTCCGTCCCTTAGAAAAACTGACATTTGGTCATTTGCGTTTGGACCTGTACCACAAATTTAATTTCTAGAACACAAGCCTTGTGCCCCCCCCCCCCCTCCCCCGCTGGAATGAACTACGATATAATTTTTCTCGATTAAAACCTATATCGTCTTGTCCGCCAAGTTAGAGCTCCTTAAATTAAGAATACTTTCTCAATCCTTTGTTTTACCTCATCCTCTTTACGGAAATTACCAATTCATAAGCTGAGCGATTGTTTTATTTTTTTCTAGGTTTGGTTCCAAAACCGCCGTTCAAGATGGCGCAGACGAGAGCTGAAAAACAAACATCAGCGAACTCAAAATGCTACACCGGCCATTTCGCTCGATCCTGTTTTCCCGCCATTTCCGCGCGCCGACCAGACAGTACAGTAACTTCCTGGAGTTTTCCCGCGCCTTTCAGCCCCAGCGCCGCGACATCCTTGGCGCTAAGATGCAAAACCAGTCACCATCAAAGCTGCTCTATGATTGGTCATTCAGGCGCACCGTACGGTTCTGTCATGGCAACAGGTTTTCCGAGTCCACTGTCGATGCTATGCAGTCGTTTACCGCGGGTGACAAGTCTCCCCTCTTCATGCAGAAGTAACCACCATTCCTTGGAGGAGTATGTCGCAGCCGTAACTTTAGCAACTGGATTTTCAAGGGACGATTAATAATGTTAGATAAGGTGTGCAAAGTCGTCTTAATTCTGGTTTTGATTGTTGATTAAGGTTGAACTGTGAAGGGTAAGCATTGTATTTAGTCATTCTATTCATCCATAATAAATTGTTTTATTTACCGTGATCTTATCGTTTCTTCCCTGATATTATATGCAAGGGCCGTTTCTTGTAAGATGAGTTGAAAAATGACAATAACTGAATTTTCATTTTTGCACTGATGTCTATCTGAAAAGTTGCCACTAACAAAAGCCTTGAAACTATTTTGCAGCCGTGCTCGTTATTACCAATTACTGAGTTAGGGCTACCTCAAACCCCTCACAGGGGTCTCCCGTATACAGACAGAGTTTCAAGTTGGACGTTTTGTTTTCACCCCTACGGGAAAGCCGCCCTAAGACCTGATGCTTTTTTTTTGTCTGAAATTGTACGTCATGACTTTTTATGGCATAAACGGCCTTGTGTAGCTTCACAAACATTGCCTCAGCCTCATTTAATGGTAAATTTAAACCACAATCGATGCACTCTGTAAACAAAGGGAGAAAATTACTGAGCTCCCACACTTCAAACGCACTATAACAGTGAAGCAAAGCATTGCAAAAACACAGTCGTGATTTACGTACAATTCAAGCCTTTTGTTACTGTGACACGTTGCATACGGCTCTATAACACGCTACAACGATTACTAGAGAACAAAAAAAAAACCGTGGCAAGAAACACAACACCTTGTGACAAAAAACTTATAGCCGGGCGCGGCATTACCACAACTACAGAAAGCTCATTGCACGAAACAAGCAATGATTAATTCCTGTCCTAACATTACTAACACTAATCTCAACAAGAAAGGCCAGTTAAAACTATCACGCACGTGAACGAGCCAAACCAAACCTAGCTGAAATGCCCTATGTGGCATAAAAACAGCGTCGTTGAAGATACAGAATAAGAGGTCATATTCAAAATGAAGTCCAATGCGTCCTATATTATCTGCTACGGGCACCTACAACTATGCCCTTGCTAAATGGCTTGATGCTAAGCTTAAGCCTCTGTCTGATATCTTTGCCTTCAGAAATGAAATTTGTGGAGTTAAGATAAACCCGGGAGAAATCTTGGTCTCTTATGACGTCTCATCACTCTTCACAAATGTACCTCTAGACGAAACAATTGACATCCTCGCACACAAAGCTTTCGAGAACAACTGGTTCAATGACACCTATGGCCTAAACTTGACCAGAACTGATCTTACTGATCTTCTACATGTTGCTACAAAGAGGCAGCTGTTTCAGTTCGATGGGGCCAGTTTACGAACAGACCGATGGAGTAGCCACGGGGTCTCCCCTTGGACCTCTTTTGGCTAATGTATTCATGTGCTCTATTGAAGGGTCCCTGAAAAAGTCAAGGAAAACTCCCAGATTTTTACCGCCGCTACGTAGATGACACTCTGGTCAAGATGCCAGATCTGGCGGCAGCCACAGCATTTCTGGAAACCTTGAATCACGCCCATAGCGCCGTAAGTTTCACTATGGAGGTAGAGGAAAATGGGATGCTCCCTTTCCTTGGCTTACAGCTTCTAAATCGCGCACCATGTGTTGAAACAAAGGTTTACGTTAAGCCGACAAACACAGGTCTTCTCCTGCACTATCATAGCCATGTGGACAGCCGCTACAAACAGGGTTTGCTTGTCACCATGCTTGATCGCGCGCACCGGCTATCATCATCTTGGACACATTTCTCAGAGGAGTGTGAACGGTTGAGAGGAGTTTTCCGAAAGCTGAGGTATCCGAATCACCTTATTGATTCTGTCATCAACAAGTTTATCACCTAGAGAGTCTCAGCGGACCAGTCTAAACAGCATACCGATGACGTCATCCGGATAGCTATCCCCTATAAAGATCAGGATGCTGCAGTGTCTGTCAAACGGCAACTTAGAGATCTTAGCAGCAAGGTGGGAAAGACCATTCAACCCGTGTTTACTAGCCGTAAGCTTAATCAAGATCTAAGCCTGCGTGAGCCCAAGCCCAACATTGTAACCCAGCAAGGTGTTGTTTATTTATTCAAGTGTGACCTGTGTGATGCAGGTTATGTTTGGTATACAAAGGGCCACCTTCACACGCGCGTTGAGGGACACCGTCAAAAGGCGTCATCAATCTGCAAGCATTACTACAAAGAACATAACACTGCTGTTCCGAACAATTTCTTAGCACGCTTTAATGTAATCAAGAAATGCATGAACAAATTTGACTGCCTTATTAATGAAATGCTGTATATTCAAAACAAAAAGATTGTTTATTGTCCTTTGATATTCTGTTGACATGTTTCCTTTGAATGGCCACGCATTGGTTGTTTACATGTGCGACAAGTATTGTGTGCTTTCCTTGAGGCTCTGGGGTTGGAGTTGGACAATTGACTTTCCAGAACACTCTCCTGCAGGGCATTTTGTTCCTCTACTGTAAGAAAAAATGATAATTTTATACTCATAACATTGTCAATTTGTCTGTCCTTTAAACATTTTGCCCCTTGTTGTAAACTTGTGATCAATTTCACACAAGAATGTTACTCAACTCTTTTAGCAAGCCTCAATACTTGCCATCACTTTTTGGCAACTTGCTACCTCGTTCCCAGGGTTCTTTCTCTTCCTTCCTCAAAAGAGCCCTAAGAACGAGGTTGACTTTTTGACTGCTTGAACCACATTATGAACCTAAAAAAGTCAACTGATAATTTGTAAATCCCCTTACTAGTTGGATTATTACCCACTGAGTAATACGTTAAGACAAGTTTACCAGTTGGAAAGAGTTGAGTGATTTTCTGTGTTCTTTCTTCATAAGCTTTCACAGCATCTGCTTTTCCCACTCTGTCAGGGAACTGAGAGGTCAGCGACGCAGGAGCTTTGGATGAATACTCGGTAAAGGTCTCCTTCATTTCGGCCCTTGACAAACTAAACAGTAGCTTTTTCATCTCATCCACATAACCTGAAGAAAAAAACAGTGACAATTTGTGATAACTCTGCCATACATGTTCATACCACAAATTTATTGGCTACATTTAGATTTGTAATCTTTACTGAAGTCAGTGAAGTAAACATACCATAAGTTTGGGGAGTCCTGACATCACGTACTACTTCTTCACCAACTTTGAATTTTGGATAAGATACTCTGAATAATGGGTCACCATTCTTTCCTATTTGCTTTTCTCTCTGCACATTTTCATTGAAATGGAGGCTAGCTAAAACATGCCTATAAGGTAAATATTAGTGAATATCCACAAAGGGTATCAATTACTCCTACTGTAAAGTATAAATATGTAAGCCCTCAACATCCCCCACCCCCCTCTGCCTCTGCCTTCACCCCTGAAGTTAGGACCTGCTCATAATGATGGTAGTTGGTTTGGGCAAATTTAGGTTACTTTGTGTTTTAAATCTGTACAACAATATTGTTCACCTGAAAGGTACTTTAAAAGAACCCCTCCCCTGTAAAAATCATCCCAATCAGGAATACAAATATAAAGGGTGCCTGATATAATGCGAGGCTGCTGTATTATAAAACACACTTCACCTGCAGAATGTTCCCAACCATGAAAAGCAAATCATCTTTGGATGCCAGTGATTTAAAGTGGCATGAAAGCCCTCTAAGCAACTGGTCTGGGCATCTGAAGATAACCGTTTAATGTCATTCAGAAGCTTTGTGGGAGTCAATACACGAGTAAGCTTTTCATATGCTGCAGTGCCTATAATACATAATTTATACAACAGTCAATTTTTTAGTAAGGTACTACAAGTTCATGGGGAGGGGCCTTCAAGGGCTTATTTATTGTAAACGAGATTGTTGTTAGATAGAGAGGGGTGCACTTGAACTTCTTCCATCCCTGGAAATAGTTAACATATTTATTACACCCATTTTGAAATCACTGGTGATCCTTGCAATCTGATTGGCTCTCAACAGTGCGATTTATTCCCAAATTGCCCCAATTTTTTGGTCTAAATCGCATCCCTTCTTTTGCCCATCAAAATGGAAATGAAGTAAAAAAAATAGAATATTAATATTGACAATGATACTCTGTGATTTCAAAATAGGTGTAATAAAGTGGTAATTGAACTTTGTGTCGTGCAATTTTGGTCTGAAATCATACTTGTGATTTCAAATCCAACTCGCGCTGCGCGCTCGTTCGATTTTGAAATCACGCGTATGATTTCAGACCAATTGCAAATTGCACTCCACTCAGTTTACATGTAATTACCATTATAAATTATGTTCTCCACCCTTCATATACTAATGTAATCAATCTTTATCCAAATAATCAATATTAATTTTTTCCTTTGCAAAGATTATATAATAAACATACTCAAAGTCAAGTATTATTTAGACCGTACAATACTAAGTCTTAGTTTGTTGAGTGTGATCATCCAGGTGAGCGTAGTTCTTGAAAGAATTGTTGGTGACATAGACTGATGCTTAGGCAACCTGAGTGGTAGCCATCTTCACAGTCCATACTACCATACAATACAATATTATTGGTCTATTTGGAGATTTACATAAACAAGTGCTTACCAATTCTTATCCACTTTCTTTGTTCTAGTTCTCCATGATTGCAGCTTGAATATAAGGGGTCTTGATGATTAGTGTGCTTGTTGGCTACATGGCGTAGAAAGGAATTCCACTTAGCAGCAATCAGTGCACCAAATCCCACCCGAGTTGAGGTGGCACACCAGTACAGATGTTTGCGAATCCCTTTGATCCAACTTGCAATAACTTCGCATCCCTTTTCTTTGCTGGCCTTGAGGAGCTTTTTGGTAATTGATCTGGCAACATGCCAAATGTCAAAAAAATGTTTAGTTTCTTTACAGGAGTCATTTATCCATTTGGCAATGCCCGTATGGCGGTCTGATATAAACACTGACACTTTCAGGCCAAGCTGGTTCAGGAAAGCAAAACACCGTTTGCATCCTTCCTTTTCCATCTGCTGGCTGCCACCGGCCTCATTTGACTAACAGGAAGAAATAACCAAGGATTATTATGACACACATAACAAAATATTTTAAACTATATGGCGTGAACGAACTACGGTCTTGTAGTTGCCCAGTCCTCTCCCCTACAATTTTAAAATCTCAAAAATGTATTTCTCTATCTATAAAATGCATGGTTTCTGTGGCCTCATGATAAACTGCTGACCTCCAATGTTAGTATTTGCCCCTCCCTTTAACTGGGAAAAAATGTACTGAATTTGTATTTTGCTTTATTGGGATACATTGTAGTTGAAATTGTTGCATGTGCAAACATGCTTGTTTAATTATGCATAATACCTGAACAATTTCAAAATGCACAATCTTCATAATGGTGGTGCAAAGCATGGTATAGGCCCCATACTTTGCTGAGTGCCCCATGGAATCAAAGCGCCCATCTCCTGTCCACACCACATCCTTCATTGCCTTCAGCTTGTTGACCATGTCAGTCCTGCAAGTCTCCCAGTAGCGAAGGACAACTGGAAAAATGAAATCCCGTTGATGCCTGAAGTAGGTCCTCGCAGAGTAGACAGAGAGACCCATGTGGCGAAACATCAGGAGAGTTTTACTTATCGATGAACCAGACATCAAATTGGCAAAGCTTAAGAGCAAATTTCCAAGTGCAGTTTTTCCATGGACTGTGGGTTGGGATTGCCATTCAAAGTTCTTTTTGCACTTTAAGCAATGCTGTGTTACAGCAACCATTGTTCCTTGGCTCTTCATCGTGGTTGATGGCCCGGCTTCTTTGCAATAGAAGCAAAACATGCTGAATAGACTCAGCAGCTTCCAGTAAAATACAATGAACATTGGCTGTTCATAAACAGGTCCATCTGGATCAACTCTGAAATGTGAAAAAGGAGGAGGTTAGGAAAGAGGTTTACAAAAAACGAAACGCAGTTTATCCAGTGGACGTTTTGCGATAAATAATGATAATTTTTACTTCTGCAAACTTAGCAAAATACGTATTGCAGGACCTGAATTTTTGGAGTTATCAGCAAAGCTAAAATAAACGGGCATCAAAATACACCATTTTTCTGCTTATTCAAAACCATAATTATACTTATACTTTTGTGTAGCTGCCATTGGTTGGACTTTTTAACAGTAACTAATAATGCTCTGCCATGGCTTTGCTCAACTGTGGATGGCAATGGTGCCCAGATAATGGCAGTATCAAAAATTCCACACCTACCTGACTTCATTGGTGGAATTCTCCTCTACATCTGCATCGGTGTGGTATTCACTTTCAGCACTTTCCTCCATTGAGGCATAAGTCCAGTCGGTGTCATCTTCCTCTCCTTCAATGTCACTTTCTGTTGAAGGGCATGCTGGAGCATCAGGAACATCTTTATCAGAAGCATCCTCCTCTGGCACATCCTCCTCCTCTGACTCCTCCTCAGTTTCACCTGGTTCATCTTCAGTTTCAACTACTCTCTACAGAGATGATAAAATAATAGCAATATATAGTTGAAGTTGCAAAACTAGGAGGAACTAACAAACTGCAAAAGAAATTTAAGCCAGGGTCAGTCATGTAAACTTGTCAAATTATCCAATATGAACCAGACTCCTCTCATAGTGCATAATACTGAAGAACTTTTATGATACAAGAAATACAAAAAAATATATTGTTAACTCACAGTTTCAAGCTCCCTGATTGTTTTCTTCAGCTCGGCAACTTTGCGATTGTACCGAAGATTTGCTTTTTTCAAGGTGTTGTATTTCCTGGCTTTATCAATACACCCTTTGCACTTTCTGATGCCAGTGGGGGGTGCTGAGAATGGAGTAAGAGTAACAGGTGTAACTGTGACAGAAGTAATAGCAGCGGAGACAGGACTCGCAGGAAGGCTGGTAGATGCAGGAGTAGCAACTACAGCATCTAATGTAGAGGCAGCAAGTTGTTCATCATCCCCAAGAGGGCTTAACTGGCCATCATCACAGTGGAAACAGGACTCAGTACAGGAAAGGTGGTAGTGGTAAATAAAGCAGGTTGTACATCAGCATAATCAGGAGGACAGGAAGACATGTGTGCTAAGTTTACAGGAAGAGAATCAG
This sequence comes from Pavona decussata, assembly GCF_977016875.1. Classification (NCBI taxonomy): domain Eukaryota; kingdom Metazoa; phylum Cnidaria; class Anthozoa; order Scleractinia; family Agariciidae; genus Pavona; species Pavona decussata. The sequence goes on from NW_028145483.1 coordinate 326,254, forward strand.
CAGAAGTGGTGGCAGTGCATAAAGGTGTGGACACTAAAGACACTGTGTCTGTGCATGAGGTAGTGGTGCACGTGGATGTGGATGAACTTGACTTTTTCTTGTGTTTTCTTCGTCGCTTTGCAGCCGTTTCACTAACCATTGTCGACAGTGCCTCCCGTTTTAACTGCAAAAAAGTATAACAAGGCATTATTGCCGCATGACCTTTAATCGTTATTACATGGGTTTGTTGGTAGGACTGCTGTAATCGGTCAGCGGTGTTGCGCATGAGAACGAGTGTGAGTTGTGTGTAGAAAACATGGCCGACAGCCTGAATAAAGTATGATCGTTGTGTTAGCCAAGTTGTTCCTGTTCGTGCCTGTATCAGCTGGTCAACATGGTACCAGGAGTAGACGAACCTTCGCCTGAAGTTTACTGTGAGTTTTAGTTGTCCTGTTTAGACTGTATGTCATCGAACTGTGATTGCAATCGTTCGATAAGTTCCCGCCATTTTGTTGTCAAGTTGGTTCTTTCCATTTTCGTCGTGTTTGCTGTTATAATGGCGGGCACACCGGTCGGTTTTCCGGTCCCTTAGATGCAAGAAGGTTTAGACGATCGAGAAGCTCTAGATTGTTTTATTTTAGATTACATTGATTACTGTACGGTGATGGGATGGTTCGTTCCAATATCTGGCTGCAAATACGACTCTGGCAGCGAAGCAGGAGTGGCTCAGTGGAAAAATTCGGATTTGTGTATGTCGACGCTTCGTGCTACGCTTCCGCCGAGGATGAAGAGACTAATAAACCCAAGCAACAAGACTCTTGGTTTATCGGTCACAGATAATAGTAACCCAGTGAAAGTTCTCCAGGCTCTTATTAAGAGATTTGGAGGCAGTGTGAGTGTTCAAGCGGAGCGGACAAAAATGGGTCGCATGTTTCAAGCTGAAGGAGAGTTAATAAGTGCCTGGGAATGTCGAATAGTAGAGCGAGCAAAGTATTGTGAATATGGGGACTTTGAGGATCAAGCTTGTCGTGACAGGTTCATTGCTGGTTTAGTGGATGAAACTCTACAAGGAAAGTTGAATACTAATGGTCATCGGAATAAAGATGGAGTCATTGTAGCATTTCGTACTGTCGTCGAAATAGCTAAGAACTATGAATCTTCCACTGATGCGAAAAGACTGATGAGGCAAGTGCGGGGAGATCAGGAGCAAGTCAATTGGGCAGATAAAACCTCTCGTTCCAAAGGAAAGAATCCTCAGCCCCCAAGTGATAATCAGCGCAAAGGATCGTACCAAAATGAGTGCAATTATTGTGGGGCCAGGCCTAGTCACCCTAAAGAAAAGTGTCGTGCAGTTGTATTTAAGTACACATGTCGGAACTGTGGCAAGAAAGGGCACGTTGCCAAGAAGTGCATGAGAAAACCACAGAATGTGAATGCAGTGGATGAATCTGGGTCTGCTGTTGAACAAAACGTGTACCACTTGTTTACTTTAGACGTTCACTCTGTGAGAGCTGTTTCAGTACAGAAAGGGAAAAAGTTCTTTGCCGCAATCAAATTATCTGCAGCCAAAAATCATTTTGTTTGGAAAACACTCCAATTGGATACAGCTTCGACAACCAATACCCTGGCAGTGGATGATCTCTGGAGTATGTGTCCAGCAGGATTTGATGTCAATTCCCTGATCCGGCCATCTCATGCTACTTTGCACACCTATGGAGGAGGTATCATCACACCTGTGGGGCAGGTCGAGTTAGTATGCGAAACTCAAGGAAAGTGTTACCCTCTTGAATTTCAGCTGTTGAGTAAAAAGGTCATGGGATCACAACCACCCCTCTTAAGTGGATCGGACTGTGTCAAGCTGGGGCTGATTGGGATAAAAGGAAGTACTTCGCTGTCAGCTCCAAGTGTCCGGAATAGCAAGGATATGATGGTGCATCAACTTCAATCAAGTTCCCAGGGGGACAGTGACACTACTGACTGGAAGTCACTGCCACCACCCTCCAAGACACTGTTGTACAAGAGCCTACATCAGTTGTGTCAGGCCTACCCAGTAGTATTGATCAAGCCGCCCTTACCTGTGGAGATGAAAGTATTGCTGCAGTTGTTGCCGAAAAGAAATCTGTTGTGAGTAGTGTCAGCCAGTCTAGTGTTCCTCATGTGCCTGTTCCTTGGGGAAAGTTAACCAAGGCCATTGTCCTGGATGTTTTCAAGGATGTTCATACAGGGTTAGGAACTTTGGGCCCGCCTTTGCACATGTCCATGAACCCTAATGTGACTACAGTTTAAGCCCATCCCCATCGGTGCCCTGTAGCTAAGGAGCCCAAAGTAGCGGAGGCAATACGGGACATGGAAAAACAGGGTATTTTAAAGAAAGTTACTGAGCCCACTGCGTGGATCTCTAACAGTGTCGACAGAGAAAAACCAGATGGTAGCTTACGTGTTTGTATTGACCCCAGTCAAACTATAAATAAAGCTATTGAAGTCCCAAAGTACCCAATTCCAACCGTTGATGAGTTACTGCCAAAATTGAGCAACGCAAAGATTTTGTCCTGTGTGGATGTGTACAAAGGATTCACTAACATTGTGCTGGATGAGAGTTCTTCATTTTTAACTACCATGCACAAAGATACCGTTGGTTGCGTATGCCGTTTGGTGTAAGTTTGGGCCCAGAAGAGTATCAGCGAAGGCAACACGAAGCGCTGGAGGGCTTGAAAGGTGTTGTTAACAAGGCAGATGACATCTTAGTCTTTGGAAGTGGAGAAACTGTCGAGGAGGCAGAAAAGGATCATGACATGAACTTATGGAACTTAATGTTGCGCTGCAAAGAAGTAAACCTTAAGTTAAACCCTAAGAAATTTCAATTCAAAGTCAAGCAAGTTACCTGGATGGGACATCTCCTCAGTGGCGATGGCATTTCCCCACATCCTGATCGTTTCCAAGCCATTGTTGACATGGACCCTCCTAAAGATGTTAAGGGGGTTCAACGTTTCGTGGGTATGTGCAACTATTTGTCACGGCTCACACCAAATCTTGCTGAAAATGTGAAGCCACTTACAGAGCTAACGCACGTCAACACAGTCTGGTCATGGTCCTCGCGGCATGACCAAGCCTTCAGAGAAGCCAAACGTGTCATGGCAAATGCAACGACGTTGAAGTTTTTTGATGTGAACAAACCATGTGTGTTACAAGTGGATGCCAGTGACACAGGCTTGGGAGGAGCATTGTTACAAGAGGGACAACCTGTGGCTTTCACCAGCTCCACATTGTCAGCCACTGAAATAAACTATGCTCCTATTGAAAAAGAGTGTTTGGCCATCAAGTAGCATGCACCAAGTTCTATCAGTACCTGTATGGCAAGCAAGATGTTGTCGTCCATTCAGACCACCAACCGCTTGAAACTATTTTCAAGAAACCGTTGAGTAGTGCCCCCAAGCGCTTGCAGCGCATGATGCTTCAGCTTCAGTCATTCAAGTTCACAGTAGTATACAAGAAGGGCAAGTACATGTACTTGGCAGATACTTTGTCAAGAGCTGCTTTGAAGCAGCCTGCACCCTCTGGCACCCAAGAGGAAGTGTTTCAGTGTTACTCAGGGGATACTCAAGAGTTGTTCAGAGCAGAGCTTGAGTCCCTAGAACAAGATTCCCCCGAAATGCAGTCAAGTACCTTAGAGGAAATCAGAGTGGCAACACAAGGTGACCGTATGCTGTCTGTCCTTTGTCAGTTTGTGGCTCATGCCTGGCCAGCTGAAAAATCCCATGTTCCAACAGCGCTCCGTCATTATTACTCATGCCGGGATGAGCTTGCAGTATATCATGGTGTTTTGTACAAGTCCCATAAGGTCGTCATTCCCCTGCAATTACAGTCTACTATGGTGAGAAAACTTCACCAAGGCCACCAGGGTGGTGAAAGTATGGTGCGTCGAGCCGGAGAAGTGATGTATTGGCCTGGAATGCGAGCAGCGATTCTTCAAGAAAGTCCCAACTGTTCTGTGTGTGCTAGCTACAGTTCAGCATTGCCGAAAGAACCGATGTTGTCTCATGAAATTCCACATGGCCCTTGGAAGTTTATCTCACAAGACCTGTTCAAGCAAGGAGGACGGTGGTATGCTGTTACTGTAGACCACTACAGTGACTGGTTTGAAGTTGACCTTCTAAATGAGGACATCACTGCGGCACATGTTATTTCGATTACAAAAGCACACTTTGCCCGCTATGGTGTTCCAGATAAGTTTCTGTCAGACAATGGGCCCCAGTATATCTCTCAAGAGTTTGCGAATTTTGCCAAGGCTTATGATTTTCAGTTGATCACCCGATCGCCGTATTATGCAAGAGCCACCGGTAAAGCAGAATCTGCGGTAAAAGAAGCTAAAAAGATGCTGAAAAAGTCTGACCTGCTTACTGGTCTTTTAGAGCACAGAAATACACCGCCTCAGGGTGTGACCTTCTCCCCAGCACAGAGGTTCCTTTGTCGTCGAACAAAGTCAAGTCTGCCTGTGTCTGAATCATTGTTACGCCAGTCTGTGCCACCAGTGACAGTGGTGCGCGAAGAGCATCTTGACAGAAGAGCTAAAGCAAAATCCTACTATGACAAAACTGCGAGTAAGGAGCTAGCACCGCTGGTTCCTGAGCAATTCGTTTACAGCAAACCCAATGATCATCACCGGGGTGAAAGGTGGAATTTTGGAGAGGTCTTAAATGAAGTGACACCACACTCGTACCTCATTAAAACGCCAGACGGATTGGTTCGACGGAATAGAACCCACCTAAGACCTGCTGAGGCTTCGCTTTCATGTAATCAGCAACCTCTTGCACCACAGGCCGTGCCCGCTGTCGTACAGCAAGAAGTGCCCGCTTCAGACAGCCCTGTTGTTTCCGTTCCTACACCAGTTGAAGCAGTGCCGACCACTGATCATTCGGTTGGATCCACACCTTCAGCAGTTGAAAGTCCAATGCAAAAGTCTCGTTATGGTCGACCAATCCGCCCACCGCAGAGGCTAGACCTTTGACACTGAACAGTAAATGCTTGAAAATGCTGAGCGAGACACAACTCGAATTGTTAACTAACGTTTCTTGTTCCTGTTAGAATTTATTTTTTAATTTATTTTCTGTTTGTTTGTATGTTTGTTTTTTTTCTTTTGTCCAGAAACATATTAAGGCATAATAGTTTCTTTTGAAAAGGGGGGATGTTGGTAGGACTGCTGTAATCGGTCAGCGGTGTTGCGCATGAGAACGAGTGTGAGTTGTGTGTAGAAAACATGGCCGACAGCCTGAATAAAGTATGATCGTTGTGTTAGCCAAGTTGTTCCTGTTCGTGCCTGCATCAGCTGGTCAACAGGTTCATCATAATTTTAATATTTAAAATGCAGACATCACGAACAATAATTATTATATGTAGCCAAACAAATGTTCAAAGCAATCGAACTTTACCTTTCGTTTGTTCCTTTCCGTAAGCACTTCTGGGCCAGGCGGTAACACTGTGTCCCTCGTTGGCACGGATCCTTTGATTAAATCCACTCGCGTTCTACTCACACCTTCGAGTTGAAGCGAGGGATTGCGAGTAAAACAACTCTCCTCGAAATGAGCGGAACACAGAACAGCGTACTTGTTTACTGGTTCGCCGAAATCAACGCGATGTCGCTGGACAAAACGAACCCACTGCGCTCGAACCGCTGGATCAGTTGGGAACTGATGTACACTGATTCCAGGTGTGTAGAAGCAATTGCCACAACTCTTTAAATTAGCGGTACCAGCGACACAACGCCTCCCGCCTCTCTTTTTCTCTCCACTTTCCGCCATGTTGGTTTGGATTGGGATAACAAATCTACGTCACAACCCGATATCACGTGACATTTTGACCGCGCGAAGTCAGGGACAAATTCGAAGGCAAACTAGCGGGTTTTTCGAACGCGAAAAAATGGGTTTAAAATATTTTTTCGCACTTCAAAAGCTTCTATTCGTTTTTTATAGACATTAAACTGCAAGAAACAAAAGAAAAAAATTTCGTGTCACATCCACTTTAAACCAACATTGAATGTGCAGTCCGATTCTCTTCGTGCTAAAGTATTTAAGTAATTAGCTTGCCGCTATGTTATGCAAATTCGCTTCAACTTAGCCTTTTTACAAACCGCTTTTTATCATTAATTATGTAACCTTGATAATGGCGCAAGATGCACCGAAACGTCGGCTCCTATCACTCATATTTCTTGTTTCATGAAGAGAATTCAAAACAGGAAAATCAAAACTCAGTAGGCACAAATGACCTAAATACTTGGGAGTAGCGCAGGCTTTAAAAACCAATTTAGCTCTAAAAAAAACAGACTCGTGCGAGCTAGATTAAAAAAAAAAAAAGCTAAAACCCGCGCCAGGGAGTGACGAAGGCTTGTCAGTCTTTATTTAACAGGCCGCCCAAACTACAAAATCATTATTTTCATAAAAAAAAAATAATAATAAAAAAAAAAAACTCGTACTAGCTTTTGCCTCGAAAGACAAAACAATTATTTTGAATTCACATCGAAGGAATGTTTTTGCAGTCAAGAAGTTGATTTTCTTGTGATTTCGGACTAACATAGCTACAAAAAATTGAGGCAGCTGCTCCCTCTGTCCGTTCGTGACATGAATAATGATTTGACTCAAGGAAAAAACTAGGCTTATATAAATTTCCACAGACTGTTTAAATGAGCTTTTTCCTGCGGTTAGTCAATATTAACATTAAGGTCTAGTTTTTGGCAGAGCCCGTCAGTTGACTATCTGTCATCGTTTAGCTAAACAAATGTATTAAACATAACAATGATGTTCTCTTATGAAGAAATTCTGAGTATCAAATTTGGATAAAAAATTTCAGATGATATCGATATTCTCAATACGTTAACGATAGCAAACGCTCGCCAAATTTAATATTCTCCTCCAACCGTTTGTGCCCTTGCTTACAGGCCTATTCCCATACAAATACAAAATAATAAAAAGAATAACAAAGGAAAAAAAACAATGATATTTGGAGTAGCAGTAAAAGCCTTAAAAAATGAGGACTGTTTTTCTGGTAGAGTAGCTTTGAATTTGAAGTTAGTATATTTTAATCATTTCGGTTGTAAAACTCGGCTGTCGATCGGTGAGGGTAAAAGGCGGCTTGAGTTTGCGGAATGGCATGTGGCATGACCTGCGGCATGGCATAATTATGCGAAATACGATACTTGCGGAATGACTCAAAGAAATAAATTAGCTGAAGAGTGCGTCTCTTTTTGGCGCCAGTTTTAATATAAGAGCATTTAGCTTTTTCGATGTTGCGGAAAATGCAACAGATGGGCTGATTAGAAAATACAAGCCAGCAATTGGGATAGAACATGTCTGATCGGTGGTTAGGAAGAAGTGAGGGTGAAGAAATCGATCACTGGAATACTGTTTAATGTTCTCACATTCAAGGAAATATGAGTACATGTGCGTATTCTCGGACACTTTTTGCATTTATCATAATAACTTACCTCAGAAAGCTAAGAATGTCCTAGTATATAGATCCTTCCTTTAATACCTAAACACGTCCTAAAGATTGGCTGATTGAACGCCTGAGGTTTTTCCGTAATTTTGAAAAATATTGTAGACGTTGAGCGGCCTATTCTCGGACGAGTACGATCGTTCACAGGTGGTTAATCGCCTTTTCTGGAAAAAAAATATCTCCTTCATCATGTTAATATACGTCTCGTTAAAGAAAAAACGAAGTAATATTAAAAAATCATTTAAAGTCAGTTTGGGTGAGACCTCGGCTGGGGTATTAAAACGCTGAAACAGTATGAAGTCACCGGTGCCACGGCACCTCCGGCGGGTAATTTTTTTCTCCACGTATCGCATTTGTTATCCAATTCCACATTATTATCCCAGAATTTTATTTCATAGATATAACGGAGCTATAGTTGTGTTAACGTCTGATAAAATACATGTATATGTGGGTCGTGACGAAGAATACCCCGCCACCCTCCCCCGCCGGTCGGGGCAATGAAACTTACAACTTACAACTTTTGTGCATGACCTACCCACCGAAAGCGCTTTCTACCCTCGCGGATTTTTTTTTTTTTTTTTTTTTTTTTTTTTGTTATTTTAAGGGGGTAAATATTTCTTGATTCGATGTTTAACAAATTTTGCGGCTTTTGGAAATTGCATTTGTTAGTTATTCCGGCTCGCTGTCAAACCGGCCAGGTAAGCTTTCAGGAAAAGCTGGGAAGTTTCTTCGCTATTCTTTCATGAAACTGTTATTGAACTTAAAAATGCGTCTGGCCTTCGCTTTGTCCGAGAACAGTTTTATCAGACGCTGTGAACATTTAACGGTTACAAATTGCAACGAATAAAAAAATTGTAACAAACTCATGACAAAAATAGTTTTTTTATTTTCTCACCTTACATTATCGGCGAGATACGTACGCAGGTTGAACTTGTCAATTACATGGAGTCAAAAGGTGAAAAGCGAACATGAAACTTAAATTTACTCAGTCCCTTGACTACGAAAATTCATAGCTTTCTTTACCCTCACTCCTTCCTAACCAGCGATATGTCGACATGATTTATCCCAGCCTTGTATTTTCTTATCCTCTTTCTGGTGTGTAGTTGTTTTTTAAATATTCAGCTTGGAGGGTAAAATTATAAAATTGGCGCGAAAACAGGGAGCGATCTGCAGTTAATTTAACTCATTCCGCAAGTATCGTATTTTCCATAATTATGCCATGCCGCAGGTCATGCCACATGCCATTCCGCAAACTCATGCCACCTTTTACCCTCACCGCAAAACGTTCGGTACTTTTCATCTTTCCAGACGTTTCAACTCACCGGCAGACATCTCAATCATTTAAAAATGATTAAGATGAACTCTTGATTCCCGAGCGACAGGTTTTGCTATTATAAAAGATGAAAAAATATATAATTATATATCACCGAGAGACTAGTTAAACTAACAAAAATTGAAACATGCAAGGCGCAGGTGTACACTATATTTGTCAGTAAGAGAGGCCTGAATTAGCCCGTTGCTTAGCCGTAAGCGAGCTGTTACCTACGGATAAAGAATATCCTGTACTTTGGCTGGTTTGAAACTTACAAGAAAACAGCATTCTCCGTTTTAGAAAAGGTACGTTTTGAGACTAATAGACGTCAACCGATTTTAAATAACGAATTGTGGTTTTCTCATAACAACCAAAATGTTTTAAATATACTTAGTTAAAATTCAAGGCTACTCCACCCCAAAAAATCCTCATTTGTTTAGGGCTTTTACTTCTACTCCAAATATTATTGTGTTATTAAAAAAAAACTAGGCTTGTTTGGCAAGTATATTTATACAGATGGGCATCAAGAGGATTTTTTGATTCTACTTTCTAGTGATAAACGTATACAAAAGTAAAGCAACTGACATGTTTCATCCATGTGGCAAGTCGAGAAACGGCTGATGTTTACATTTAGGTCGGTGTGCGATTTTTTTCAATCTTTTCCTGCGGTGGACTTCATTTGTAACATTTTAAGCAAATTCTGCTTTTAGGTCACGTTAAGAGGGAACATTTACATTTTCTAGCTTAAAAATAACGGTAGTTTGGAAGTGTAGCATGATATGAGAGACAGGGTATTAATTTCACTGATTTCAAGTTATTTCCGTGGGAAGGCTCTTTCATCTCGCTTGAACGTCTCAATATAAACTCGAAAATTTCACCTGAAAAGAAACATTTGATAACTTAATGCTATTATGGGGAGCACTTAAGTTTAAGGCTTGTTATTTACGTGTATAAAAGCATGAGATGAAACGGAGACCTTTGCTTTTATCTAAAGCTTCCATGAACTGTACTGACGCGTGCAAAGTAACAGGAATAACGTAAAGTACGAAATTATGGCGAATTGTGTCAAAGTGCATTCCACACATCTCGATTTTGCGCGTTCGCTTTTCACGGGCAAACATTGTATTCTTTACGTGGGCAACTTCAAGTAAAAGAATGTTCAGGTCGAAATAAAATATAGCTTGGAAGCATGCAAAAGGGATGTAAAACGGTTGTGAAAACATAAACTCGAGAAAACGTTTCCTTGCCTTGAGCGAGAGTTTTGAAAATGTACTAATTTGACTAATTTCAATCGGGCCATCGGGCACGAATAAGTAGGCCGATTTTGAACTTTCCCAATTATCGCTGGAACTTCGCTAGTCCCTTTCAGTATTGCATTTCTTTTCCCTCAGAAACATTAACAAATAGCTGCCATTTTGAAAATTGGTGCTCTCGCTGTCACTCTCGCTATAATCACCTCGCGCGGTGATTAATAGCGGAATATGACGCAATTCTCGACCAATCAGATCAACAGAATTTCTATTATTACCTGAGTAATTATACTAAGAATTGATGTTCATTTCCGGTTGAAATCAAAGGGAAACGGAAATCATACCGTTACCGGAAAATAAAAAAAGCGCAGACGACCTTGTCCTTTACAAGTGTTTACAAAGGTTCCTTCAAAGGAAATATGTCGGTCAGTATCTAGGTATTTTATACTACTAGCCCTTTGAAGGTCACCGACTTGTTTCCGTTCCTTTTGTTACTTTAATCTTGGAGAGGTTCGATTCAGGTTTGCTTGTGTTTTCGTTTTAATTTGCGATTCGACTTTTGTTCATCGGTTTGGTAGAGCTTGTCAACCGATATCCGAGAGCTGGGTGGGGAAAACGAGACACCCCCGCCCTCTCTCTTTTATTTATCTATTTTTATTTTTGAAGTGTTTGGGAAGTTTTCCTCTCCAATTTGGAAATTTTTTCTCCTCTCCATAAGTAAGCAAGTATAAAAGCTATGACACTTAAGACTTACTCATGCACTGCAACTTGTATAAAAATTTCTCTTTCAAAGTCGCCCACGTCGTGGAGGCAGCATGGTCGAGTGGCTAGGGCGCCGGGGCCAGACTTGAAATCCGGAGGTCCCGGGTTCAAGTCCCGCTCTGGCCGCCAGCTGGAGTTGTTTCGCGGTGCCCAAAGTTCAACTCCTCGGACGCGCTTGTAAATAGCCAGCTGGTCTGCCTCCTGCCAGTTAGGATTTTTAACCATGTTAATTTCAATTTATATTATTTCTTTATAAAGTTTAATTCTCGGTCCCACCAGCACTTGTGCTTTAAACACTGCAGAGGGTAAATAAAGGTTATCTATTTTTATTTTAAAATCACCTTAAGTCGCCCCAAATCGCCTTCAGTCACTTAAAATCGCTTCAGTTTTTCAGGGTCTTTTGCTTAAGTCGCCTTAATCGCCGTAAGTCGCTCAAAGTTACGGTGTCCTAAGTTTCAAGAGAAGGCCTTGTAATTTTGTTTCCATTAGTAGAGATCACCTTCCTTCATGCCCAATGGGTCCTAATCGGAAGATTTTACATGAAAAAGGAAAAGGACATCTCTTAAATACAAATAACGAAGAGAACAATGTCTCATAGAAGTTTTATAGCAAGACATACGGTAACACCGGCGAAATCATAATGTGCTTTGGAGCACTGAACATCTGACGGCCTGCTAAATTTACAGTGATGTAAACATAAAATAAATGTCTTCCTAAGGCTTTGTTGTTTCAGAATGATTCTCAGTCATTAATAGTTCATCAAGAGAAAACAAAGAAAATCACAACTGTGACCGTGGTTTTGATTTGTGTTCCTAATTACCATAAAACTTTGCTAACTTTAGCCTTCAACAGTTTATCCGAGAATTATAAGATTTTGAGAAGCCATAATATGTATATTAAATTTAGCCAAACCTAAAAGCGGAGCTCCAAAATTCGTTTTTAATCGCATTTATATACACTCTACTCTGCTTCTGTAATAACGTTACAAATTCTTCATCCTGTCTTGAGTTGTATATAAAGAAAACTTTTTACGCGTCAGCGAAAAATGTTTTGAACCGTAAGCTGTTCTTGTTGATCGTGCGAGATCACATTGCTGAATTCCGATGAAGTTCGAGAGCATAAAACACTCGAGGGTGAAAAAATTACGCTTTCTTTCAAATATGGAAACTATTAATGCACTTGTGTGAAGTTTTAAATACGTACAATAAAGAAAATTTGGCTACAACGTAATGTTTTCCACGCGTGCAATTTCGACACTCGGATAAAAAAAATTATTTCAAAAATTATTACTCTGTAAATATTCCTCGTACAAAAATATTTGTAGTCTCATAATAAATGTTACTTGAGAAGAAATAAAGGAAAAATAATGTTTGGTTATGGCTCGATATATTTGAACGTTTACTTTAAAATTAGGGCGTACTGTTTACAAATATGCGCTACGAATGAATTACACAAGTCGAGAACAAAAAACTCTAGGAATATTCCTCCTAAAGGAATAATTCTAGTCCCTAACTAAAATTTAAGAAAAGAATACAGGAAAAATTATGTTTGGTTAAGGTTGTGGCCCGAAATATTTCAGCGAGCGCATAAAATTAGAGCGTGTTTACAAAACTTATGCGCGGAGAATGGCGAATGAATAACACAAGTCCAACACAAAATGTTCAAAACAATTCATAACTCGGTGAATATTTCTCCTACAGAAATAATCCTAGTCCTCAAGTAAACGTTTACAAAAGGAGGATGCAGGAAAAAATGTTTGGTTGTGGTCCGAAATATATCAGTGAGCGCTTAAAATTAGAGCGTGTTTACAACACTTAGGCGCTGTGAATTGCGAATGAATTAGAGAAGTCCAACACAAAATGTTCAATACAACACATAACTCTGTAAATATTTCTCCTACAGAAATAATTCTAGTCTCTAAGTAAATGTTAACAAACGGAGAATACAGGAAAAATACTGTTTAGTTGTGGCCCGAAATATTTCAGTGAGCGCTTTAATTTAAAATTAGAGCGTGTTTACAAAACTTGTGCGCTGCGAATAGCGAATGTATTAGAGAAGCCCAGCACAAAGTGTTTTAAACAATTTATAACTCTGTGAATATTTCCCTTACAGAAATAACTCTAGTCTCTTAGTAAACGCTAACAAACGGAGAATACAGGAAAAATAATGTTTGTTTGTGGTCCGAAATATTTCAGCGAGTGCTTAAAATTAGAGCGTGTTTACAAAACTTATGCGCTGAGAATGGCGAATAAATTAAAGAAGTCCCACACAAAATGTTCAATACAACACATAACCGACAGCTGCCTGCAAAATTGAATTTAATTTCCATGCGACCTGGAGTTGCTTACTCACCCAGCTCACCATATGTTTGTTTTTAACTGACATTTCGCCTGTTTGTTCGTCGCTCTCGGGTTTCAAATTTGCTTATTAGTCGCCTGCTTTCTCGACATATGTAGTTTGACAACATATTCAACGCATACAAGGAATAACTGTTCTTCAAAATCGTTTGTTTTTCTAAAAGAAGAAGTAAGCCATCCCACTTCCCGCCGAAAAAACGCGGGTTGCCACACAGGTTGAGTGTGACATTTCACGGTGGCTTATATAGACGGGCGGACGTTCGTTCAGACAGTCGGTGTGTGACGTCATAACCAAAATTTTTCGCATAAATGGGTTTACCAAAATCTCTTATCAATGGGGCTCCGCTATAAAGTACTCGAAAGAGTTTCGAAAGTGTGTTTCATCAGATATACAAATACCTCTATGTCCCTTGAGAAAAAAACTCAGCTGCGCCTCATTTTTTCATACTATGATTTTTTCAATGTACTTCTCGGTGTTTGGATATCTGATGAAACACACCTTCTCGTGTTTGATATACATGAGTGTTACGTAAACATAAGCCAATAGAATTAGAAGTATTGCTAGATCATACTGATTTCATTTTGCCACACTAAAAAACACAAGAAGACAATGTAACGACCGCTGTTACTGGGACGTGGTATAATTAACAATTATTCCATGAGCGCGCGTTGGATATGAGATGGTAAATAGCGCGCCGAGTTGGCTATAACTAATCTCATATCCAACAAGCGCGAATGGAATAATTGTTTTATTAAATTCTCCGCGTTTCGACATCAACGGCTGTTGAAGTTTACCGAATTTTTATATTTTAAGAAAAAAATTCTTTCAAATTTAAACGACCGGATGTTGAGGCAACCTCCGACCAAAGCGCGCAAAACCTAATGATCACATGACACGTGCAGCGCTTTGCGAACCGGAGTTGAATGAAAAATCGAAAGCGAAGAAAATCGGACACAGTCGGACATCTAAAATTCAAGAAACGTTTAAATGTACGAATTATAACCTTTCTGAGACTAGCATTCAAGTGCTTTTGAAGTTCCAGCTCATCGAGAAGCGTAATAGTTGTGCACATTTGAGCAAATGTTCTGCTTTGTGGTGCCGAGCGAAGGAAGAGATCAGGGCAAGGACGGCTTTTTTCATGCTGAACTGAATTCCTCACGGACGATTTAAAACAGTTCAGGCACGTCCAAGTGTACGAGGTACAACCTCACTGAGACAAGCATTCAGTGCAAGTTTTTAAACTTCAAGCTTATTTGAGAAGCGTAAGAGCTGTGCACATTAGTGCAAATGTTTTGCTGAGTGGTGCCGAGCGACGGAAACGAACATTATGGCCGCCGCTCGTACGGATTTCATAGATGAACCATCTGAAGTCCTCGTAAATTCGTAAAAACATAAAGGCAGCCATGAAGCTCTTCCTGAGAAATTTCTTCGATTGGCTTTAACGTCTTACCGCCAGGATTTGCAAGCCATCCTGAAATTTTTGAAGGTAACCGGTTGTTATTGTTGTTGTTATGTGATCTGTGTGATCTAAAAAAATCGTAAAATATTGCAATTTTGAAGATTTTAAAGGCAACTTCAGAGATACGTACCATTAAATAGTGTCATACCGAACTTTGTGGCTTTTATTGTTGTTATATTGAGATGGCATTGTTTGGTATTTCTTTCTTTTCCTTTTTTTTTTTTTTTTCTACATTTTTCCGAAGAAACTTTTGCTTCCCGCCGAAAACAAAAATTAGCTTAGTGACACCTGGGGCTTTCGTTTTCCATATAAGGTCAAACTACGGTATATGAGCTGATAACCGACATTTAGTGAACCAATCAGAACGCTAGAAATGCAATATCCGGGGCTGAGAATTTAATAATGACTGATATTGCATAGCCAGTAAGCCAATCAAAAAGCTGGAAATGCATTATCCAATGCCGAATCCAGGTTTTGATATTTCAGTGATCTTATATTACATCCTTTTTTTTTAATACCTTACTTGAAGGCAGCTTTTCAGTGACAGAGTGGTAGAATCGGCATAGTTTTAATTGCCAAATACTTTAAATTTACCAGAGATTTCCTAAAATATAATAATTAAAAGTACCTAAAAAATACCTTAAAGTTTTACTAAGCACTCTCACCTCACTTTTGAGGCCTCCAGTTGACAAAAATTAATTGCATTTTTATCAGTTTGAAAACTCACTTACTTGCTCGCTAAGCTTGATGTTCGTACTTACCTCCTTACTGACTGACTGACTGACTGACTGACTGACTGACTGACTGACTGGACACTATCTAATTGACTGAGTGACTAAGTATCTGACTGACTCCCTGTCTGTCTGAATGGCTATCTGAATATCGGCTGACTGGCTGTCTGTCTGTCTGTCTGTCTGTCTGTCTAACTGACTGACTGTCTTACTTACTAGCCACTATCCGACTGACTGAGTGAATAAGTATCTGACTGACTGACTCTATGACTTACCGACTGACTGAATGACTGCCGGACTCATTGGCTAACTACTTGACTGATTGAGTGATTTAGTATCTCACTGACTAACAAACCGACGGTCTGACTGTCTGACTGACTGACTGATCGACAGACTAACTGAGGGACCTAGTATCTTAATGACTGACCAACTGTCTGCCTGACTAGCTGACTGACTGACTGACCGACTGACCGATTGATTGGCTGACTACTTGACTAACGGAGTGAGTTAGTATCTCACTAACTGACCAACTGTTAGACTGTCTGACTGATAAAATGGTTTACTCACTTGCTTCATCGTCCTTGGTTAGGTGCCATTTTCTTCAGTGTATTCTAACGTTAACTATGCATTGTCGTTTCTTTTCCGGTTACTTACAGGTTTGAATAGCAAGTTTCTTCAAGAAGAAAAGAAAGAAAAGTCACCTTTATTACAATGAACAATTCTACCCAAATCAATTACAGTGATGACGCGCTGTGCTCAGAAGCTGTTTCTGTTTTCTTCACAACAGCAATGGCTGTAATCACCTTTGGCGGTTTGATTGGCAGTCTTTTGGTGTTTATTACTGTGTACAGAAATCCAAACCTTAGAACAAGCACCAACCTCTACTACGTCAATATGGCGGTTTCTGATTTCCTTGCAAGTCTCACGGCCTGGCCGCAGTACCTCACTGATGAGATAATCACAAGCAAAGGAAGCCTAATTCAAGGTCCTGTGGCCACACCCGGATGCAAAGTAGGAGTATATGTTAGAGTAGTGTCCAGCGTAGTATCCATCCTAAGCCTGGTGTTAATCGCTGTCGACAGATTCATCGCTACAGTGTATCCCTTAAAAGCCACACTGCTGTCAAGCAAAATAAGAATAAGTCTGATGTTTGCAGTATGGTTCATAGCCTTGGGCTATTGTGTACCAGTGGTTTACTTTTTCAAAGTGGAAGACGTTCGGGAGGAAACATTCTGCAGATTTGCATGGGACGACACTTTGGCGCTTGCAATCTACTACACAGCTGGCCTTATCATGCTAACTATTGCACCGTTAATTACCATAGTCATCTTGTATTCTCTAATCATGCGCGCTTTAAGACAACGACCCAACCCAGAATGCAGTGCAGAAAGCAGTACTGCGGAACAAAAGCGACACAAGCAGAGCCAAAACATCATGAGAATTTTCAAATCGATCGTTATCGCTTATTGTGTATGCCTCGTTCCTTTTATGGTTTATATGATTTTAAAGATGACTTTCTCCGAGCTTTTTACCAAAGATAAGTGTAAGTGGATTCTTGGGTTTTCATATTTTGTGTTTCCGTCCCTTAGCACAGCAATCAACCCAGTTATTCTGTTTTCATTTAGTTCTAATTTCCCTTTCACTTTGCAAGGCTTCTGTTTATCTTCATGCCCTCTTGAAAAAATACGATCTTGTTGCAAATGTAAAAATGGCTCAGTTTCGTCCCTCAACAAAAGCGTGAGCTTACCAGTACTATCGAGATACAGAGAGAACGCTTGGGAAGAAGAAGACAGTGCAAAAAGCAAGGACTTGAGTAAAATTTATCCTTAAAATTGGTTACATTCCGTTTAAGAACTGACTACTCTGGCCGGCTGGTTCTGACAAATGGAAAGATATCGGATAATTTATTTACTTAACTCAACTTTACAAAGGGTGTAGCATGAACAACTTTGAGCTTAAGGTATATTCCACCCAGGGGTCCTTTTAATATTGCATACTATCAAACTTATAAAGCAAAACGACAATAGGTTCATAGATAAATGAGTAAGTAGAAGCTGGGCCCGGTCAGGTTGAAAAGCCGATTAACGCTGGGCCCCGATTAAAAGTTAACCGAGGTTTTCATTTCCCTCGTTAAAAATGTCTTAGATAGTAAATTTTAAGTTTAAGGCAAGAAAAAGGCTAAGTCGAAATTGAAGGACAAAAATCTTTTCGAAAAACCTATATTGGTTAGTAATTAAACGCGAATTAAAGTTTAGGTTAATCCAGGAATAGCTTAATCGGACTGTGAACAACTGCTGGGCCCTGAAGTTCAAAGGACAAGGTTGTAAGCTTAGCTTAATTATAACTAGCCGGTTTCTTTTTTTCAAGAGGTTGAATAGAGAAATGCGAGAATTGTAACATTGGTCGGTTGCATTTGTATAAAATAGATTTAATTGGATTTTCAAGTTTATAAAATAGAAAGTGTTTTGTTTTCACTGTCGGAAAACATAATTATGATTTTTCGGGAGAATGTTCACTGTAAATAAAAACATTTTGTAATTGAGAATGATTGTGTTCATTATTATGCTCGTCTTCTTTTAGGATAAGTATTATTAAGGCCATCCCAATAAAATGTTTTGTTTCCCATCGCCCCGTCTCTTGCTCTGGTGGGTCGGTCGGTCAGGCAAAAAAAAAAAAGGAATGAACACTTGAAGGGGTCTGCGTTCTAGAGAAGGCCGGGCTGCTAAGAAAGAAAGCCTGCAAGGTTAGAAAGTCAACTCGAAAACGTGGTCTTCTCGTTCGTTATTCGTAGTGAATCTTGAATTTTTTTTTTTTTTTTTTTTTTTTTTTTACTTTTTGAAAAATGTGGGTTGGTCGGGCGATGTGAAACAAAACATTTTATTGGGATAGCCTAGATGAATTATTAGTGCCAACACGAAGGAACAAGCTTCCGTCCTTTTGTTGCAAATATACTTGCTCGTTTCCACACAGTTATTTCATATTTCCCTCGATCAATAACAAACAAGAGAGGATAAAATCTCTTGGAGAAAATAAAAGGCCTGCACTTAAACAAGTTGACTTATCACCCATATTTAAGAGAGGATAAACTCTGTTTGGAGAAAATAAAAGGCCCGCACTTGAACAAGTTGATTTGTCGCCCATATTCAAGAGAGGATGAACTCTGTTTGGAGAAAATAAAAGGCCTGCACTTGAACAAGTTGATTTGTCGCCCATATTCAAGAGACGATGAACTCTGTTTGGAGAAAATAAAAGGCCCGCACTTGAACAAGTTGATTTGTCGCCCATATTCAAGAGAGGATGAACTCTGTTTGGAGAAAATAAAAGGCCTGCACTTGAACAAGTTGATTTGTCGCCCATATTCAAGAGACGATGAACTCTGTTTGGAGAAAATAAAAGGCCCGCACTTGAACAAGTTGATTTGTCGCCCATATTCAAGAGAGGATGAACTCTGTTTGGAGAAAATAAAAGGCCTGCACTTGAACAAGTTGATTTGTCGCCCATATTCAAGAGAGGATGAACTCTGTTTGGAGAAAATAAAAGGTCTGCACTTGAACAAGTTGATTTGTCGCCCATATTCAAGAGAAGATGAACTCTGTTTGGAGAAAATAAAAGTTCTGCACTTAAATAAGTTGAATTGTCGCCCATATTCAAGAGAAGATGAACTCTGGTTGTAGAAAATAAAAGTTCTGCACTTGAACAAGTTGATTTGTCGCCCATATTCAAGAGAAGATAAACTCTGTTTGGAGAAAATAAAAAGCCTGCACTTAAACAAGCTGATTTGTCGCCCATATTCAAGAGAGGATGAACTCTGTTTGGAGAGAATAAAAGGCCTGCACTTGAACAAGTTGATTTGTCGCGCATATTTAAGAGAAGATGAATACTGTTTTGGAGAAAATAAAAGGCCTGCACTTGAACAAGTTAATTTGTGGCGCATATTCAAGAGAGGATGAATTCTGCTAATGAGAATTTAAAAGGCCTGCACTTGTAGAAGCTGATTTGTCGCGCATATTCAACAGAGGATAAGCTCTGTTTGGAGAAAATAAAAGAACTGCACTTGAACAAGTTGATTTGTCGCCCATATTCAAGGGAAGATGAGCTCTGTTTGGAGAAAATTAAAGGCATGCGCCTTAACAAGTTGATCTGTCGCGCATATTCAAGAGGTGATAAACTCTGTTTGAAGAAAGTGTAAGGCCTGCACTTGAACAAGTTGATTTGTCGCGTATAAACAGGAATAAAAATCCGAATGCATGAAATGAAATAATCATTGGCTTATTTACTAAATTGAACAGAAGAAAACAAAACATCTGTGAAGAAACCGCCAAAGCGCTCACTTTCTCGACCCGTTTTTCCCGGGGTTTCTTATAAGCAATAACAAAAGCTCGAAAGGCCTTTTGGGTGAACATGGGTCTTTGATTTTTGGTAGAGTAGCCTTGAATTTTAAC
Organism: Pavona decussata; assembly: GCF_977016875.1. Lineage (NCBI taxonomy): Eukaryota > Metazoa > Cnidaria > Anthozoa > Scleractinia > Agariciidae > Pavona > Pavona decussata. Next base: position 346,032 of record NW_028145483.1, read on the forward strand.
TAAGTATATTTCAAACATTTCGGTTGTTATGACATAACAACAATTCGTTATTTAAACTCGGTTGTGGATTAGTCTCAAAACGTTCGGTACTTTTCATCTATCCAGAAGTCAAAACTTTCCAGACATCTCAATCATTTAAAATTATAACATAGCTAGTAAATTCGTGTAATCAAATACAATTTCGCACGCGTATTTCTTATTCCCATTGTGGACGCTGATGACATAAGCACTAACAAATGCCTCGAGAAGAAAAATTTCTCCATGAGTGATTTCGGTTGACTGTATTTTGCCATCGAAAACGGGAAGAAACTTCAGCAGAAAGTTTAACTACAGATGGCAACAAGCGAACCAGGTGATGAGGAAGATCTTTTTAATTTTTGGGGGGGGATTGGAGTTTTTAACTCTTGAAAAAAAAAAAGACAAAGAAAAGGGGAAAAAAAGAACAAGTACAAGGCACGTGACATCATGTCTCGGAAAACCGCAAAACTATTAATTTTCAGACGCCAATTTCGCTTTCTCAGAGAGAAAACACACCTTTTCGAAACGATGAACTGGAAGAAGAACTCCTAAAGAATACTCTACGGTTTCAATAGGGGAAATCCGATAACTAACGGTGAAGAAGTTGTGCTTCAAGGACACTAAATTGTCGTTTTATCCAGCCGACAAGCTAGCGGACATCTCAGATCATGATTGAAGCCGCGGACTTTCTAATGGTAATGTTCGAGTACTTGTAGGACTGTTCACAAGAAATTACAGATTTGATTGTGAATTTGTACTGAAATAATGTTCTAATTGAGCGATTCTCCGTATTCCTAACACATTTTTTTTGTGAAATTTTTGAAAACCGTGGTTTTCGATAAATTCACTTCAAAATGGACTTACACTTTCTTCAAATCGCTTGCGCGTTTATCGCCTCTGATTAAAAATTGTACGCCTTTGCTTCTTAGAACAAAGACTTGAATAAATTTTTTATTTAGGAAAGCTTCAGTTCTCTGTTTTCTTTCTGTTTTCATTGATGAAACGTGACAACTGCGTAAATCTTCCGTAAACAAACACATGCCCTCGCGAGCGGAAAGAATTCTCCCATGTAACTCGAGAGTCAAATTCTCAAGCTTGTTTTTTGTAAAATTTTTAATTGGCAACCAGAATATTTTTTTCGTTAATTAGAACCAGAGGGATATTACTTTTTTTTACCCTGTAAGTTGTGGATTTTTTACTGAACATGGGTTGGGTTGTTTATTATCACTTTGCACGTTGGGTGAATGCTTGGAAAACCTCTGGTCAACCTAGAATCAACGGGTTAAACTACCGCGTTGAAAATGTTATAAAACAATTGATTCATGCGTCAGCTGTGCTTCATCGAGATATGAAGCACTTGGAAAGTTTGGAGAGCACTCAAGACGCCTCGAGCAACTCTTACCCATCATTTTCGTGCTCTCCAAACTTCCCGCGAGCTTTATATCTCGATGAAGCACAGCTGACGCATGAATCAATTGTTAGATGATTGAGATGTCTTAAACTCTCGATTCCTGAGCGACAGGTTTGCAATTATAAAATATATAAAAAAGACAGAAATATGACCGAGAGACTAGTTAAACTAGAAAAAATTGAAACATGCAAGGCGCAGTCAGTACACTTTATCTGCCAGTAAGGATAAAGAATAGGCTGTACTTTGGCTGGTTTGAAACTTACAAGAAAACAACATTCTCCGTTTTAGAAAAGGTACGTTTTGAGACTAATCCACAACCGAGTTTAAATAACGAATTGCAGTTATCTCATAACAACCGAAATGTTTGAAATATACTTACTAGTTAAATTTCAAGGCTACTCCACCAAAAAAATCCTCGCTTGTTTAAAGCCGCACCTGGCGATTTTATACGCCGATCGCGGCAAATTTGACCGCCAGCGAAAATCGATTGATGCGGACACACCTGGTGATTTTTTTCGCCAATCGCGGCGATGTCGCAGTTTTGAAAACTCATGTGATAAAATCGCCCAACCTGATGGGTTGGCTTTACAACCAATTCACAGCAATAATCGCAGAAAATCGCGGGAATGGGCACACTTGTCGAATTTAATCGCCGATATCTGACATTCCAGATATCGATTTTATACGGCGATCACGGTGATCTGCGAAAATTGCAATCGCTGCACTGGGCACATCTGGCGATTTTCGCCGATCGCGGCTATCGGCGTATAAAATCTTTAAGTGTGTCCGCAACAATCGGTGGCGAAAATCGCTTGCGCTTTTCGCTGGCAATCAAATTCGCCGCGATCGGCGTATAAAATCGCCAGGTGTGTCGCTGGCTTAAGACTTTTACTTCTATTCCAAACATCATTGTTGCTTTTGGTTATTCTTGTTATTATTTTGCACTTGTATGAGAATAGGCCTGTAAGCAAGGGACAAAGGACTGGGGAGAATAATTTGGCGTGCGTTTGCTCTCGTTTACGTATTAAGAATATCATCTGATATTTTTTATCCAAATTTGATACTCAGAATTTGTTTATAAGAGAACATCATTGTTACGTCTAATATATATGTTTAGCTAAACGATAACAGATAGTCAACTATTTTGACGAGCTCTACCAAAAACCAAACCTTTTTGTTAATATCGACTGACCGGAAAAAGCTCATTTAAACAGTCTGGGGAAATTTATATGAGCCTATTTTTTCTTTAGTCGAATCATGTTTCGTGCCATGAACGGAAACCTTTATTACGATCTTTTTATTATTATTATTATTATTATTATTATTATTATTATTATTATTATTATTATTATTATTATTATTATTATTATTATTATTATTATTATTATTATATCCTAGCAGGGCCCTTTCTTAGTGATCATGCACGTATTGAGAATTTCAATATAAAAACGCTGGGTTATTTAACTTACATGGTTCAAATTTTGCACAAACAAGATGATTCCTGAGGAAAATTTCTTACGATAAAAGAAGCAATATTCATGGGTGAATTTTTGAGTATGTTTACCATAAGCGGGTGGTTAGCTAACTGTAAAGATTATACTTTACTTTGACTGGTGGTTTGAAGACGGAAATGTCAAGTCGGTTCAGATCGGCCAAGACTGAATCGAAAACGAAAAAACATTTTTAAAACAATTATTCGCCGAAGGCGAAGTAAATATTGGTGAATATTCACCAATATTTACTTCGCCTTCGGCGAATAATTGTCACATGCTCAATCGAAATTACATACTCAATCGATAAACTGCACATGCCTCAAGCGGTATTCTTTAACTGCTGCTTCGCTGAGGCGAAGCATTGACTTCTGTGAATGAATGCTGGGTTTCTCCGACCCGTTTACCAAGATCGGATGGAGATGAAGCAGGATGTCTGGTGTAAAACTCGAGCCGCCGGTGTTAGCGATAACACTTTATCGCACATTTTCTTGTTGGCATCCATGGCTTCGCCAGTTAACGGACGTTTATAAATTGCCCTCGGAGATAAGCTGCTTCAGGTAGGAATTAAGTCCATTATTGGCTTTACTAAACAAGTACACGGTTGTTGCAGATGAAATTTTTTTGTTGTGAGTCGGTGATTATAGGTGGTGGTCGAGAGCCGCCCGAACCAACAGCAAACTAGTTTCCAGGTTATAAAAACTGAGACATTTATTTATCTTGTTTACTTCTATGCTTTCAAATTCTGTCTTAAATTCGTTTTGTTTGTGAAATCATTCTGTTAAAGAAAATCTTGCGTGAATTTAACTTAATTTGTTGTCTTCATTTTAAGCCATCGACATCGACAACATGCAATTTACAAGAGTTTTTAAATACAATTAGCAAAATTTTCATATCTGCCTTCGAAAAGTGTCACGTCGGACTTAGCTGCATCTTTAGTGCCTTTCGGTATTGCATTTTTTCCCCCTCAGAAACATCAACAAATCGCTAAGCGGCCATTTTGAAAATAAGTGCTCTCGTTGTCGCTCTCGCTATAATCACCTCGCGCGAGGTGATTATAACAGGACATGACGCAATCGTGGACCAATCAGATCAACAGGATCTCTACAATCACCTGAGTAATTACACTCAGTGAAAATTGACGTTCATTTCCGGTTGTAACCAAAGGGAAACGGAAATCATACAGTTACCGGAAAAAAAGCGCAGATGACTTTGTCCTTTATAAGTGTTTACAAAGGTTCCTTCAAAGGAAATATGTCGGTCAGTATCTAGGTATTTTACTACTAGCCCTTTGAAGGTCACTAACTTGTTTCTGTTCGTTTTGTTACTCTAACCTTGGAGAGGTTCGATTCATTTTTGTGTGTGTTTTCATTTTAATTTGCGTTTCGATTTTTGTTTAACGGTTTGGTAGAGCTTGTCAACCGATTTCCGACAGCTGGGCGAGAAAAACGAGACACCACCCTCCCCCCCCCCCCCTTCTCTTTTATTTATTTATTTATTTATTTATTTATTTATTTATTCATTCATTTATTTATTTACTTATTTATTTATTTATTTATTTATTTATTTATTTATTTATTTATTTATTTTTTAAGTGTTTGGGAAGTTTTCGTCTTCAGTTTGGAATTTTTTCTCCTCTCCATGTATAACTTAGCAAGTATAAAAACTATGACAATAAGACTAACTCACTGCACCTTGTGTAATATATATTTAGCCAAGCCTAAAAGCGGAGCTCCACAATAGAAGTCTGCTTATTGTATGAACGTAATAACCTGATGAGTTCCCCATCAATTCTGCAGTTATATAATACATTTTTAATGCATATGCAGCTAACTGCTCATCAACAATAACAATGTAAAACAGAGGGCAAAATTACTGAATGCTGATTTTTTGTAACAGAGGGCAGTTTTTCGTAATTTCCTTTCACCGAGGGCAAAATTACTTACTCCTGATTGGTCGAGCGGCGAAAATACTCGCTGCTGATTGGCTGAGTACGACAGTTTTACATTTTGTTGGTTTCTGCATTTTGTGTCCAAAAAAACAAGTTCTTTGAGGTTCTTTCGAAGTTCGACTCTTTAAGCCGGGTTCTTTGTACCAAAAATAGATGGAAATCAAGTGCTGCAGCTAGGAAGGAAATTCCTAAAGACTTGGATCGGATTGATTTTATTTTGTTTGGTTGAGAAACTGAAATCAGTCATGGCGTTAAAGTGCTTTCAACGAACTATAACCGAGCATGAAAGTGTCCTTTTGATGGGAGGAAGGAGCAGGAAGAAATTACTCCTTCTTTGGATCCATCGTTTGCTATTTTTATCGATCTATGTTCGTGTGATTTCCAAGCGGTAGGAAGCTTCACAGCTCAGGTGAACAATTAATTGATGCCTAACATTTGATTTATCGTTGTTAGTTTGCTCCTGAATTAAACTTGTATTCTCTCTTAATTACATGTGTATTAAGGGAACTGTTCTCGTCAGTTTTGTTTCTTTTGAATGCTACGAAAAAATTAAATAATTTGTTGGTTTGCTTGCGCCGTCGATGAGTGTTTTACTGACTGTTTTACGAAGTTCCTTGATAGTTTTAGGAACATTTTGCCCTCTGTGTGATAAAAGCGGAATTTAAATGGACTCAAAATGATATTTTCTGTTTTTATTATTGTTTTTAGTTTTTAAGATGATCGAGGCAAAACGGTTTGTGAACAGCCAACGCACGCTACCGGCACTGTCACTGTCTAGTAAATTTTGCTTATCAAGAAGGCCGTACGCTATAAATCACAGAGAAAATGGATACAATAACCAAAAAAACACACTTCAAATATATCTTTGAGTAATAAATGAAAAAAGCACTGTGATAATTCTTAGCAATAAGTACAGAAATAAACTAGCCAACGATCTTTGAAAAATTCACAAAAAACAAGGGAATGAATGTTTTGCGTAAACTTTGTTTTGATGAAAATGAAATCATACTTTAATTTTACATTCGCTTTTAACGTTCTTTGAAAAGACTTTGAGTAAAAATTACTCACACATCTTAATCTTTGCGGTTATATCCTACTGTTTTAAGTATTTTTGTTTGTTTTCTGTCAAGATTGTCAGAGATAAATGCTAAAATTAGAAATACATGCGAGAAAAATTTGTCAGTAGTTTATGCCAACGATACAATGTTGGGAGACGTTTGTTTGACTATTTTAAGCTCAGAATCATATTTTTTTAAATGAAGCAAAATGGGATGAGATTAGAAAATAAAACTCCAAGAGAAATAACGAACATGGATCGAAAAATGAGCTCAAAAGGCTGCTCGAGGTTAAACAAGATGCAGTGTCAACATTTCAAGAAAAAAATATCTTGCAAAAACAGCAAAGTTTTGTCAACAAAATCACATGAATATACTCGCCTCTTTGGAGAATAACCAGTTCTTTTATTCGATTGCTGATTTTTTCGTTCGTTTACAACGTTGAGTTTCACTTCAAGAGGAAAAATCCATCACATCTTAATTTCATTTCATCGCGCTTGACTAGAGTAAAATAATTTCTCTTCAAGATTCGGCCCCTGTTTATGAAGTGCCGCTTCTAAAAGCTGCTAAAAGAGTCGATTTGTTTCTCCCGCCGCGACCCGCCTTCCTCTTTCTCCCGCTGTTTGACGGCAAAATTGGACTAGATCAGAAAATAAAATTCCAAGGGAAATAATCAACATGGACCGAAAAAATGAGCTCAAAATACTGTTCTGAAGTTAGCAGTATTAGCTTAAGCTTAAGTTAAACGGCGTGTCAAAACTGCAAGAAAACAATATCTTGCAAACTAGCAAACCAGCAAAGTTTTGTCAACAAAATTGCATGAATGTACTCGCCTCTTCTGAGAATAACCAGTCCCTTTATTCCATTGCTGATTTTTCCGTTCGCTTTACAACGTTAAGTGAGCGAAACGTTTCACTTCAAGAGGAAAAATCCAACGTTTAGTCGCGCCGGATCGGAGTAAAATGATTTCACTTCCAGATTCTGATGATGTGCCAGTCGATTTGTTTATCCCGCCGCTAGTTGCCTTGCTCTTTCAACTGTTGTTGGTCACATATAAAAATTGACTTTGTATCTTGTCGTCTTCAAAATTATTTTTTGTTTTGTTTTGTTTTTTGTTTTTTTTTTTCTCTCAAACGCAGTTGACGATGTAACTTCCCGCCAAACAAACGCGGCCGGCAGCGTAGTTGGCCATGCATTTTCTCGCCAAAAAAACAACCCGGTTTACAGCACATACGCTCATCTATGTAAGCCAATGTGAAATGAGACACTCAAACCCTGTGCTGCAACACGGGTTTTTTTCGGCATCCTTTCCCGTACTTTCTCTCTTTGTTCGTCACTCATGTTTCGCCTGTTTGCTACTGCTCTCAATTGCTCTCTTTGACGTCGAACTTCGCTTCTTCGTCGCCTGTTTTCTCAATCTCTTTCTATCTCCCTTACATGTTTGTAGACTTATTCATAAATTGAGTTTGTGTTTTGTCGTGCACTTCGTCTTCAAAACTATTATTATTTGTTTTTCTCAAACGCAGTTGGCGATGCAATTTCCTACCAAACAAACGCGGCCGGCAGCGCAGTTGGCCATGCATTTTCCCGCCGAAACCTGATTTGCAGCACAAGGTTTGAGTGTCTCATTTCATGTTGGCTTACATGGAGTAAGCGTACGTACGGGCGGTCGGTCGGACGGAAATGACGTCATAACCAAACCAAAATTTCTCGCACTGATGGGTTTACCAAAATCTCTTAGCTATGGGGCTCCGCCGCGCGCGCCTACGGCGCGAGCGCGAGCTCCACTAAAATTCCCCTTAAGTGCCATAAAATTGCCTTACCTCGCCCAAAATCGCATTAAGTCGCTTAAAATCGCTTCAATTGTACAGTGTGTTTTGTTTAAGTCATCCTAAATAGCCGTAAGTCGCTCAAAGTTTAGGCGTCTTAACAGGTCCCAGAGTAGGCCTTGTAATTTTGTTTCCGTTGGTAGAAATCACCTTCCGTGTCTGATTGCCATTCGCGTAGTGGGTCCTATTCGGAACATTTTACATACCAAAGGAAAAAGACAGTTCTTAAGTACAGATAACGATGAGAAGAATGTCCCATAGAAGTTTTATAGGAAGGCATACAAGGGAACACAGGCGAAATCATAATGTGCTTTGGAGCACTGAACAGCTGACGACGCGCTAAATTTATAGCGATGCAAAGATAAAATAAAAGTATTCCTAAGATACTTTGCTGTTTCAAAATGATTCTCAAACTCATTAATAATTCATCAAGAGAAAACAAAGAAAACCACTACTGTGACCATGGCTTGGATATGTGTTCCTAATTACCATAAAACTTTGCAAACGTTAGCCTTGAACAGTTTCTCCGAGAATTATTGATCATTTGAGAGGCCATATCAAACACTCGAAAGAGTCTCAAAAGCAAGTGTGTTTCACTCGGCTGCGCCTCATTTTCTGATACTATGATTTTTTCAACCTACTTCTCAGTGTTTGGATATCTGATGAAACACACCCTCTCGTGTTTGATATACATGAGTGACTAACTGAGTGACTTAGTATCTCACTGACTGACTAACCGACCATCTGACTGTCTCACTGGTTGACTGACTAACTGATTTAATCACTTGCTTCATCGTCATCGGTTGGGTGCCATTTTCTTCAGTGTGTTCTAACCATGCATTATTCTTACTTATTCCGTTACTAACAGGTTAAAATAGCTACCGTGTAGCATGAAAATTTTGCGGGTTCTAATTTTTGCGGATTTTGCGGATTGACGTTGATCCGCAAAAATTAGTTCCCGCAGAAAAAAACACCCGCAAAATAAAACGCCGCAAAAATTAACTCCTTTTAGTCAAATTAAAAACTCCACTTATAATAGATCTGCGCCATTGGAGCGGTAAACATTCGACTTAAACAGACCAACCATGCTCTAGTGGCGCTTCTGCGGCGGCCTGAATAAAAGCTATTTCAACTCTTGAAACTTCAACTGAACAAGAGTGTTATTATCATCGACTGAGTCCGCCTCATTGCGTTACAGTAGGGCAAAGTTTTTGCATTTTAGCAGGCCGCTACCAGTTAGGTTTCAAAGTTGTATACTTGCTACATCTTTCACACGAAAGCCGCTCTGTATGCCTAGAAAGGTTTCAGCTACGGGTAATTCAAACGTTCATACTGCTTTCTTATAAAATAATATAGTGTTTGGTTGTGCATAGTAGGCCAGGTAGGCTTTTTGTTTTGTTTCGTTGTTGTTCAGTCCCTTTACGCAGTAAGGTATTACAGTGATATGTCTCTAATATGTAAGTAGAGTGAACTGTGACTCAACAATAAAAGTTAAAAATATTAAGGTTTCTTCACTTAAATGTTCTGCTGCTTTAACAAAGCATCGCAAAAATTAGTTCCCAGCAAAAATTTCAGTCATCTCGAACCGCAAAAATTTGTTCCCGCAAACCACAAAAACTCGCCAATCCGCAAAATAAAACTCCCGCAAAATTTTCGTGCTACACGGTACGTCCTTCAAAAAGAAAAGAAAGTAAGGCGACCTTTATCACAATGAACAATTCCACCCAAATCAATTCCAGTGATGACCCACGGTGCTCAGAAGCCGTTTCTGTTTTCTTCACAACAGCAATGGCTGTAATCACCTTTGGCGGTTTGATTGGCAACCTTTTGGTGTTTATTACTGTGTACAAGAATCCAAACCTTAGAACAAGCACCAACTTCTACTACGTCAATATGGCGGTTTCTGATTTTCTTGCAAGTCTCACGGCCTGGCCGCAGTACTTCACTGATGAGATAATTACAAGCAAAGGAAGTCTAATTCAAGGTCCTCTGGCCACACCGGTATGCAAAGTAGGAATGTATTTTAGAATAGTGTCCAGTGGTGTGTCCATTCTAAGCCTGGTTTTGATCGCTGTCGACAGATTCATCGCTACGGTGTATCCCTTCAAAGCCACACTGCTGTCAAGCAAGATAAGAATAAGTCTGATGCTAGCAGCATGGCTCATAGCCATGGGGTATTGTGTACCAATATTTTACTTTTCCAAAGTGGAAGACGTTCGGGAGGAAACATTCTGCAGATTTGCATGGGACGACACTTTGGCGTTTACAATCCACAACACAGCTGGCCTTATCATGCTAACTATTGCACCGTTAATTACTATAGTCACCTTGTATTCTCGTATCATGCGCGCTTTAAGACAACGAACCAACCCAGAATGCAGTGCAGGGAGCAGTACTGCTAAACAAAAGAGACGCAAGCAAAGCCAAAACATCATGGGAATTTCCAAATCGATCCTTATCGCTTATTGTGTATGCCACGTTCCTTTTATTGTTTATTTGATTTTAAGGATGAGTTTCCCAGAACTTTTTACCAAAGATAAGTGTAAGTGGATCATTGGGTTTTTATGTTTTGTATTTCCGTACCTTAGCTTAGCAATCAACCCAGTTATTCTGTTTTCATTTAGTTCTAATTTCCGTCTCACTTTGCAAGCCTTCTGTTCATCTTCATGCCCTCTTGAAAAATTTCGATCGTGTTGCAAATGGAGAAATGGTTCAGTTTCGCCCCTCAACAAAAGCGTGAGCTTACCGGTACCATCGAGATACAGAGAGAACGCTTTGGAATGAAGAAGACAGTGCAGAAAACAAGGACTTGAGTAAAATTTATCATTAAAATTGGTAAATTCCGTTTAAGAGCTGACTACTCTGGCCGGTTGGTTCTGACAAATGGAAAGATATCGGATAAATAACTTACTCAACTCAACTCTACAAAGGGTATAGCATGAGCAGGGTTGAGTCCACCCAGGGGTCCTTTTAATATTGTAGGCTATCAAACGTATAAAGCAAAACAACATTAGGTTTACAGATAAATGAGTAAGTAGAAGCTGGGCCCGGTCAGGTTGGAAAGCCGTTTAATGCTAGGCCCCGATTAAAAGTTAACCGAGGTTTTCATTTCGCTCGTTAAAATTGTCTAAGGCCCCGTTCAGACTAGGTGCCGGTTCCCGGTTCCCGGGCACGGGCACTGGTCTGAACAGAGCTTTTTGTCGGTGCCCGAGTAAAAATTCGGGGCACCGTGCCCGGGCACGGGCACTATCTCCAAAGGTAGTACTCGGGCACCGTTCCTGGGCACGGGCACTGGTGTGAACAGGATTTTGTCAGTTCCCGCGTTTTTTCCTCATGCTTCCCTACGATACAGCAAACAAAATGGCGGGCGCTAAATTCACGAAGGAGAGCACGATTGCTCCTTGGGCACCAAGGAGTCTGACCAACGTCCTTTTTAGTGCCCGAGCACAGAGCTCTGGCACGGGCACCTAGTCTGAACAGGGCCTTAGATAGCAAATTTTATGCTTAAGACAAAGAAATCGCTAAGTCAAAACTGAGGGACAAAAATCTTTTCGAAAAATCTTTATTGGTTAGTAATCAAACTCGAATCAAAGTTCAGGTTAATCCAGGATTAGATTATACGGTTTTTGAACAACTGCTGGGCCTTTTTTTTAAATAAATAATGAAATGCGAAAATTGTAACATAGGTCAGTTGTATTTACATAAAATAGATTTAACTGGATTTTCAAGTTTATAAAAGGGAAAGTGTTTTGTTTTTCACTGTCGGAAAACATAATATAACAATAGAGCTGATGTTTGCGGGCGTAAATATGTTTTTGCCCGACTCAGGCTCATTTATTTTTTTTTTAAATGAGTTCTGAGAAGGGCTAAAAACATATTTACGCCTACGAACATCAACTCTGTTACTATTAATCATAATTTCAGAGGGCATTCACGAAAGGAATCAAAGACAGTACAGTAAGCGATCCCGATATCCTCTGTGAACGCTGCGGGATTGCGTTTTTTTTTTGTTTTTTTTTTTTATTGTACAAAAGCTTTTTTTGTCACAAAAACTCAAAACTTTGGCAGAACACCGCAAAATTTGTAATAATAAACGTTGCTTCTAAGCTTTTAAAAAGATTAATAGAATTTTGTAAACAGCGAAGAAATGGTTACTTACGCCTGTTCGCTCAAAGAAGACAAATTACACTCACCTCGCCTCCAGCCATGGAGCTACGTACTACAGGCATTATTTCCACCATCGCCCACGAGTTTCTGTATTAAAGTCCTCTTCATCTAGCTCAGACGACCGAGAATTTGATTCTTCGTCAGGTTTTCCATCGATTTTGTGGCTCAAAGCAATTTCTTTGCAGATGGCAGCGCTACCATTGAAACAATTAACAAAACGGCGGGAACAGCTGAATGGCTTCCAGTTCTGATTGGTTGGTTTACGTTATTTCCTTCTTTCTTATTGGCTCAGAGCAGCGGGCTAAAATATATACATTTTAGCCTGCAAAATACGCCGCAATGCCCGATGACATTATTATAATTATGATTTTTCGGGAGGCGGTTCACTGTAAATAAAAACATTTTGTAATTGAGAAAGATTGTGTTCATTATTATGCTCGTCTTCTTTTCGGATATGTATTAAATGAATCATTAGCGCGAATACAAAGCAACCAATATAAAAGACTAAACTTGGTTTCTCTCATTTTGTTGCAAATATTCGCGTTCGTTTCCACACAGTTCAACTTCATGAAGAAACTGTCCGTGGTGCTTCGTCGGTGGGGAGTGAAACGAATGTTTGGTTTATTAACAGAGTGGATAACCAAAGGTTACTTGGCCATCGTAAAGGGATTCTATTTAAGATGGTAAAATTACCTTTAGTAACCACTCTGTTGATAAACCAAACATTCAAAAGGATTCAACTTTGATTGATCCGCGTTTACGCACAGTAACTAGTGAGTATATATTTTCCTCGCTCAATGACTTAAAGAGAAAATAGAAGGGCTGCAGTTGAACAAGCTGATATGACGCGTACAACAAAAATTAGAAATCCCAATACATTGAATGAAATAATGATCGGCTTTTGGCCTAAGTGGACAAAAGAAAACAAAATACTTTTTGAAGTAATTCGGTTTGAACCAAATCACTTATTTTGAGAATGATGTATTGTACTTGTTTAGCAAGGGTTGATCAAATCTGGTGGTCATGGGTTCGATTCCTGCCGACGTCAAATACTTTTTCTTTGCCTCATGCAGACTCTCATTTCCTTACTATGGCCCAGTAAACGCTTAGTAAAATGGGCTCAATCTAGCACTTTAACATACACTGACAGAGTTAATTCTCTGATGCATCCAGTTCATGTCCTACTCTTTATTTCCTCGACCCGCAAGTTAGAACTTTCTTTTTTCTTCTTCTTATCTTTTTTTAAGGAAACGGAAAACCCGGATAGCCTTATTTGTTCAAATCCCCTTTAGTTTCGCGTAAGGATCTTCGAGCGCGCGGGAGAAATAAACTTTTAAGTCGCATAACGATTAATAGGGCGGATTTGGCCTAATTTCACGATAATAATAATAACAATAATAATAATAATAATAATAATAATAATAATAATAATAATTATAATAATAATGGCTGTCCTTCGTTGCCGAAGATAACTATCTTGTTTTTAATTGAGGACTATCTCAAACAGGCTCTCGTGTCAGACCCGCTCGGGATCTGCAGTAACGCTGACCGAACGTTGCATTGAAACTCAGTGCCTCGAGTGGCTGCCGAGTGTCATCGGTCATGTGCACGCAAAGGAAATGAACCAACGGACAAAAATCGACCCAGTTTGTAAAATCTGTATCAGTGCTTCAGATTTTTTTACTCAGGCCCATTTTCAATCCGCGTTACACCAACAGACAAGGAAATCGGCTGACAAAATGTAACGCGTAAAATGCCCATGCGATAAAACTTAGTGATCGAGCCGGTGAATCGTTACTTATAAATTATCCCGGCTTAAGACATCACAAGAGTTGGAATGAGTGCATGTGAACGGCAAGAGCTATCAATAGCACTCCGAGCTTGCGCATGCAGCCTCTTTACCATTAACAACTTCTGTAGGGAGACTAGCACGTACTGCACATTCTTTACGCAGACCACCTCTCACATTTTTTCAGTCGCATCGACGTTCCTTTAACGATCTTTTAAAAAGGCTACAAACAAACTCTAACATTGTAAAAAATATTGTCAACGGTTTTGTTTTCACATTATAACATCACAACTTTGATATAACACGTAAGGCGAACAAAAGTACCACGGGTAATATGCATATCAGTATTAATGAGGTATTGTTACCTATAAGGTGAGAAAATGCCACATTGTTAACGGTTTTACTTCATCTTACAAGTAAAATTGCGAGATAGTGATCCTAGAATTTGGCATGACGAAGAGACACGTACAGCTGTATACCTTTCTTGCAAAGAAGCTACTTTTTCTTGTTTGAAAATTTATTTTTATTGCGTAGTATCTTTTGTGTCTGGCTGGTAATCAGGTTTTTAAGGTTCGGAAACACCGCTCACCTTTCACGCGCGTATGATGCTTCCCTCACACCTAAAATATTGGGTTAATCATTTTCAAGTACAGTGGTGGACTTAAATAGTCAGGAGAGGTTAATACTGCAATTTTGCTGCGCGCAATGTTACAAGCATATGCGTGCTATTGCATGTGTCTTGGCTAGATTGCAAAACTCATTCATTCATTCATTCATTCATTCATTCATTCATTCATTCATTCATTCATTCATTCATTCATTCATTCATTCATTCATTCATTCATTCATTCATTCATTCATTCATTCATTCATTCACTCACTCACTCACTCGTTCATTCAAAAAGCAAATAAAATTTGCTGGAGACAACCTGCCGGCCTGAGACAAAAACACCGACTCGCCCAAAGGTCTTCACATAACCGGTTTCAAAAACGTAATAATTATTGTTACGACTATAATGAGATAGTTGGAAACTTAAATTTCTAGTGCTAGTGTTCATTAAATAAAGGCATTTTAATTTATTGTTGTTTATTAATAAAAATAAAGTGGCAATGGACTCATAACATTAACGCAAGTTTTGTATCAGGTTTTTATCGTTTGTTGATCTTGATAAGTTGACTATTTGGATCTGAATTGAAATTGAACAAAGGAGATGTTTAATTTTCTGGTCAGCAATATTGTCAGCCTTTTCAATTCACAAACTAACAAAAGAGGCAAAAGTGAATACAACAAAAGATTCTTATAACAATTAAATTCGTCAAGTAGATGTTACTTTACTCCATTTTGTGTGACTTTTTCCTGATGTGTTGATTGACTGCTGTATTGTTCACAATGCCCACCCACCCACGCGTGAATAGAAATAAAAGGTGAGTGGACGCGCGTGTGATGACAAATCTTGCAGTCAGTGCTCAAAAGACTAACGACTCGTGTGCTAGCAGTGTTGAAGACAACGATTCAAGCGTAAATATGGCTTCTGGAGGACACAAAAGGAAATTTAACGAACTGGAAAGTGGTGAGTGAATTAGCGTTAAAAGTTATACACTCAGGTCAAGACAGCATTTTCCGGTTTATAAGTGAGATTCGTTTAACTTACTGTACTGAACGAGTTAGCGTTTCCAAGGAACGTTGGAACTGAGACCTTCCCCGGAGTGATAAACAAAACACCAAACAATCTAAAGCCATCAGAACTAGGATTGTATGATTTATGCTTCGGAAATGTTCTTAGATCTCTGAATAGCCTTGATATATTTTTAAACGTTTTAATAGTATTTCGCTTATCAGATCAACGAATAGTTACTGGAAATTTTCGCGACCTGAAAATTTGGGGCTCCTCTTCGAATTTAAAATTTGGTTTTAGAATTGTGAAAACTTCACAGAAAAAGGATAGTCACTTATTTATAAGAGGAAAATGTGCATCAATGTTCTTGTTTTGGCTTTATTTTGCCGTTCGAAAATCGCAAAATTGTAGCAAGAAAAAATGTGCCGTCTTTGTATCAAATGCTGCTCTTTGAGTAATTAAGTTAAGCTTTTGAAACTACAAATTAAAATAATCTGGCTTTAAATGCTCAAAAATGGGAAATTAAAAATGACAAACACTAAAGTTAGTATCTATAAAGTCAACTTGAATTTAACTCGCATAAGTCGATTGGAACTAACTCATGCATTTGCGTAGAGGCTAACGCAGTATATTTATTTGTTTCCAAGGTAACAACACAGTGCGTCAGAGGCGCCGCCGAACAGCTTTCACTGAAGAACAGCTTGATCGCTTGGAAGAATGCTTCATGGAAGAAAAGTTTCCTCGAATCACCATTAGAGAAGAACTTGCACAGGAACTGAACATCAAAGAGGATAGGATTCAGGTAACACAGTTTATTAATTACGTAGTAGACAAAATAATCCGGGGCAAGAAACTGGGTGTTTAAATCAGACTGGAAAATTTATATTTATGGCGCAGCATTACACATTGTACCTATTCGACAAAATTTTTAAACCGATAGCAGTAATTACGAGAAGAGATTTTAACACACTTTTATCAAAGATACTTAATGATGTAAGTTGCACTGTCGCAAGCTTAAAAGGTTAGAATCTTGTGATGAGTCTGAAATTAGTTTTTGCCTTCATGTAGGATCCAGAATGAAATACAAATACATTTGCAGTTGTAAAACTGAACATTTGGTCATTTGCGTTTGAACCTGTACCACAAAATTAATTTCTAGAACACGCGGAATGAACCACGATATCATTTTTTCTCGATTAAAACCTATATCGTCTTATCCGCCAAATTAGAGCTTCTTAAAATGAAAACTCTCATCAACACTAAAAGAGCCTTAAACGGAAAAAAGCCGAGTACAGCTCAAGAGGTTTTAAGTGAAATAATTTGGAACAACAAATTTATTTGTTTAGACAAAAGATCTACATACAGGAAAGATTTAATTGACCTTGGCTTTCTGAGAATAGGCGATTTAATGTCCGTTAATTGCTCCTTTTCACTAGATTTTCTCATCCCCCTTACATCCCCAGAGCAAAGATTTTTCCTTATGAGAATTGTAAATTCAATCCCGTCTGAATGGCGTGCCCTTGCTAAAGCTTCCACTAATTTATCATCAAACCATCCCATTCCGAGCACCCCGACAATCAAGACAGATAACGGAAATTCAACTGCGATTTCTGATGTCTCATCGAGGCAGATATATCAATTTTTCCTTGAGAGAAAACAGATCCCACCCACCGCTAAACAAAAGTTACAACATAGGTATTCAGATACAATTGTTGATTGGGAAAAGGTTTACTCCTTAGCCTTTAATGTTACATTAGAAGCAAAACTTAGGGAATTTCAATATAAAATACTAAATTGTATTCTTTACACCAATGAAAAGCTATTTCGGCTAGGCCTAACTAACTCTCCATGTTGTACCTTTTGCCAAGAGGACAAAGAGTCCATCGAGCATTTGTTTTTCTCTTGCAAAGTATCTTTTGAATTTTGGCAACACGTTTTGTCCTGGTTAAGGGATAATGGAATTCAAATCAGTACACTAAAAGAGACAGATTTAATATTTGGAAAATTTGATGCCACAGATGACTTCACTCTAATTAATCACATGTTGCTAATGGGTAAATTCTATCTTTATTCCAATCGATGTCAAAAAATATCCGAACCTAATCTGCCAGTTTTTATCGCGAGGACTAAACGTGTGTACAACATTGAGCTCTATATTGCAAGGGAGAATGATAAACTTTTGCAGCATCTTAAGAAATGGGAGAAATTAATTCATATTTTCCAATAATTAAACGTGACGATATTCAATGGAAGGATTTTAAACAGTGACAGGATTTATGTGAATGGATTCAAATACAAAATGTCCCTGTAACTGACTTCGTATTGTTGTTTGTTAATGTTTCTGTTGTAGTTTTATTTTATTTAATTAACTAGTATTACATGTTTTTCTTTCCTTTGTAATGGTTAAAATTGTATTCTTGAATATTTAATAATCAATAAAAATTGAAAAAAAAAAAAAAAAAAAAAAAAAAAACACTAAAAGAGCCATCCGACTCCAGCCAATAAAAAGAAAGTTACAGGTCGAATACCTTGTCAGCTCTTTCTTTTATCTCATGTTCTTTACACAAATTTCCAATTCATAAGCTGAGCGATTGTTTTTTTTTCCAGGTTTGGTTTCAAAACCGCCGCTCAAGATGGCGAAGACGCGAACTGAAGAACAAACGTCAACGGACTCAAGATGCTACACTCGCCATTCCACCGGCTCCTGTTTTCCCGCCATTTCCGCGCCGACCGGACAGCACAGTCACTTCATGGAGTTTTCCCTCTCCTTTCAGTCCCAGCGCCGCGACATCCTTGGCCCTAAGATGCAAAACCAGTGATCATAAAAGCTGCTCTGTGATTGGTCATTCAGGCCCACCGTACGCCTCTGTCATGGCAACAGGTTTCTCGAGTCCACTGTCGATGTTGTGCAGTCGTTTGCCGCGGGTGACAAGTCTCCCCTCTTCATGCAGAAGTAATCACCATTCATTGGAGGAATATGTCGCAGCCGTAACTTTAGCAACTGGATTTACAAGGAATGATTAATAATGTTAGACTTACTTGAGATGTGCCAAGTTGTTTTTTAAAATTGTTTATTAAAGTTGAACTGTGAAGTGTAAGCATCGTATTTAGTCGTTTTATTCATCCGTAATAAATTGCATCGTTTCATTTACCGTGACCATATCGTTTCTTCTCTGATTATGTTTACAAGGGTCGTTTCTTGTAGGATGAGTTCAAAAATAACAATTACAACAAAATTTTTTATTATTGCACTGATGTCAGTAAAAGTTGCCACTAACAAAAGCCTTGAGACTATTTTGCAGCCGGTGCTCGTTATTACAAATCACAGTCAGGGCTACTAAGTCTCTTCTGGGGTGTTTTAGGTCTCGTTTGTCGTCGAGAGGGAATGCGGGACAATCCCAAAGACTTGAGTACAGGTTTTAAAGATTTTAAGAGGGGCTTGTTTCTAAAGATGCTGATGCTGCTTTGGTAAGGGAGAGTGGAAACGACTATTTGATTTTATTAAATGGCTAAGGAGAAAAGTTTCTAAAGAAATCGTGTTGCTTCACAGGTGGGGAGAGACAATGAATGTTTGGTTTAACAACAGAGTTGATAACTAAAGGTAAATTGGCCACCGTAAAGAGATTCGAGTGCTAACGTTTCGAGCGTTATAAATTAGCCCCTTCGTCAGAGCAAGCACTCGCCAAATTACCGTCCGCATCAACTATTTTGATAAAACCAAATATTTCGTTTTATCAACTGAGTTGATAAGGTAATTTGGGTACTGTAAAGAGATTGGAGAGCTTTACGGCGGCCAAGTTAGCTTGTCGACTCAGTCGATAAGACCAAATATTCGTTTTTAGATATTTTAGCTTCTCGATATATAGTAAAGACTAACGTATGAAACAAAAGAGATCTCTTGAGCAACATTATTACATATAATACCACAACAATAAATAAATTGTTTTCAGTTTGTTTAGTAAAAACCTCCCGAAACAAAAAATTATGGCAGTTCAATAAGCTTTGGGAACTTTAGATGATCTTCTGAAGAAGCGGGAAAGCGGGCAATGAATAACTAAGAACACAATCGTTTCTAAAAAAAAACCGCCATAATTTGTCAACAATAAGCCGAGTCTCTTGTTATCGGCAACGAAGAGTTGTTTGTTTATTATGACCGCCTTTGATAAGAGCGGCGCGTGCCAGTTTGATAACTGTAAACTTGTTATCGGCAGCTAACAAAACAATTTGTTTGTCGGCCCGCGCGCCGGCTTTGTTGTTTGGTGACTGACAGGTGTCAGGGTATAAATAAGGGTTGCATTCAAGTGGGTTCTTCATCAGTTTGTGTAGCAAGTGCATCAGAGTAGTTGAAATGGAGTGTAACCGGTTTAATTCAGTCGCTGCACTTATGGACGTTCTTGTGCGTTCTGCGCATGCCAGAGGATCACGTGTGTCGTTTCCCGAGCCTCCTATCCGTGCACCAGTCTCCAGTAAGCCACTCACCGACTTCTCCATCTGCAGTATCCTGGGTCTAGCAAATGACCTCACGCAGTCTTCATCAGGTCCCGGTGAGTTGAACTCTTACATTAGCCTTTCAAAATTAGCGTTTTCAAGCATGTTACTCAACGGTTAACACCTTAAAGTAAACCCGTTTTGGTCTTTTCTTGTTTCCAACAAATTATATTATTATGATACTATAATCCAGTTCTTTCTTGTCTAATTGTGAAATTTACGGCATCA
Organism: Pavona decussata; assembly: GCF_977016875.1. Classification (NCBI taxonomy): domain Eukaryota; kingdom Metazoa; phylum Cnidaria; class Anthozoa; order Scleractinia; family Agariciidae; genus Pavona; species Pavona decussata. The sequence continues at coordinate 366,074 of NW_028145483.1, forward strand.
ATCTTCGTTTCTTTGTTTACAACATATTAGATATGGTTGCCTTTATGAGTTTCAACGGGAAAAATTCTAAAACATTTACCTAATGATCAGAGCGATTTCGACCGATTACTAGCATATGCGTTGTTTTTGATTGTGTAAATCCGTGGTGCTGTTACGTTTGTATCTTAGTTTAAAGACTGCCCAGAATTTAAACCTTATCAGGCCATTACCTTGATTGATTCCTCAGCCTGCCCGCTAATTTCAATAAAACGAGCAGTATTCTTTCAGACAATGAGAACTGAGAAAATAAGTCCAATTCAAATAAATTATAACGGCGTTTCTGTTTTCCCTTGCAGAATGTCACAGTGACACCAGTCCGCCATTATCGCCTTACTCCGAGTGCGCAAGTCCTCGTCCCAGCCACAGAGAAAACAGCCCATTGTTGACTCCTTATTCTGACATAACAAGTTTCAGCAGCGACTGTGACAGCGAGCCCGACCAAGTATCGACTCATCCCGAGCAGCCACCGGGAAAGAAGCGACAACGCACGAGCTTTTCGCGGAACGAAGTGTTGGAGCTGGAACAAGCGTTCAGACGGCGGCCATATTTAACAGCCTACGATTACAAGGAACTGGGACAGAGACTTGGGATCCCGATCAAAAGTGTGAAGGTGACTTTCTGCGTAACGTTCACTCGTAATTAAAAATTGGAAATGAACAACGTGAAATGTTAATTAATTTGGCTGCAATTCAAAACACAACAAAACAATCAGCACACGACATATAGTTTTCACAGGGGCCCATTTCCCGGGGCGCGCAATTATCACTAAACTGGCGGCCATTTTTTCTTTTCTCATATATATAATATTTCTGATCAATACACATAACGACCGGAACTTACATTTTCGTAGAAATGCGTAATCTGAAACCCGTGTCTAAAAATAGAACGGTCTTTAAAAAAGCCGTGAGATAGGCTTAGTGTTGAAGTTGCACTCTCCGGATAATGGGCTCCAGGCCAATTGAGAATGAAATATCCATCAACTTATGCGATACTAACATGACACAGACGTGCATTGCAAAAGTCTCTAACATAATAGACCCTTCTCCAAAATGGCAACCGAAAATTCAAATAAGTTAAAATTGAAAACGTATACCGCACTAGAAAGAGCACTTTTACTTTAGTAACCCTGCAAAGTTTCAGCATATCAGGTGTAATATCAGCTGAGAAAACGAAGTTGAAAAATGAAAAATTTACAGACGTTTTTATGACTTGGGGTATGACGTATGCCCCCAGTCATACAAACGTCTGTAAATTTGTCAAATTTCATCTTACATTTTCTAAGCTGATACAATACCTAACATGCTGAAACTTTGCAAGGTTACTAAAGTAAAGGTGCTCTTTCCAGTGCTGGTATCAGTTTTTCATTCAGTTCAATTTGAACTCATTCAAATCTGTTGCCGCCATTTTGGAGAAAGTCTATTAACATTCCTTGCCTGTTTCGCAAATGCTGGCATGAAAAGGAGAAACTTAATGTTGTTTATCATAATTTTCCTCCATGCGTATACGATGCATGGCTTTCATACAATGTTACTGAGAATGTAATGTCTTAGCCCTGTTTTTATTCTACTCTGTCATTGTTTTTTGTCATTATTCTACTGTCAAATTGTGAATAATATATGTTAGAGTGAGCCCATTATTTAAAAGCCTTGTGGTTTCTCATGGGCTTCGCTTAATTCCTCACCACCATTATTTTATCATTTTTACGCTTCTAATAAATTTCATTTATAGTGGCAAAAATAAACTTGAAACTTGACGTACTAAAGATATCCTACAAAAAACACATTTGTTTTTTGTTGTATTCCAATTCAGGACTGTTTTGTGTTTGTTCCATTTGAAATGATTTTGTGCAAATTGCTGAGCTCTGGGTCTAATTAAATTGATTGTGATATCTTATTGGGATTTGCCGGTAGAATGCTGTGATTTTAAAGTCAGGTTCAATTATGTTCTTGTTGATTCGATAAGTAAATTAATTAATATGTTTTGTTTCCTTTTTCAGTATTGGTTTCAGAACCGACGAGCCAAGTCAAGAAAATTAGAACGAAAGATGACGTCCGGCTGTCAGACCACTCCGTCAAACCAGTTTGACCTTCTTGAAAACAGAGTAGCGTATCAGAGAAGACTGCAGTTTGTGAACCGATCCCTTCACTCAGACCACTCGAAGCAAGCTGAATACATCTCCTATCCACTGATGGAGGAAAGCTCAGAAGATCAACAATACGGCAGACCGATCAGACCAGCCAGGCGTCGCTCGTCAGTCCAGTCAAACCAGTTTACGGGTGATCTTTCCTGCCCGTTACCTCTGTTCCACCCTGACCAGTTCCAGATCAGACCTGCTGCGCCAGCAAGATTACCATACAGCCGTGTTTCACGCAGATTCCAACCATACTGAAGTTGCATGTCAAAAGCGATAATTAAAACAATTGTGTAAAATTAATGTGTTTTTAACATGAATGAATACAAGAAAATGACAGAGCCATTATATAGCTCTTTTGTACATGTAGAAAATTTATCAACTAGATTTCAAGTTTATAAGCTATCTGGCTACTGATGACTGTAACAAGAAGTTATTTTGTTTTGCACTGTAAAACGATAAAGATGAGTTGGAGGTGTTGTAAATAAATGCATGTTATAATTGAGAATTGTTGTGGTCAAGTGACTTATTCGGCTCCATTTCGAGTGTGCGTAATGCTACCAAACTGAGGGAGGGCGAGAAAAATGATACATAGAGGATGATTTCCAGCGGCGCGAAGATATGAATTTTATTTTCGAGTTGTAAAAACAATATTTTCCGAAAGAGCGCAACGAGTGTGTAAAATATTGTTTTTAACACGAGAAAATAAAATTCATATCTTCGAGCCATCGTATAATTTTATTATAGACAAATCTATCTCTCGGCATTTTTCACCGACTGTTTGTGTAAGGGGGTTAGTTTTTAAAGAAACTGTCCTTGGTGCTTCGTCGGTGGGAAGAGTGAAACGAATGTTTGGTTTAACAACAGAGTTGATAACTAAAGGTTACTTGGTCACCGTAAAGGGATTCGATTTACAATGGCCAAATTACCTTTAGTTACCACTCTGTTGATAAAACCAATTATTCAAAAGGAGTCAACTTTGTTTCGTTTCTTTTGCCCTGAATATTGATCCACGTTTACGCACAATAACTAGTGAGTTTATATTTCCCTCGCTCGATGACTTAAAGAGAAAATAGAAGGGCTGCAGTTGAACAAGCTGATATGACGCATACAACAAAAATTAGAAATCTGAATACATTGAATGAAATAATGATCGGCTTTTGGCCTAAGTGGACAAAAGAAAACAAAAGAATTTTGAAGTAATTCGGTCTGAATCAAATCACTTATTCTGTTTAGCAAGGGTTGATCAAATCCGGTGAGTCATGGGTTGGATACCCGCCGACTTCAAATGTTTCTTCTTTGCCTCGTGCAGTCTCTCATTTCCTCACTTTGGCTATAAACGCTCTGCCAGTAAAACGGGCTCAATTTAGCACTTTAACATACACTACATAGTACGTTAATTCTCCAGTGATGCATCAAGTTTGTGTCCTACCGTTCCTCGACCCGCGAGTTAGAACTTTTTTCCTTATTTTTTTTAAGGAAACGGTAAAGCCCACATAGTATTTTTTGTTTACATAGTCTCTAGTTTTGCATAAGATCTTCGAGCACGTGGGAGAAATAAACTATTAAGGCTAATTTTCACGTAACAATTAATCGAGCGGATTTGTTCTAATTTGGCAAAGAAGATGAGCGAACGGACGAGAATCGACCCAATTTATAAAAATCTGTCAGTGCTACAAACATTTTTAATCATGCCTTTTTTCACCGCGTGTTACACCAACAGACAAGGAAATGTATCGTGTAAATTGACCCATGCGATAAAAATTAGTGATCGAGCCGGTAAATCGTTATACGTATAAACATGGATCATAAATCCATAGTATAAATCAGCCTAGCTTAAGACACCGCGAGAGTTTGAATGAGTGCGTGTGAACGGGAAGAGCTATCAATAGCACTCCGAGCTCGCGCATGCAGCCTCTTTACCATTAACAACTTCTGTATGGAGACTAGCACGTAAAGCACACTCTTTACGCAGACCACCTCTCACATTTTTTCAGTCTCGTCGACGCTCCTTTAACGATCTTTTCAAAAGGCTACAAATAAACTCTAAGGTTTCTAAATATTTTGTCGAATGTTTTCTTTTAGTGAATTACACATTATAACATCACACCTTTTGTATAACACGTATAAAGATGAACAAAAGCACCACGCGTAATTTGTATATCAGTATTAATGAAGTATTGTTTACCTATAAGGTGAGAAATATGCCACTTTTTTCACGTTTTATTTCATCTTAGAAGAAAAATTGCAAGATCATGATCCTAGAATCGATCAGCAATTTCTTCATGACGAAGAAACTCGTACAGCTGTAAAGATCTGTAAGCCTTTCATGACAAGAGACTACTGTAAAGTGTGCCGCAACTTTCATGTCTGACTGGTAATCAGGTTTTTGAGGTTTGGAAACACCGCTCAACCTTCACGTGCGAATGATCTCGCGCACATTTTATTTCAATGTTGGGTGAAACATTTCCCAAGCACAATGATAGAGTTAAATAGTCAGCAGGACTGATAATACTGCAATTTTGTCGCGCGCAATGCTACATGCCTGCTATTACATGGTCTATGTTACATTGCAAAACAATCCTTTTGTTTGTGTAGGTTCATTATTAAGACGAACCTGCACGGACAGAGCGGCGAGAAAATAAAGAGCGGGAGTGAGGTTGCACGCGAGAATCCACGCGTTCGAAGGGCCTCTCGTGCCTCACGAGTTCGCTCTTACCATCTGTCTCCCTTGTTTTGTAGCGCCACTAACTATGTTGTGCAAAAACAGCAAAAACTGCAATTGCTAACTTTAAGAAGAAAAGAAAGGCATTGCACTCTGGAATCCATTGTCTAGTTCACTCTGTCTAAAATTTGAACGTGGAACTGTTTGTGTCAGTAAGAGTAATTCAGTGAACAAGCTCTTTTCTGCCGTTTTGGTTTTTCTCAATGCTTTGCTGGGAAAAATGTTTTTATTTTAGTTTGAACTTTGGTGCGACCACCAGTAATTATGACAAAAAGCAAATGAAATTTGCTCAAGACTATTGCTGTTGACATGCTTGTTCAGCAACCTACCAGCCTGAGAAAAGTCACCCAAAGGTCCTAAGAGAACCGTTTTCAAAAACTCATTTGTAGTGACTGTAATGCCTAGTGTTAGTATAATTCAAAATTTTGATCGAATTAAGACGTTTTAATTTATTTGTTTATAATTAATAATCAAGAGAGCATGTGCTTTTATTACAAAAAATAAAGTGGCAACTGACTCATAACATTAACACAAGTTTTGTATCAGGTTTTTATCGTTTGTTGATCTTGATAGTTGACTATTTGAATTGAAATTGAACAAAGAAGATGTTTAATTTTCTGGTCAGCGATATTGCCAGCGTCTTCAATTCACAAGCAAACAAAAGATGCAAAAGTGAATACAACAAAAGATTCTTATAACAATTAAATTTGTCAAGTAGATGTTACTTTACTCCATGATGTGTGACTTTTTCCTGATGTGTTGATTGACAGCTGTATTGTTCACAATGCCCACCCACCCTCGCGTGGGTAGAAATAAAAGGGGAGTGGACACGCGTGTGATGACAAATCCTGCAGTCAGTGCTCAAAAGACTAACGACTCGTGTGCTAGTAGTGTTGAAGACAACGATTCAAGCGTAAATATGGCTTCTGGAGGATACAAAAGGAAATTTAACGAACTGGAAAGTGGTGAGTGAATTAGCGTTAAAAGTTATACACTCAGGTTTATAAGTGAGATTCGTTTTTCTTTAAATTTCGCTAAGGGCACGTTTAACTTACTGAACGAGTCACCGGTTTCGAAGGGTGCGTTGGAACTGAGTCCTTCCCTGGAATGAAAACCGAAACACCAAAAGATGTAAAGCCATCAGAACTAGGATTGTATGTTGGATTTATGCCTCGGAAACGTTCTTAGATCTCTGAATAGCCTTGATATATTTTAAATGTTTTAATTACATTTCGCTTATCAGATCAAGGGATAGTTACTGGAAATTTTCCCGACCCGAAAATTTGGGGCTCCTCTTCGAATTTAGAATTTTTGTTTTAGAGTTATGAAAACTTTAATTCACAGAAAAAGGATAGCCACTTATTTATAAGAGGAAAATACCCATAAATTTTCTTGTTTCAGCTTTATTTCGCCGTTCGAAAAGCGCCAAATTGAATTTACGTGGTTCTGAAAACTTTCTGTAGCAAGACTAAAAAATTTGCCGTCTTTGTATCAAATGCTGCTCCGTGAGTAATTAAGTTAAGCTTTTGAAACTACAAAAATAATCTGGCTTTAAATGCTCAAAAATGGGAGAGTTCGAATGTCATAACAAATGGTGTAAAGTATTAAACAAGAGTTAAACAGTAAGTCGATTGGAACTAACACGTGCATTTGCGTAGAGGCTAACGCAGTTTATTTATTTGTTTCCAAGGTAACATCACAATGCGTCAGAGGCGCCGCCGAACAGCTTTCACTGAAGAGCAACTTGATCGCTTGGAAGAATGCTTTATTGAGGAAAAGTTTCCAGGAATCACCATCAGAGAAGCACTTGCACAGGAACTGAACATTAAAGAGGATAGGATACAGGTAAAAGAGTTTGGTAATTACACAGTAGACAAAAAAATCCAGGGAAAGAAACTTGGTGTGTAAATCCGACTGGAAAATTTATATTTATGGCGCAGCATTGGAAATTGTACTTCTATTCGACAAAAATTTTTAAACCGATAGCAGTAAATACAAGATAAGATTTTGACACATTTTTTATATATCAAAGAAACTTCACGATGTAAGTTGCACTGTCGCAAGGTTAAAAGGTTAGAACCTCGTGATGAGTCTGAAATTAGTTTTTGCCTTCATGTAGGATCCAAAATGGAATAGAAATACATTTTCAGTTGTAAAACTGAACCAATTTGGTCATTTGCCTTTGGTCCTATACCACAAGATTAAAGTCTAGAACATAAGCCTAGTGCCCCGCGGAATGAACCAGGATATCATTTTTTCTCGATTAAAACCTGTATCGTCATGTTGGGTAAGAGCTCCTTGAAAATTCTCATCAGCACTAAGAAAGCCATCTTACTCTAGCCAATAAAATGAAGGTTACGAATGCCTTCTCAACTCTTTGTGTTATCTCATGCACTTTACATAAATTTCCAATTCATAAGCTGAGCGATTGTTTTATTTTTGCCAGGTTTGGTTCCAAAACCGCCGCTCAAGATGGCGAAGACGCGAGCTGAAAAACGAACGTCAACGAACTCAAGATGCTACACCCGCCATTCCACCCGCTCCTGTTTTCCCGCCATTTCCGCGCCGACCGGACAGTACAGTCACTTCATGGAGTTTTCCCGCTCCTTTCAGCCCCAGCGCTGAGACATCCTTGGCGCTAAGATGCAAAACCAGTGAACATCAAAGCTGCTCTGTGATTGGTCATTCAGGCGCGCCGTACGGCTCTGTCATGGCAACAGGTTTCCCGAGTCCACTGTCGATGTTGTGCAGTCGTTTGCCGCGAGTGACAAGTCTCCCCTCTTCATGCAGAAGTAACCACCATTCCTTGGAGGAATATGTAGCAGCCGTCACTTTAGCAACTGGATTTTCAAGGGACGATTAATAATGTTAGACTTACATAAGATGTGCAAAGTTGTCTTTTAAAATTGTTTATTAAGGTTGAACTGTGAAGTGTAAGCATTCTATTTAGTCGTTTTATTCATCCGTAATAAATTGCATTGTGTCATTTACCGTGACCATATCGTTTCCTCTCTGATTATGTTTACAAGGGTCGTCTCTCTTCAAAAATAACAATTACAACAAAATTTTTTACTATTGCACTGATGTCAGTAAAAGTTGCCACTAACAAAAGCCTTGAGACTATTTTGCAGCCGGTGCTCGGTGTTGCTTCAGTAAGAAGGAGTGGAAACGACTATTTGATTTTATTAAATGGGTAAGGGGATAGTCTCTAAAAGAAACCTTGTTGCTGCACCTGTGGGGAGAGAAAACGAATGTTTGGTTTATCAACTGAGTTGGTAACTAAAGGTAAATTGGCCACCGTAAAGAGATTCGATTGCTAACGTTTCGAGCGTTATAAATTAGCCCTTCGTCAGAGCAAGCACTCGCCAAATTACCGTCCGTATCAACTATTTTGATAAAGCCAAATATTTCGTTTTATCAACTGGGTTGATAAGATAATTTGGGTACTGTAAAGAGATTGGACAGCTTTACGGCGGCCAAGTTAGCTTGTCGACTCAGTCGATAAGACCAAATATTCGTTTTTAGATATTTTAGCTTCTCGATATATAGTCATGACTAACGTGCGGAACAAAAGAGATCTCTTGAGCAACATTATTACCTATAATACCACAACAATAAATAAATTGTTTTCAGTTTGTTTAGTAAAAACCTCCCGAAACAAAAAATTATGACAGTTCAATAAGCCTTGAGAACTTTAGATGATCTTCTGAAGAAGCGGGAAAGCGGGCAATGAATAACTAAGAACACAATCGTTTCTAAAAAATAACTGCCATAATTTGTCAACAAAAAGTCGAGTCTCTTGTTATCGGCAACGAAGAGTTGTTTGTTTATTATGACCGCCTTTGATATTATGACCTTTGATAAGAGCGGCGCGTGCCAGTTTGATAACTGTAAACTTGTTATCGGCAGCTAACAAAACAATTTGTTTGTCGGCCCGCGCGCCGGCTTTGTTGTTCGGTGACTGACCGGTGTCAGGGTATAAATAAGGGTTGCATTCAAGTGGGTTCTTTATCAGTTTGTGTAGCACAGTGTAGCAAGTGCATCAGAGTAGTTGAAATGGAGTGTAACCAGTTTAATTCAGTCGCTGCACTTATGGACCTTCTTGTGCGTTCTGCGCATGCCAGAGGATCACGTGTGTCGTTTCCCGAGCCTCCTATCCTTACACCAGTCTCCAGTAAGCCACTCACCGACTTCTCCATCTGCAGTATCCTGGGTCTAGCAAATGACATCATGCAGTCGTCGTCGGGTCCCGGTAAGTTGAACTCTCACACTAGCCTTTCAAAATTAGCGTTTTCAAGCATGTTACTCAAAGGTTAAAACCTAACCCTTTCACATTTTTTTATTCGTTTTATCGTTCGCCGGCGAACGATAATTTTACTCGCTCGGTACAAGAGGAGAATAGCCTATGTTGGAAAACAAACAACGCCAGATACAACGTTTGATTGAAGAGGTTTCTGGCATTGGCAGGTCTAAAGGAGTACCTTTAACGTTCTCTGGCAATTTCTAGTAAACTTTGTACTCTCAAGGTACTTAAATGCAAGAAAAACTAGGTTAAAAATGCGACATGTTCATATCTGCCTGTAAAACAAATCATTCATTGCATGCAACCCACATTCTGCCAATTGTAGTGAAATATCGTGCCATAGATGTGGAGGGCAATAAAAGGTTTCCAGCTTAAATTCTCAAGCTACAGCTTGGCAACATAATGCATTTTTCCTAGTTTAAGGACCAAAAAGTGTGGAATATTTGACTTTGTAACCCAACGGGGGCCCAACTATCAATGCAAACACAGAAAGAAATACAAAGGTCTCCCGCTGTTCTTAAAAACAATGTGTTGTTGTTGACAGTTCCTGTCACTATAATGTTACAAAATCAACCCAGAACAAGGCGAACTCAAAAACATGAAAATAAAAAGAAAGTTTAAAGGGTTAAAGTAAACCCGTTTTGGCCTTTCCTGTTCAGTTGACAGACGATATTGTTATGATACTGTAATCCAGTGTATGAATTTTACGGAATCAATCTTCGTTTGTTTGTTTGTTTGTTTGTTTTACAAAAAATAAATTAATCATACTTTTATTAATTCATATTTGCCTTAATGAGTTTCAACGGAAAAATTCGAAAACATTTACCTAATGGTCAGAGCTATTTCGAACGATTATAAGCATATATATGCGTTGTTTTTGATTGTGTAAGCCCGGTGGTGCTGTTACGTTTGTATCTTAGTCTATAGACAGCCCAGAGGCTTGCAGCAGCGTGATTCAAAACCTAATTAGGTCATTGCCATGATTGCCATGATTATTTCCTGCCCGCTAATTTCAATATAAAGAGCAGAATTCTTTCAGACAACGAGCATTGAGAAAATTAGTCCAATTCAAATGAATTATAATGACGTTTTTGTTTTCCCTTGCAGAATGTCACAGTGATACCAGCCCGTCATTATCACCTTACTCCGACTGCGCAAGTCCTCGTCCCAGCCACAGAGAAACCAGCCCATTGTTGACTCCTTATTTTGGCATAAAAAGTTCCAGCAGCGATTGTGACAGCGAGCCCGATCAAGTATCGACTCATCCCGAGCAGGCACCGAGGAAGAGGCGACAACGCACGATCTTCTCGCGGAACGAAGTGTTGGAGCTGGAAGAAGCGTTCATACGGCGGCCATATTTGACAGCTTACGATTACGAGGAACTGGGACAGAGACTTGGGATCCCGATCAAAAGTGTAAAGGTGAGTTTCTGCGTAACGTTTTCTCGTCATTTAGAATTGAAAACGGTCAACGTAAAATATTGATTTGGCTACAGTTCAAAACACAACAAAACAATCAGCCCGCGACATATAGTTTTTTCAGGGGCCCATTTCCTGGAGCGTACAACTAACAACTGGCGGCCATTTTTTCTTTTCCTACATATATCATATTTCTGATGCAAACGGAACTTACGTAATCTGAAACCTGTCTAAAAATAAACAGGTCTGTGAAAAAGCCGTGAGATAGGCTTAGTGTTGAAGTTGCACTCTCCGGGCCATGGGCTCCTCGTCGATTGATAATAATGAAAATCAATCAACTTATGCGAAACTAACATGACACTGACGTGCATTGCAAAATTCTCTAACATAATTTCCTTGCCTGTTTCGCAAATGCTGTGGCCAAAAGGAGAAACAAAATATTGTTTCTCATAATTTTCTTTCATGCGTATAAGATGCATGGCTTTCATACCGAAATTAATGTACTAACTGAGAATGTAATGTCTTAGCCCTGTTCCATTCTACTCTGCCATTGTTTTTTGTCATTATTCTACTGTCAAACTGTAAATAATACATGATATAATGAGTCCATTATTTAAAAGCCTTGTGGTTTCTCATGGGCTTCCTCGCCACCTTTATTTTATCATTTTTACGTTTGTAATAAATTTCATTTATATTGGCAAAAATAAACTTGAAACTTGACGTACAAAAGATATCTCGCAAAAACACATTTTGTTTTTTTGGTGCATTCCAATTGGACTGTTTTGTGTTTGTTCCATTTGAAATGATTTTGTACAAATTGCTGAGCTCTGGGTCTAATTAAATTGATTGTGATATCAGTACTGGGATTCGCCGGTAGAATGCTGTGATTTTTTGTCAGATTCAATTATGTTCTTGCTGGTTCGATAAGCAAATTAATTAATATGTTTTGTTTTCTTTTTTCAGTATTGGTTTCAGAACCGACGAACCAAGTCAAGAAAATTAGAACGAAAGATGACGTCCGTCTGTCAGACCACTCCGTCAAACCAGTTTGACCTTCTTGAAAACAGAGTAGCGTATCAGAGAAGACTGCAGTTTGTGAACCGATCCCTTCACTCAGACCACTCGAAGCAAGCTGAATACATCTCCTATCCACTGGTGGAAGAGAGCTCAGAAGATCAACAATACTGCAGACCGATCAAACCAGCCAAGAGTCACTCGTCAGTCCAGTCAAACCAGTTTACGGGTGATCTTTCCTGCCCGTTACCTCTGTTCCACCCTGACCAGTTCCAGATCAGACCTGCTGAGCCAGCAAGATTACCATACAGCCGTATTTCACGCAGATTCCAACCATACTGAAGTTGCATGTCAAAAGCGATAATTAAAACAATTGTGTAAAATTAATGTGTTTTTGACAAGAATGAATACAAGAAAATGACAGAGCCATTATATATAGGTCTTTTGTACATGTATAAAATTGATTAACTAGATTTTAAGTTTATAAGCTATCTGGCTACTGATGACTGTAACAAGAAGTAATTTTTTTTAGCACTGTAAAACGATAAAGATGAGTTGGAGGTATTGTAAATAAATAAATGTTATAATTGAGAATTGTTGTGGTCAAGTGTTGTATTCGTCTCCATTTTGAGTGTGCGTAGTGCTACCAAGATACATAGAGGATGATTACACGGCGGCGCAAAGATATGAATTTTATTTTCGAGTTGTAAAAACAATATTTTCCGAAGAAGCGCAACGAGTGAGTAAAATATTGTTTTTAAAACGAGAAAATAAAATTCATATCTTCGAGCCATCGTATAATTTTATTACAGACAAATCTATCGCTCGCCATTTTTCACCGACTGTTTGCATAAGGGGGTTAGTTTCTAAAGAAACTGTCCGTGGTGCTTCGTCGGTGGGAAGAGTGAAACGAATGTTTGGTTTAACAGCAGAGTTGATAACCAGAGGTTACTTGGCCATCGTAAAGGGATTCTATTTACGATGATAAAATTACCTTTGGTTACCACTCGGTTGAAAAAACCAAACATTCAAAAGGATTCAACTCTGTTTCGTTTCTTTTCCCCTAAATATTGATCCACGTTTACGCGCAGTAACTAGTGAGTTTATATTTCCCTCACTCCTGCAGTTGAAAAAGATGATTTGGCGCAAATTAAACAAAAATTAGAAATCCCAATACATTGAATGAAATAATGACCGGCTTTTGGCTTAACTATGGACAAAAGAAAACAAAACATTTTTGAACTAATTCGGTGTGAACCAAATCACTTATGATGTTTAGCAAGAGTTGATTAAATCCGGTGAGTCATGGGTTGGGTTTCCGCCCGCCGACGTCAAATATTTTTCTTTGTCTCGTGAAGTCTTTCATTTCTTTACTATGACTATAAACGCTCAGTAAAATAGGCTCAATTTAGCACTTTAACATAGAATACAGAGTTAATTATCTGATGCATTCACTTCGTGTCCTACTCCTTATTTCCTCGACCCGCAAGTTAGAATTTTCTTTTTTCTTATTTTTTCTGTTTTTGAAGGGAACGGAAAAGCCCACATAGTATTTTTTGTTCACAACCCTCTAGTTTTGCATAAGATCTTCGAGCACGTGGGAGAAATAAACTATTAAGGCGGTGATTTTCACGTAACAATTTATTGGGCGGATATGTCCTAATTTGGCAAAGAAGATGAGCAAACAGACGAAAATTGACCCAATTTATAAAAATCGGTCAGTGCTACAGACATTTTTAATCACGCCTTTTTCCACCGCGCGTTACACCAGCAGACAAGGAAATCGGGTGACAAAATGTATCGTGTAAATTGACCCATGCGATAAAACTTAGTGATCGAGCCGATAAATCGTTATACGTATAAACAAGGATCATAAATCCATATTATAAATTAGCCTAGCTTAAGACACCGCGAGAGTTTGAATGAGTGCGTGTGAACGGCAACAGCTATCAATAGTACTCCGAGCTCGCACATGCAGTCTCTTCCAGTTACCATTAACAGCTTCTGTAGGAAGACTAGCACATAGTGCGCGCTCTTTACGCAGACCACCTCTCACATTTTTTCAGTCTCGTCAACGCTCCTTTAACGATCTTTTCAAAAGTCTACAAATAAACTCTAAGATTGTCAAAAATATTGTCAAAGATTTTGTTTTAGTTAATTACACATTATAACATCACACCTTTGATATAACACGTAAGGCGAACAAAAGTACAACGGTTAATAGGTATATCAGTATTAATGAGGTACTGTTTACGTATAAGGTGAGAAAATGCCACATCGTCACGTTTTTATTTCATCTTACAAATAAAACTACGAGATAGTGATCCCAGAATTGGTTAGCGATTTGGCATGACCGTACAGCTGAATACTATTCTTGACAAGAGGCTACTGTAAGGACAGCAATGAGGATTAGCAAACATGACATTTTTTTGTTTGAAATTTTTTTTAATTGCGTAGTATCTTTTGTGTCTAAGGTTTGGAAACACTGCTTACCTTTCACGCCCGAATGATTTTTCCTTCACACCTAAAATATTGGGTGAATCATTAGCGGTTAATACTGCAATTTTGGTGCGCGCAATGTTACAAACATATGCGTGCAATTACGTGCGTCTTGGCTAGATTGCAAAACCCATTCATTCATACACTGACATTCATTCATTCATTCATTCATTCGTTCGTTCGTTCGTTCGTTCGTTCGTTCGTTCGTTCGTTCGTTCGTTCGTTCGTTCGTTCGTTCGTTCGTTCGTTCGTTCGTTCGTTCTTTCGTTCGTTCGTTCGTTCGTTCATTCAAGAAGCAAATAGAATTTTTTCAAGACAACCTACCGGCCTGGACTTGATAAGTTGACCATCTAGACCAGAATTGAAATTGAATAAAGCGTGAGATGTTTAATTTTCTGGTCAGCAATATCGCCAGCCTCTTCAATTCACAAGCGAACAAAAGAGGCAAAAGTGAATTCAACGAAAGATTCTTATAACAATTAAATTTGTCAAGTAGAAGTTACTTTACTCCATGATGTGTGACTTTTTCCTGATGTGTTGATTGACAGCTTTATTGTTCACAATGCCAACCCTCCCTCGCGTGAATAGAAATAAAAGGTGAACGAACACCGGTGACAAATCTTGCAGTCAGTGCTCAAAAGACAAGCGACTCGTGTGCAAGCAGTGACGTTGAAGACAACGATTCAAGCGTAAATATGGCTTCTGGAGGATCCAAAAGGAAACGTAACAAACTGGAAAATAGTGAGTGAATTAGCGTTAAAAATTATACACTCAGGTTAATAAGTGAGTTTCTCTTTTCTTTAAATTTCGTTAAGTGCACGTTTAACTTACTGAACGAGTCAGCGTTTCGAAGGGTGCGTTGGAACTGAGACTTTCCCCGGAATTATAACCGAAGCAGCAAACCATCTAAAGCCATCAGAACTAGGATTGTATGTTGGATTTATGCCTCGGAAATGTTCTTAGATCTCTGAATAGCCTTGATATATTTTAAATTTTTTAATAACCTTTCGCTTATCAGATCAACGGATAGTTACTGGAAATTTTCCTAAACTGAAAATTTGGGCCTCCTCTTCGAATTTAGAATTTCTGTTTTACAATTGTGAAAACTTTAATTCACAGAACAAGGAAAGTCGCTTACTTATAAGAGGAAAATATGCATCAAGGTTCTTGTTTTGGCTTTGTTTCGCCGTTCTAAAATTTCTAAATTAAATTTAAAGAGTTCTGTAGCGAGAAAAAATGTGCCGGCTTTTTATCAAAAGCTGCTGTTTGAGTAATTATTAAGTTAAGCTTTCGAAACTATGATCAACAAACTACAAAAATAATCTGGCTATAACTGTAACTGCAAATGACAAATGGTGACTCTAAAGTATTAAAAAAGTTAAGGACCCAAGTTAGTATCTAACGCCAACTTGAATTTAAGCCGCATAAGCCGATTGGAACTATTACCTCGTGCATTTGCGTCGAGGCTAACGTAGTTCATTTAATTGTTTCCAAGGTAAAAGAAAGCGTCAGAGGCGCCGCCGAACAGCTTTCACTGAAGAGCAACTTGATCGCTTGGAAGAATGCTTCATTAAGGAAAAGTTTCCTGGAATTACAATCAGAGAAGCACTTGCACAGGAACTGAACATCAAAGAGGACAGGATACAGGTAAAACAGTTTGGTAATTACGCAGTAGACGAAATAACCCGGGGCAAGAAACTGGGTGTGTAAATCCGACTGGAAAATTTATATTTATGGCGCAGCATTAGCGATTGTACTTCTATTCGACTAAATTTTTAAAGCGATAGCAGTAATTACAAGAAGAGATTTTGACTCGTTTTTATCAAAGGTATTTAACGATGTGAATTGCACTGTCGCAAGTTTAAAAGGTTAAAAACCTCGTGATCATCGGATGAGTCTGAAATTAGTTTTTGCCTTTATGTAGGATCCAGAATGAAATACAAATACATTTTCAGTTGTAAAACTGAACATTTGGTCATTTGCGTTTGGACCTGTACCACAAAATTAATTTCTAGAACACAAGCCTAGTGCCCCCACCCCCGGAATGAACCACGATATCACTGATTTTTCTCTATTAAAACCTATATCGTCTTGTCCGCCAAATTGGAGCTCCTTAAAATAAAAACTCTTATCAACACTAAAAGAGCCATCCGACTCTAACCAATAAAATGAAGGTTACGAATACCCTCCCAATCCTTAGTTTTACCCCATGCTCTTTACATAAATTGCCAATTCATAAGCTGGGCGATTGTTTTATTTTTTCTAGGTTTGGTTCCAAAACCGCCGCTCAAGATGGCGCAGACGAGAGCTGAAGAACAAACATCAGCGAACTCAAGATGCTACACCGGCCATTTCGCTCGATCCTGTTTTCCCGCAGTTTCCGCGCCGAACAGACAGTACAGTAACTTCATGGAGTTTTCCCGCGACTTTAAGCCTCAGCGCTCTGACATCCTTGGCGCTAAGATGCAAAACCAGTAACCATCAAAGCTGCTCTGTGATTGGTCATTCAGGCGCACCGTACGGTTCTGTCATGGCAACAGGTTTCCTGAGTCCACTGTTGATGTTGTGCAGTCGTTTGCCGCAGGTGACAAGTCTCCCCTCTTCATGCAGAAGTAGCCACCATTCCTTGTAGGAATATGTCGCAGCCGTCACTTTAGCAACTGGATTTTCAAGGGATTTTCAAGAGACGATTAATAATGTTAGATAAGATGTGCAAAGTTGTCTGGTTTTGATTGTTGTTTAATGTGAAGTGTAAGCATTGTATTTAGTTATTTTATTCATCCATAATAAATTGTTTTATTTACCGTGATCTTATCGTTTCTTCTCTGATGTTGTTTACAAGGGCCGTTTCTTGTAGGATGAGTTCAAAAATAACAATAACTGAATTTTCATTTATGTATCGACGTCCATCTGAAAAGTTGCCACTAACAAAGCCTTAAGACTATTTTGCAGCCGGTGCTCATTGTTACCAATTACCGAGTTAGGGGTACCGCACACCCCTCACAGGATTCTCCCGTATACAGATGTAGACAGGGTTTCTAATGGACGTTTTGTTGTCACCCCTACAAGGAAAGCTGCCCTAAGACCTTTTAAGAAAAAAAAAACACACTGATGCTTTTTGTCTTAAATTGTCATGACTTTTTATATCATAAACACCCTATTTAGCTTGAACCAATCTTTGCCTCTCATTTAATAGTAAATTTAAAACACAATCGATGCACTGCTTTAAACAAAGGGAGAAAATTACTGAGCTCCCACAATTTAAACGCACTATAACAGTGGAGCATAGCATTGCAAAAACACAATCGTGATTTACGTACAATTCAAGCCTTTTGTTACTGTGACACGTTGCATACGGCTCTATAACACGCTACAACGATTATTAGAGAACCAGAAAAAAAAATAAAATAGCCGTGGCAAGAAACACAACACCTTGTGACAAAAACTAATAGCCGGGCGCGGCGTTACAACAACTACAGAAAGCTCATTGCACGAAACAAGCAATGATTAATTCCTGTCCTAACATTACTAACACTAATCTCAACAAGAAAGGCCGGTTAAAATTATCACGCAATCGTACGCGTGAACGAGCCAAACCAAACCCAGCTGAAATGCCCCATGAGGCATAAAAACAGCGTCGTTGAACATACAGAATGAGAGGTCATATTCAAAATGAAGAGAATTCAAAACAGCAAAATCAAAACTAAGCAGGCACAAATGACCTTAATACTTGGGAGTAGCGCAGGCTGTAAAAACCAATTTAGCTCTGAAAAAACATCCTCGTGTAAGCTAGATTTAAAAAAAGGCTAAAACCCGCTCCGGGGAGTAAGGCTTGTCAGTCTTTATTTACACACAAAATTTAAACCACAGGCAGCGCAAATTACAAAATCATTATTTTCATAACTCGTACTAGCTTTTGCCTCGAAAGACAAGACAATTACTTTGAATTCACATCGAAGGAATGTTTTGTCAGTCAATTAGTCGATTTTCTCGTGATTTCGGACCAATATAGCTACAAAAAATAGCTCGGTAAACTAAGACACTATGTTAGAAAAAAAAAAATGAGTTTTCCTGGCGGAGGCAGCTGCCCCCTCTGCCCCCCGCTATGCACGGCCCTGAGGATAAAATTAGAAAAAAAAAAAAAAAAGAGATCGCAATAAAGGTTTCAGTTCATGACATGACTAATGATTTGATTTAAGGAAAAAATCGGCTCATATGAATTTCCTGTTTAAATGAGCTTTTTCCTGCGGTCAGGCGATATTAATTAACATAAAGGTTTAGTTTTTGGTGGAGCTCGTCAAAATAGTTGACTGTCTGTTTTCGTTTAGCTAAACACATATATTGAACGCAACAATGATGTTCTCTTATGGAGAAATTCTGAGTATCAAATTTGGATAAAAAATGTCAGATTATATTCTCAATACGTAAACGAGAGCAAACGCGCGCCAAATTATTCTCCCCAGTCCTTTGTTCCCTTGCTTACAGGCCTATTCTCATACCTTTCTGACTGACTGACTGACGGACTGACTGGCCACTATCTAACTGACTGAGTGACTAGGTATCTGACTGACTGACTGTCTGCCTGACTGACTATCTGACTATTGGCTGACTGGATGACTGGCTGTCCGTCTGACTGACTGACTGACTAACTTAATGACTAACCACTATCTGACTGACTGACTGACTCTATGACTGTCGACTGACTGACGATTGGCTGACTACATGAATGACTGAGTGACTAAGTATCTCACTGACTGACTAACCGACTGTCTGACTGACTGATTGAATGACTAACAGAGTGACTTAGCATCTGACTGGGCAATATTCGAATGACCGACTGACTGTCTGATTGTCGACTGTCTGACTGACTGACCGACGGACTGATTAGCTACTACTTGACTAACTCAGTGACTTAGTATCTCACTGACTGACTGTCTGTCTGTCAGTTGCTTCATCGTCCTCGGTTGGGTTCCATTTTCTTCAGTGTGTTCTAACCATGCATTATTGTTACTTTTTCAATTTCTTACAGGTTTAAATAGCTAGTTTCTTCAAGAAGAAAAGAAAGAAAAGTCACCTTAATCACAATGAACAATTCCACCCAAATCAATTCCAGTAATGACACGCGGTGCTCAGAAGCCGTTTCTGTTCTCTTCACAACAGCAATGGCTGTAATCACCTTTGGCGGTTTGATTGGCAACCTTCTGGTGTTTATTACTGTGTACAGAAATCCAAACCTTAGAACAAGCACCAATACGTCAATACGTCAATACGGTTTCTGATTTTCTTGCAAGTCTCACAACCTGGCCACTGTACCTCACTGATGAGATAATCACAAGCAAAGGAAGTCTAATTCAAGGTCCTCTGGCCACACCTGGATGCAAAGTAGGAGTGTATGTCAGATCAGTGTCCAGTACAGTATCCATTCTAAGCCTGGTGTTGATCGCTGTCGAGAGATTCATCGCCACGGTGTATCCCTTAAAAGCCACACTGCTGTCAAGAAAGATAAGAATAAGTCTGATGTTTGCAGTATGGTTCATAGCCGTGGGCTATTTGGTACCAATGTTTTATTTCCACAAAGTTGAAGACGTTGGGGTGGAAACATTCTGCAGATCTACATGGGACGACACTTTGGCGCTTGCAATCTACCACATGGTTGCGCTCATCATGCTAACTATTGCACCGTTAACTACTATAGTCATCTTGTATTCTCGTATCATGCGTGCTTTAAGACAACGGCCTAACCCAGAATGCAGTGCAGGGAGCAGTATTGCTGAACAAAAGAGACGTAAGCAGAGCCAAAACATCATGAGAATTTTCAAATCGATCGTTATCGCTTATTGTGTATGCCTCGTTCCTTTTATGGTTTATATGATTTTAAAGATGACTTTCCCCGAACTTTTTACCAAAGATAAGTGTAAGTGGATTCTTGGGTTTTCATATTTTGTGTTTCCGTCTCTTAGCACAGCAATCAACCCAGTTATTCTGTTTTCGTTTAGTTCTAATTTCCGTCTCACTTTGCAAGCCTTCTGTTCATCTTCATGCCCTCTTGAAAAATTACGATCGTGTTGCAAATGGAAAAATGGGTCAGTTTCGTCCCTCAACAACAGCGTGGAATTACCAGTACTATCGAGATACAGAGAGAACGCCTGGAAAGAAGAAGACAGTGCAGAAAACAAGAACTTGAGTAAAAGTTATCCTTAAAATTGGTACATTCCGTTTAAAGGGGCACTGTACCGGAGATTTGGCTGTACTTTGGTACAAACTGCGCAAATATTTGACTAAGAAGCTCTGGTGAATGGCAGTCACTGCCATTCACTATTCTTATTGATATACTGATATTACTGATATACATCTGCTAAAAAATAACATACACTCTTTCTTTTTTATAAGAATATTGTTTTTCCGACCCAAGCTGAATATTCCTATTTTTCTTCCGATGTTAGGCTGAAAATATTCTTGTAATATTCTTAATTATAGCTTATGATATTCAACAAATCGACGGCAGTTTTCTATGGTCTATAGTCTTACAGACCAGAAAATGACGTCAAAAAAGTTCAAAACTCAAGTGGAACCACAAGCCACAGGCGAGTGGTTTCACTGCCAAGTTTTCGACATTTTATGGCGTCATTTCATGGTCTATAAGAGTATAGACCATAGAAAACTCCTGTCGATTAGTTTGTTACAATAACATGGAAAAAGTACGAGCGGAATTGGCAATCTTTTTCTTTGAGAAAGCGCGCGCGTTAGATCTAACGTCATTTTTATTGTCTGTACTCTTATAGACAATAGCTACGAGCCAATCAGCGCGCGGGAATTTGGACAGTTATTGTAAAATTCCGTTAAAGGATGTATTGAGTAGTCAATTACAAGTGTTTGGTGTCTAGATCTGTATCGCGTTACACTGTGCACGTGCTCCATCACTGTTTGTTACAGTCAGTTAGGTCAAGATGTCACTTCAGTCGACACTTGGCCGTTTTGGCCAAAAAAAAAACATTTCTCACAGAAATGCCGTGATGGAAACGAAAGTAGACGATTTTGTTTCAACTGTGTCAAAGACAATCAAGTCAATCAATGACTGCAGTAAACTTTTTGTGAATTCCCAGCAAGGGTTGGTTAGTTTTGCCGTTTAGAGAATGGAATACTTGTTTTATTCCGCCAAAAACCTATCATTGTATTGTATTTACAGATTTTCAACGCACAAAATTCTATTCTTTTCACAATTTCAACCTCAGGTTTATTCTTAAAATATTTTTAAAATTTCGCAAATTTCAACCTCGATATTCTTATAAAATATCTTCTTATAAAAAAAAGAAAGAGTGTATGATGGCAGGAGATACGAGAAAGCTCTACCGAGAATTTCAACGAAAATTTCCATAACTAGATATACCAGATGGATGCAATTGGTAATTACAATTGGTAATTTATTCAAATCTTAGCTCCCCTAAACTTTAATGAAATTAGGGTTATTTGTAGTTTATCTTCTTTGCATTTATTTCAGTTGAAAAAACTACCAGAGCAAAAATCCCTAAGCCTTTCGCACCTTTGGAAAGGGGTTGAAAAGAACGTGAATGAAACAAAAAAATCCAAACAAATAGGCCATTTCCGAGCTGCTGTGAACCTCATTATGAAAGCGAGGCTAAGTACAAAGTTTGTATTATAAAAATTAGCTTTGTTTGCATATGAATGATAACTTATTTTTATAATAAAAGCTTTGCACTTAGCCTCGCTTTCAAAGTGAGGCTCACAGCAAGCCGGAAATGGCCTATTAAAAGATATATATAATATTCAAGCAAGATTCACATGAACTGTGCTAAGGTCATAGATAGCCTTGTTCCCGCATGCAGGGCTCAGCGCGCTCACCTGAGCTAACCGAGTTTGTGAGCACGGGGTTTGGGGAAGAGAGCGATAGCTCAACGGGTTTAATCAACGTGTGACGTCACAGTAGAACTCGTGCGGTCGTGCAATGCAGTTCTCTACGTAATTTAGTCTGCTACCGCAGCTGTCTCTTATCGCTCCCGTCCTCCAGGGAGGATCGCAAACTCTCAGGGAGATATTGCGAACGCGTTCGTAAACTGTCTTCTTCTGAACGCGCCGCCTGACTGCTGGGAGAGAGATAGGGGGCCAATGCATTCGCAGGCTATAGGAGATCTTTGTCTTTTACATTCTTGGAAGTGCAGACAAACGAGGGGTGCGCTTAATCTAGTTTTCACAGAACTGACTTTCATTAACCACACGAGAGAGAAGTAAAAGTTTAAAGCAGTGTAAATAAGCAAACTGAATACGAACCTGAAACTCTAACTTGCCTTCAACGAAGTATCCAACGTTCTCTAAATACCCACGAGTCGCGAGTCAACCTCATTCAAGGTGACGAATTTAAGCTATCCCGAGAAGTCCTCATTCCAAAAAGAAAACAGCTTGTAGTCCCAACTGAGTGTACACCGAATCTGAAAAGTTTTATTTATACAAATCGGCGTCCATTCAGCATCAACGAGGAATGTCGTTAGCTCTCAGTCGCTTAACAACCACAAGCGATCTCTAAGAAGCTGGCAATACATAGAAAAAAACAACAACAACAACAACAACAACAACAAAAACAATTGAGGTGGAAAGTACCAGTATGACGAGCACAACAGCAGCCAGATCGGCTATTTTTAAAGTGCTTCTGGGACGAAAATTTCATTTTCCATCTTTTTGCATTTTCGTGTAGAATATGACCTTCTTACTCATGTTACCAAATTTCAATCCGATTGGAAGTATTTTTTTCAGCTTTTTATTCGAGATTTCACGGCCGCCATTACTTGGCCTTGTTCCGGAAGTCAAGGCTCAAATTACAGGAAGTGACGTCATTGGCTCAACACGAAAAATTCCACATGGCCAATTTTCATATGGATTTTACTTCATAAACTGTATTCTGCTGTTGCGAACTAAATAACAGCAGCTAACCATGCTTCGAGCAACTGGGCCCAGATTACGAATCATGGTCAGCCACCGCTTCCTAAGCTCCCAGCCATTTTACATGACGATAAAAACGACTGAAATGTAATTTTGACTACAATTAACAAATCGACGGCAGTTTTCTATGGTCTATACTCTTATAGACCATAAAATGACGTCAAAAAATGTCCAAAACTTAAGTGGAACCACGAGCCGCAGGCGAGTGGTTTCACTGCCAAGTTTTGGACATTTCATGGCGTCATTTTATAGTCTATAAGAGTATAGACCATAGAAAACTGCCGTCGATTTGTTTTTTACAATAACATGGAAAAAGTACGAGCGGAATTGGCTATTTTTTTCGTTGAGAAAGCGCGCGCGTTACATCTGACGTCATTTTTATTGTCTGTACTCTTATAGACAATAGCTACAAGCCAATCAACGCGCGGAAATTTGGACAGTTATTGTAAAAAACTGCTTCGATTTTATCGATTGTCGTTTATAACATAGTGAGTCTTTTTCAAAAATTAAAGGGGCAGTATCATGAGGTTTTTGCTATCTTTTGTTAAAAATGATGAAATAAGACCTTCAATCGCCTGCCAAATAATTCTAGAATGACGAGAGGAACGAAATTAACTCAATTGGTGAAAGAAACAACTCGTGATCTGTTCTAGCGCATTTTAGAAACAAAAATGCGAGAACTTGAAAAACATTAGCCTAATATTTTTCAAGTTTCAATCCAAACCGGCCTACTCTGTCTCGGGCCAGAGGCACTGATCGGCAGTTTTATTGCACTGGGGTGATAATTGTTAACAAACTTGACAATTATTTCGTTGTTTCTGCTGACAGTCAAACATTTTTGGGGTTTTGAAATGTCAGCAAATTTTCGTGATACTTCCCCTTTCAGACTTCTAAACAGTCAGCACTTTTAAGAAGTGCGTATTCTTCCGAATCTCAAATGAGCCGTTTCCGCTTTGATTGACGAGACGTGTCAACCTTTGCGTGTCAAACCTTTTTTTTATTGCTATAGCAATAAAAAAAGGCTTTTTCGCGCAAGAGCCAATCAGAATTATTCCACGTGATTTTTGTCCGCGTGTGCGTGTCAACATTGAAAAGCCTTTCTTGCACTTTTTCTGGCACTACTTGAACAATGAACATTAACAAGTTTCACACTTACTACAAAATAACAAGCGGGGAAGCCTATATAATAAAAACCATATTGAACTGGCCAGTTCGATCCATATTGGGAAAATATTGGTCTCGTCCTTTTTTTTTGCATATATTTATTCTGTCTAGTCAATGACAGATGGCTTACCTCACTTTCTTAACTGCTTATAGGTTATATTATAAAGACTATAAAGCGACAAGATTATTTGCATTTCTACTTAACAATTAGATTATTCGCTCTCGATTTCTATCGCGTGATAGTTAATGAGGGCGAAGCCCGAATCAACTATCACGCAATAAAATCGAGAGCGAATAATCTAATTATTTTGGTATAAATCGACTAGTCGTTCAATACCATCCATAATCGCATCATGAAGGTACTAATTATAGAACAGGAATACTCTGACTGATTGTCTCACCACTAAACAGGAACGTGTCTTATACTTCCTGAGCGACAGGTTTTGCAATTAGAGAGACTAGTCTATCAAAAATTGAGACATGCAAGGCGCAGGTGTACACTTTATTTGTCAGTAAGAGAGGCCTGAATTTGCCCGTTTTTTAGCCATTAGCGAGCTGTTATCTACGGATAAAGAATATACTGTACTTTGGCTGGTTTGAAGCTTACAAGAAAACAACATTCTCCGTTTTAGAAAAGGTACGTTTTGAGACTAATCTACAACAGAGTTTAGAAAAACGAATTGCGCTTTTCTCATTACAACCGAAATGTTTCAAATGTACTTAGTTAAAATTCAAGACTACTCTACAAAAAAATCCTCATTTGTTTAAGGCTTTTACTTCTACTCCAAATATCATTTTTTTTTTTTTTGTTATTATTTTTATTATTTTGTACTTGTATGAGAACAGGCCTGTAAGCAAGGGAGCAAATGGTTGGGGGAGAATAATTTGACGTGCGTTTGCTCTCGTTTACGTATTGAGAATATCATCTGAGATTTTTTATCCAAATTTGATACTCAGAATTTCTTTATAAGAGAAGATCATTGTTAGGTTTAATATATGTGTTTAGCAAAACGATAACAGATAGTCAACTATTATGACGGGCTCTACCAAAAACTAAACCTTAGTTTAGTTTAAACAGCCTGTCTTTAAGCCTGTCTAGTCTTTAAACAGCCTGAGGAAATTTATATGAGCCTATTTTTTTCCTTTAGTCGAATCATTTTTCGTGTCATGAAAAGAAACCTTTTTTTTATTATTTTATAGCCTGCGAGCAAGCTCTCTTGGGGGTGGGGGGCGGGAGGGACGCTTGCTCGCAGGCTAATTATTTTATCCTAGCAGGGGCCCTTTTTAAATTATGTACGCATTGAGACTTTTAACACAAAAACGCCGGGTTATTTAACTTATATGGTTGAAATTTTGCATAAAACAAGATGATTCCTGAGGAAAATATCTCACGATGAAAGAAGCAATATTCATGGGAGAATTTTTGAGTATGTTTACCATAAGCGGGTGGTTAGCTAACTATAAAGATTATACTTTATTTTGACTGGTGGTTTGAAGACAAAATGTCAAGTCTATTCAGATCGGCCAAGGCTGAATCGAAAACGAAAACACATTCAACAATTATTCGCGGAAAGCGAAGTAAATATTGGGGAATATTCCCCAAGACGAATATTCACCAATATTTACTTCGCCTTCTGCGAATAATTGCTAATTAGAATAATTACTCAGGTGATTATCAGAGAAAAAAAAGAACCGTCCGAAAAATGTCGATTTTGATTGTTTGTTTCAAAATGACACACGTCAATGAACAGAGACGCGTAGTCTGCCGATCACATGCTCAATCGATAAACTGCACATGCCTCAAGCAGTATTCTTTAACTGCTGTTTCATTGAGACGAAGCATTGACTTCTTTGAATGCATGAATGTTGGGTTTCTTCGACCCGTTTACCAAGATAGATGGAGATGAACCAGGATGTTTGGTGTAAAACTCGAGCCGGGTGTTAGCGATAGCACTTTATCGCACATTTTCTTGTTGGGATCCATGGCTTCGCCGGTTAACGGACGTTTATAAATTGCCCTCGGAGATATGCTGCTTCAGGCAGGAATTAAGTCCATTATTGGCTTCACTAAACAAGTACACGGTTGTCGCAGATGAAATTTTTTTGTTGTGGGTCGGTGACTATAGGTGGTGGTCGAGAGTCGCTCGAACCGAGGTTACTTTACCCTTGGAGAGACTCGATTCATGTTTGTGTGTGTTTTCGTTTTAATTTGCGGTTCGACTTTTGTTCAGCGGTTTGGCTGGGAAAAACGAGATACCCCCTCTCTCTTTTATTTATTTATTTATTTATTTATTTATTTTTATTTTTGAAGTGTTTGGGAACTTTTCCTCTCCAGTTTGGATTTTTTTCTCCTCTCCATAACTTAGCAAGTATAAAAGCTATGACAAAAAGACTTACTCACTGCACCTTGAATA
Organism: Pavona decussata; assembly: GCF_977016875.1. Lineage (NCBI taxonomy): Eukaryota > Metazoa > Cnidaria > Anthozoa > Scleractinia > Agariciidae > Pavona > Pavona decussata. The sequence goes on from NW_028145483.1 coordinate 392,733, forward strand.
AAATTCCCCTTAAGTCGCCTAAAATCGCCTTAAGTCGCCTTAAATCGCCTTAGGTGGCCCAAAATCGCCCTTAGTCGCTTAAAATTGCTTCCATTTTACAGTGTGTTTTGCTTAAGTCGCCTTAAATAGCCGTAAATCGCTCAAAGTTACGGCGTCTTAAAAGGTCCCCGAGTAGGCCTTGTAATTTTGTTTCCATTAGTAGAGATCACCCTCCGTGTCTGATTCCCATTTGCGTAGTGGGTCCTAATCGGAATATTTTACATACCAAAGGAAAAGAACATTTCTTAAATACAGATAACGATAAGAACAATGTCCCATAGAAGTTTTATAAGAAGACATACACGGTAACACCGGTGAGGGTAAAAGGAGGAATGAGTTTGCGGAATGGAATGTGGAATGACGTGCGGAATGGCATAATTATGCAAAATACGAGTTGTGGAATGACATAATTATGCGACATACGATTTATGCATAATGACTCACAGAAATACATTAAACTGAAAAAGCGCGCCTTTTTTTGGGCGCCAATTTGCAAATACAGCTTTTTTGTAACCATTTCAACCGAAGAATGCATCACAAAAACTCAAACAATGGTATCTTCGAATTCAAACTTTTTTCCTTCGATTCTCATCACATAGCCGTTGATGCAACATAGCAGCTCGTGGACTTTTATCGTTCGCGAGTGAACACAAGATTTGTAATACATTTGCATTAAAGAGGCTGTTTCAAAATGATTCTCAAACTCATTAATAATTCATCAAGAGAAAACAAGAAAAAAAACACTACTATGACCGTGGTTTGGATATGTGTTCCTAATTACCATAAAACTTTGCCAACTTAAGCCTTGAATTTCTCCGAGAATTATTAATCATTTGAGAAGCCATACCAAATACTCGAAAGTGTGTTTCATTAGATATCCAAACACCTCGAAGTTGTTTAAAAAAAACTCGGCTGTGCCTCGATCGTTTTTTCAACCTACTCCGTAAAAACTAAAATCTTAAACTAAGATTTTACCTTACGTTTCCCGTCTTATGCAAGACCACCACCACATTAAATTGAGACGTTGATCATCTTATTTTAACACACGAGATCTCAAATGAAGACTATCGGAGTCTCAGTTAGCATATAAGATAAAAGATCGTCTTAAATATTGTCTTTAAATCATCTTCATTTGAGAAGCGCTTATCTTAATCAACATTGAGGCATCTTACTTTAAGAAAGACCAGTCTTAATTATATTAATCTGAGTCGATGGGGTCCTTATTTTAAGACGTTTTTTGGTCTTGTGGAAATTTTAAGACGCCTAAGCAGGCTATAAGATACTGCCATCCTACGTAAGATGCAATACGCCTTAGGCTGGCGACACACCTGGCATTTTATACGACGATCGCAGCGAATTTGATCGTCAGCGAAAATCGCCAGTGATTTTCTCCACCGATTGATGCGGACACACCTGGCGATTTTTTTTCGCCGATCGCGGCGTTGTACATGTGATAAACCCGCCCAACCTGACTGATTGACTTTACTGGCAATTCGCAGCGATGAGCGTAAAAAAATCGTGGGAACGGGCACATTTGGCGAATTTAATCGCCGATATCTGACATGCCAGATATCGGCGATTTAATACGCCGATCTCTACTCTCACCATTTTAGTTCTCGGTAAAAAATAAATAAATAAATAAATAAAAAAAGGCTAACTTGGAAGAATAGAAAATTCCAACACAAAAGGATCCAAATTTTGGAAAGCCCTTCCTGATTGCTTCATTAAAAAATGCAGACCTCATAGGGAACAGGACTTCTCTTCTGATTGGTTGATTTTGATCCAAACTCTGCAGACACGGAGTCTGGGCTGGAGTCTGGAGCTTTGATCCATCGCAAACCGCCTCTCCGTCCTTCGTGCAGTCTCTCACCTTGTTCAGACTTAAAACAAGCCGTTTATATTTTTCAAGCAGCGGAGAGTGGAGAATTTACAAGAATTTCGAGACAACAACTTCAATATTCAAATGAGAAGACATCTGGACATCAAATACGGTCTAAAGCCTCGGCTAAACGTTGTAACTATACACGAACTTAACAGCATGCACTGCACACTCAGCGGAATGAAAATGGAATGAAGAAATTACTGTCGCTTTCTAAACCGCCTGTTTTTTGAAAACCAAGATGAGTACTGCAATTCTGCTGCGTCACCGATCAAAGGAATGAGTGTAGTGACAATTCAGACAATCTGCAATGCAAAGTTTATAATTTACGGGACTTTTAAGACCAACAAAACAGTATTTAAAATGCCGCGGCCCGACCTCTGTTTTCCTGCGAATTTACGGTAAGCGGATTTGTATAAGTTGTGTCATTTCAGATTTGGTTTTAATAAAGTAATGGATTGAAATTTGTTGTGTTTTCATTGCTGCATGTATCATGTTCAAGCTTAACAGTAGTAAACGCTCCCTGTTTTTGAATGTAGGCTTAATAGTGACCGTTGCAGTTAGATTAAAGATTTCTTCCTTGCTTCGAAACTTAAATTGAGATTCTAAAGCATCTAGAATAAGATTGTTCAAATCTTGAGATAAGATGAAAATATGACTTACCACAGCACTTTGAATCTAAGAAAAAATCATCTTAATCTAAGACGCCATCATCGCATAAATAAGAAGAAAGTCGTCTTATCCTAGGATAAATCGTCTTCAAATGAGATTTACGCGCTGTCTTACCACAGCACCAGAATTAAGTGTAAAAAACGTCTTAAAGTAAGATTTTAGTTTTTACGGAGTACTTCTCAATATTTGGATCAGTCTGTGGAAACACACCTTCTCGTGTTTGATATACATGTATGACGTAAACATAAGCTAATAGAATTGGAAGTATTCTTCGATCATACTGATTACATTTTGCAACACTGAGAAAGACAGAAAGACAATGTAACGATCGCGCATAGCACAATGACTGATATTTCATTGCCGGTAAGCCAATTACAAATCTGGAATTGCATTTTCCACTGTGGAATCCAGGCTTTGATATTTCACTGATATTATATTACACCCTGTGGTTTAATTACACCTTACTTGAAGACAGTTTTCCAGTGACAGAATGTCTGAATTTTAATTGTAATACTTTAAAACTGCTATTTTTTTTTAAAAAATAAAGTTGCTTCAATTGTGTAAAATACCTAATAGTTTTACTAGGCATAATTTCACCTCACTTTTTGAGGCCTCCTCCAATTGCATTTTACTTAGTTTGAAAAATCACTTACTTGCTTACTAGGCTTCCTACTTACCACCTTACTTACTGACTGACTGACTGTGTCTGACTGACTGTCTTACTGACTGGCCACTATCCGACTGACTGACTGACTATCTGATTGTCGACTGTCTGACTGACTGACTGACTGACTGAGTGACGGACTAATTGGCTGACTACTTGACTAACTCGGTGACTTAGTATCTCACTGACTGACTGACCGTCTATCTGTTTGTCTGACTGACTGACAGACTGCCTGATTTACTCACTTGCTTCATCGTCCTCGGTCGGGTGCCATTTTCTTCAGTTTGTTCTAACCATGCATTATTGTTACTTTTTCGCTTTCTTACAGGTTCTTTAACAAGAAAAGAAAGAAAACTCACCTTTATCACAATGAACAATTCCACCCAAATCAATTCCAGTGATGACGCGCGGTGTTCAGAAGCCGTTTCTGTTTTCTTCACAACAGCAATGGCTGTAATCACCTTTGGCGGTTTGATTGGCAACCTTTTGGTGTTTATTACTGTGAAAAGAAATCGAAACCTTAGAACAAGCACCAACTACTACTACGTCAATATGGCGGTTTCTGATTTTCTTGCAAGTCTCACAGCCTGGCCGCTGTACCTCACTGATGAGATAATCATAAGTAAAGGAAGTCTTATTCAAAGTCCTTTGGCCACACCTGGATGCAAAGTAGGAGTGTATGTCAGATTAGTGTCCGGTATAGTATCCATTCTAAGCCTGGTGTTGATCGCTGTCGACAGATTCATCGCTACGGTGTATCCCTTAAAAGCCGCACTGCTGTCAAGCAAGATAAGGATAAGTCTGATGTTTGCAGTATGGTTTATAGCCTTTGGCTATTTGGTACCAATGTTTTACTTTCACAAAGTTGAAGACGTTGGGGAGGAAACATTCTGCAGATCTACATGGGACGACACTTTGGGGCTTGCAATCTACCACATAGTTGCGCTCATCATGCTAACTATTGCACCGTTAATTACTATAGTCATCTTGTATTCTCGCATCATGCGCACTTTAAGACAACGACCCAACCCAGAATGCAGTGCAGGGAGCAGCATTGTTGAACAAAAGCGACTTAAGCAGGGCCAAAACATCATGAGAATTTTCAAATCGATTGTTATCGCTTATTGTGTATGCCTCGTTCCTTTTATGGTTCACTTGATTTTAAAGATGACTTTCTCAGAACTTTTTACCAAAGATAAGTGTAAATGGATTCTTGGGTTTTCATATTTTGTATTACCGTCTCTTAGCACAGCAATCAACCCAGTTATTCTGTTTTCATTTAGTTCTAATTTCCGTCTCACTTTGCAAGCCTTCTGTTCATCTTCATGCTCTCTTGAAAAATTACGATCGTGTTGCAAATGGAAACATCGGTCAGTTTTGTCCCTCAACAACAGCGTGGAATTACCAGTAATATCGAGACACAGAGAGAACGCCTGGAAAGAAAAAGACAGTGCAAAGAACAAGGACTTGAGTAAAACTTATCCTTAAAATTGGTACATTTCGTTTAAAGGGGCACTGTCACGGAGATTTGAATGTACTTTGGTACAAACTGCGCAAATATTTGACTAAGAGCCTATTTTCTAGCACGAAATTGCTCTTAGCTAGAGCACATGAGAAAAATACTGAGTGATTTCACTGAGGAAGAATATACCATTATAATTTTTTTTTTTGTGTGATTTCTTTAAAATACACAGGAAGAACTTGAAAAATTTCGCCATTTTTTTCAAGTTGCACCCATTTGCATCCAAACCATCCGCAGCCAAAGATAATTTATACTAGTTTCTGTGCTCTAGTAGGGTTATTGTTAACAAAACTGAACAATTATTTTAACAATCCACCGATACAAATATATTGTCTGGCTATTCAAAGGGACACTGAAAACAGGTCACAATAAAAAGAGTGCAGGGTATTTTAACTAGTTTGATGGCTCGCTGTCACGATTAGTATCACGCAAATCACATAGCTAAAACAATCCCCTCATCTAAAGTTAACATTGTTTTTTTTTTTCAACGACAAATCTCGAAGGCAAGTATATAATATTTCAGTTCCTTTACAATACCACGTCATTGTTTCAAATTTTGAAAGTAACAAATATTAGAAACCGATCCACCGTGGGACTCGATCTGCATAATAACTTTTGCCGACATATTTTAAGCGCCCGTTATAACAGTTGATGACGCACAATACAAACTTCCTGTCAAATCTCACCAAATTAACTATTACACTCTTGCTATCTACTTAAAAAAAATATTTCAAAAGATGAATGGCTCATCTTCAACACATCTAAAAGCTTTCTATGTCGATTTATAGAGTTGAAACACAACAGCAACGTATTCACATACCGCACATGCAATCACGGGTTAATTAAATTTATCCGAAAATACAAAAAGAGCTTTGTACCCTACTTGCTGTTATTAGTATTTATTATAGTTGAACCATGGGCTATACGAAACATGGGTTTCGACTAAATAAAAATTACATTTATCTCAAATAAAGTTGAAATACTCACAATGAAGTAGACTTTTGTCTTTTTCGGTCGTTTCCTCTCATTTATTTATTTACATTATTCAGATCTATGCAGCCGTATTATTCGTTTAGGAAATACAGAGACTGCTACTACAGAAAATACAAGAGGCTACTACAGCGTGAGGCGATTCAACTTTATTTGAGATAAATATAACTTTTGTTTAGTCGAACCCATGTTTCCTATAGCCCATCGGTTTAACTGGTCTGCGTTGAAAAAGAGCATTCTGATTGGCTCCCTGAGCGGTCCGAATTATTCCTGTACTATACGGACCGCTAAGATGGACCGCTTGCGTTACAACATACGCTTGTATGGATCAAAGTGTTTCAATTTTGACAACACAAAGCAAAAATGCTTTCAATTAAGTTTATAAAGTAGGAACTGTTCAAACCATGATGTCGGACTTTTACAACGAGCGCGACGGATTTTATTATTAAGTCGAAATGACAAAAGAAAGCTCAGAAAAACAGCAAACTCGACAAAGAAAACAAAAAAAATTCCGTCGACAAGTCCTCATAGTACCAGAACCACTAAAGAAAAAAAAAAAAAAACAACCAAATCTTACCTTAAAGTATTGGTAAAAGTTTGCCACTAAACGGAACGAGTTCAGAGAGTTTGAGGCAATATCCTGGGTCGAACTTAATCTGCCGCTCTGCGCTTTCCTTAAAAATGACGAAGAATACGAACCTGGAACTCTAACTTGCCTTCGACGAAGTATCCAGCGTTCTCTCAATACCCACGCGTCGCAAGTCAACCTCATCCAAGGTAACGAATTTAAGTTATCCCGAGAAGTCCTCAGTGCAAAAAGAAAACAGCTTGTAGTTCCAACTGAGCGTACATCGAATCTGAAAAGTTTTTATTGATTCAAATTGGCTTCCATTCAGCATCAACGAGGAATTTTCGTTAGCTCTCAGTCGCTCAGCAACAACCACAAGCGATCTCCAAGCAGCTGGCAATACATAGACAAAAAAAAAAAAAAACAAACAAACAAACACAAAAACAAAAGCAATTGAGGTGGAAAGTACCAGTATGTCGACCACAACAGCAGCTAGATCGGCTATTTTTAAGGAGCACATTTCTAAAACTGCTCGCTTAGCATCCAGATTACGAATCTTGATCAGCCACCGCTTCCAAAGCTCCCAGCCATTTTACATGACTATAAAAAAGACTGAAATGTAATTTTGACTACAAAAACTTTGATTTTATCGATTGTCATGCATAACATAGTAAGTCTTCTTCAAAAGTTAAGACTTTTGAATAGTCAGCACTTTTAAGAAATGCGTATTCTTCCAAATCTCAAATGAGCTAACTTTTCATTTTTCCAACTTTTCGGATAAAGAATATACTGTACTTTGGCTGGTTTGAAGCTTACAAGAAAACAACATTCTCCGTTTTAGAAAAGGTACGTTTTGAGACTAATCTACAACAGAGTTTAGAAAAACGAATTGCGCTTTTCTCATTACAACCGAAATGTTTCAAATGTACTTAGTTAAAATTCAAGACTACTCTACAAAAAAAAAAAAAAATCCTTCTACTCCAAATACCCTTTTTTTTTTTGTTATTATTGTTATTATTTTGTACTTGTATGAGAATAGGCCTGTAAGCAAGGGAGCAAACGGTTGGGGAGCATATTAAATTTGGCGTGCGTTTGCTCTCATTTACGTATTGAGAATATCATCTGAAATTTTTTATTCAAATTTGATACTCAGAATTTCTTTATAAGAGAACATCATTGTTAGGTTTAATATATGTGTTTAGCAAAACGATAACAGTTAGTCAACTATTATGACGGGCTCTACCAAAAACTAAACCTTAGTTTAGTCTAAACAGCCTGTCTTTAAGCCTGTCTAGTCTTTAAACAGCCTGAGGAAATTTATATGAGCCTATTTTTTTCCTTTTAGTCGAATCATTTTTCGTGTCATGAAAGGAAACCTTTTTGTTATTATTTTATCCTAGCAGGGGCCCTTTTTTAAATTATGTACGCATTGAGACTTTTAACACAAAAACGCTGGGTTATTTAACTTATATGGTTGAAATTTTGCATAAAACAAGATAATTCCTGAGGAAAATATCTTACGATGAAAGAAGCAATATTTATGGGAGAATTTTTGAGTATGTTTACCATAAGCGGGTGGTTAGCTAACTGTAAAGATTATACCATATTTTGACTGGTGGTTTGAAGACGAAATGCCAAGTCTGTTCAGATCGGCCAAGACTGAATCGAAAACGAAAACACATTCAACAATTATTCGCGGAAAGCGAAGTAAATATTGGTGAATATTCCCCGAGACGAATATTCACCAATATTTACTTCGCCAAGTTCGGCGAATAATTGCTAATTAGTATAATTACTCAAGTGATTATTAGAGAAAAAAAAGAACCGTCCGAAAAATGTCGATTTTGATTGTTTGTTTCAAAATGACGCGCGTCAATGAACAGAGACACGTAGTCTGCCGATCACAAGCTCAATCGAAATCTCATGCTCAATCAATAAACTGCACATGCCTCAAGCAGTATTCTTTAACTGCTGTTTCATTGAGACGAACCATTGACTTCTTTGAATGCATGAATGTTGGGTTTCTTCGACCCGTTTACCAAGATAGATGGAGATGAACCAGGATGTTTGGTGTAAAACTCGAGCCGGGTGTTAGCAATAGCACTTTATCGCACATTTTCTTGTTGGGATCCATGGCTTCGCCGGTTAACGGACGTTTATAAATTGCCCTCGGAGATATGCTGCTTCAGGCAGGAATTAAGTCCATTATTGGCTTCACTAAACAAGTACACGGTTGTCGCAGATGAAATTTTTTTGTTGTGAGTCGGTGACTATTGGTGGTGGTCGAGAGTCGCTCGAACCGAGGTTACTTTACCCTTGGAGAGACTCGATTCATGTTTGTGTGTGTTTTCGTTTTAATTTGCGGTTCGATTTTTGTTCAGCGGTTTGGCTGGGAAAAACGAGATACCCCCTCTCTCTTTTATTTATTTATTTATTTATTTATTTATTTTTATTTTTGAAGTGTCTGGGAAGTTTTCCTCTCTAGTTTGGATTTTTTTTCTCCTCTCCATAACTTAGAAAGTATAAAAGCTATGACAACAAGACTTACTCACTGCACCTTGTATAAAATTCCCCTTAAGTCGCCTAAAATCGCATTAACTCGCTAAAAATCGCCCTTAGTCGCTTAAAATTGCTTCCATTTTACAGCGTGTTTTGCTTAAGTCGCCTTAAATAGCCGTAAATCGCTCAAAGTTACGGCGTCTTAAAAGGTCCCCGAGTAGGCCTTGTAATTTTGTTTCCATTAGTAGAGATCACCTTCCGTGTCTGATTCCCATTCGCGTAGTGGGTCCTAATCGGAATATTTTACATACCAAAGGAAAAGGACATTTCTTAAATACAGATAACGATAAGAACAATGTCCCATAGAAGTTTTATAAGAAGACATACACGGTAACACCGGCGAAATCATAATGTGCTTTGGAGCACTGAACAGCTGATGGCCCGCTAAATTTATAGTGATGCAAACATAAAATAAATGTCTTCCTAAGATACTTTGCTGTTTCGAAATGAATCTCAAACTCATTAATAATTCATCAAGAGAAAACAAAGAAAATCACTACTATGACCGTGGTTTGGATATGTGTTCCTAATTACCATAAAACTTTGCCAACTTTAGCCTTGAATTTCTCCGAGAATTATTAATCATTTGAGAAGCCATACCAAATACTCGAAAGTGTGTTTCATTAGATATCCAAACACCTCGAAGTCATTTAAAAAAAACTCGGCTGCGCCTCGATCGTTTTTTCAACCTACTTCTCAATGTTTGGATATCTGTGGAAACACACCTTCTCGTGTCTGATATACATGTATGACGTAAACATAAGCTAATAGAATTGGAAGTATTCTTAGATCATACTGATTACATTTTGCAACACTGAGAAAGACAAAAAGACCATGTAACGATCGCGCATAGCACAATGACTGATATTTCACTGCCGGTAAGCCAATTAAAAATCTGGAATTGCATTTTCCACTGTCGTATCCAGGCTTTGTTATTTCACTGATATTATATTACACCCTGTGGTTTAATTACACCTTACTTGAAGACAGTTTTCCAGTGACAGAATGTCTGAATTTTAATTGTAATACTTTAAAATTGTTATTTTTTTTTTAAATAAAGTTGCTTCAATTGTGTAAGGGACTGTGCAATAATTATCAGGAGGGGGGGGGGGCTGAAAAACCAGAGTTATCTAGCAAAAACTTAGACAGTACCCCCCCTCCAAAAGTAAAAAATTAGTTCTAAGCCCCCCTCTGTTATGTTAAAAATAACGTCGCACCCCCCCCCCCCCCCCCACCAACACGCACACACACGCACTCACTCCTCGCCGCCACCATTACCATAGATGCCTTTACGTAACATTTGATGTCGAGAAGGAAATTGATCGCTTGATTGAAGATTTAAACAAAGCATTTGCTAAGTACCGGGGTGCTTACCACATTGGCTCAAAATCCAAAACTTCTGAAGCCAGAAAGAGAAAGGAGCAGAGAAAAAAATCAAAGAACAGGAGATTGAACGCTTCAAATAACACACGAAAAAGGGCTTGCATTATATTTAGATCCTTGGGAGAAGAGCCTGTTGAACTTTGTTATGAGCCAGAGATGTATGGAATTCAGCAAATCGATTCAGTCGATGAAGAAACATTACTTTTATTCACATCAAAAACCGACAAAGCTTGTCTACGAGATCTGTTTGATTCCCATTGTTTTACGGGGGATGCTAAAAAACAAGTGCATGATTTTTGCTTTACATAGGGTCAGCTTAATTAAATAGAAGAAGGGTTAAAATTAATCAGTTATCTTTTCATTTTGATGGAATTTTTTCAATAATCGTTTAACAGCTGTTCGCATTGATATTTGTTACAGTCTATCATGAGGCCTGTATTGAGAATCTTTAATTGCGTTTAAGTTTATTTACATTTCGAATAAAACTTAAGGCCCCCCCTCTGTCAAATGAGTGATTTTACTTTGACCCCCCCTATCTTGGCAGCAATTTTAGGTAATGCCCCCCCCCCCCTCTGGTTTTTCAGCCCCCCCCCCCCCCCCCGCCCCTCCTGATAATTATTGCACAGTCCCTAAAATACCTAATAGTTTTACTGGGCATAATTTCACCTCACTTTTGAGGCCTCCATTTGAAGTAATATTAATTGCATTATACTTAGTTGAAAAATCACTTACTTGCTTACTAGGCTTCCTACTTACCGCCTTACTGACTGACTGACTGACTAACTGACTGACTGACTGACTGACTGTCTCTGACTGACTGTCTTACTGACTGGCCACTATCCGACTGACTGACTGACTATCTGACTGTCGACTGTCTGACTGATTGACTGACTGACTGACTGACTGACTGACTGACTGACTGACGCACTGATTGGCTGACTACTTGACTAACTGAGTGACTTAGTATCTCACTGACTGACTGACCGTCTGTCTGTTTCTCTGACTGACTGACTGACTGACTGACTGACAGACTGACTGATTTACTCACTTGCTTCATCGTCCTCGGTTGGGTGCCATTTTCTTCAGTGTGTTCTAACCATGCATTATTGTTACTTTTTCGGTTACTTACAGGTTCTAAGAAGAAAGGGAAGAAAAGTCACCTTTATCACAATGAACAATTCTACCCAAATCAATTCCAGTGATGACACGCGGTGCTCAGAAGCCGTTTCTGTTTTCTTCACAACAGCAATGGCTGTAATCACCTTTGGCGGTTTGATTGGCAACCTTTTGGTGTTTGTTACTGTGAAAAGAAATCGAAACCTTAGAACAAGCACCAACTACTACTACGTCAATATGGCGGTTTCTGATTTTATTGCAAGTCTCACAGCCTGGCCGCTGTACCTCACTGATGAGATAATCACAAGCAAAGGAAGTCTTATTGATAGTCCTTTAGCCACACCTGGATGCAAAGTAGCAGTGTATGTCAGATTAGTGTCCAGTATAGTATCCATTCTAAGCTTGGTGTTGATTGCTGTCGAGAGATTCATCGCTACGGTGTATCCCTTAAAAGCCACACTGCTGTCAAGCAAGATAAGGATAAGTCTGATGTTTGCAGTATGGTTCATAGCCTTTGGGTATTTGGTACCAATGTTTTATTTTCACAAAGTTGAAGACGTTGGGGAGGAAACATTCTGCAGATTTACATGGGACGACACTTTGGCGCTTGCAATCTACCACATAGTTGCGCTCATCATGCTAACTATTGCACCGTTAATTACTATAGTCATCCTGTATTCTCGCATTATGTGCGCTTTAAGACAACGACCCAACACAGAATGCAGTGCAGGGAGCAGCATTGCTGAACAAAAGCGACGTAAGCAGAGCCAAAACATCATGAGAATTTTCAAATCGATCGTTATCGCTTATTGTATATGCCTCGTTCCTTTTATGGTTTACTTGATTTTAAAGATGACTTTCTCAGAACTTTTTACCAAAGATAAGTGTAAATGGATTCTTGGGTTTTCATATTTTGTATTACCGTCCCTCAGCACAGCAATCAACCCAGTTATTCTGTTTTCATTTAGTTCTAATTTCCGTCTCACTTTGCAAGCCTTCTGTTCATCTTTATGCCGTCTTGAAAAATTACGATCGTGTTGCAAATGGAGACATCGGTCAGTTTTGTCCCTCAACAACAGCGTGGAATTACCAGTACTATCGAGACACAGAGAGAACTCCTGGAAAGAAAAAGACAGTGCAAAGAACAAGGACTTGAGTAAAACTTATCCTTAAAATTGGTACATTCCGTTTAAAGGGGCACTGCCACGGAGATTTGGCTGTACTTTGGTACAAACGAAATTCCTCTTAGCTAGACCACATGAGAAAAATATTGAGTGATTTCACTGAGAAAGAATATACCATTATAAGTTTTTTTTTGTGTGATTTCTTTAAAATACACAGGAAGAACTTGAAAAAATTCGCCAATTTTTTCAAGTTGCACCCATTTGCATCCAAACCATCCGCAGCCAAAGATAATTTATACTACTTTCTGTGCTCTAGTAGGGTTATTGTTAACAAAACCGAACAATTATTTTAACAATCCACCGATACAAATATATTGTCTGGCTATTCAAAGGGACACTGAAAATAGGTCACAATGCTCCTTTAAGAAATGAATAGTCTGGCCGACTGGTTCTGACAAATGGAAATACATCAGATAATTTATTTACTCAACTCAACTTTACAAAGGGTATAAAATGGAAATTAAGATATACAGTAAATACATTACAAATAATGACATAAGATAACTATATTTACGTAGGGAGTGAGTTGAGATCAACCAAATAGCAGAAGGCATGATCTAGGGAATGGCTCCAATGGAATACAACATTACATACACCATTTAGTAAACTTCTGTTTAAAGAAAACAAACCGCATTTAAACTACAATTACGAAAAATAACTAGTGGCACTACAAACCAAATTTGAGCTATTCCGGATGCTTTGCACTTAATTCCTTATAAAAATATCTTAGTAGGAGGACGTGATCGCCTTAAATTGTTATCTTTAAGCTCTCACAGATATGCTCTCATGGAAACGAAAGTAGCCGATTTTGTTTCAACCGTGTCAAAGACAATTAAGTGTGATCACTATAGTAAACTCTTTGTGAACCAACAAGGGTTGGCTAGTTTTGCCGTTTAGAGAAAGGAATACTTGTTTTATACCGCCAAAACCTATCATTGTATTGTGTTTACAGATTTTCAACGCACAAAAATTCTATTCTTTTTACAATTTTAACCTCAGGTTTATTCTTAAAATATTCTTAAAATTTCGCAAATTTCAACCTCGATATTCTTATAAAATATCTTCTTATAGATAAAGAAAGAGTGCGTAATGGCAGGAGATCTGAGAAAGCTCTACCGAGACTTTCAAAGGAAATTCCCATACCTCAGTGAACTAAATTAGATATACCAGATGGATGCGATTGGTAGATACAATTGGTAATTTAATCAAATCTTGGCTCCCCTAAACTTTAATGAAATTAGGGTTATTTGTAGTTTATATTCTTCGCATTCATTTCAGTTGAAAAAACTACCCGAGCAAAACTGCCTAAGCCTTTCGCACCTTTGGAAAGGGGCTGAAAAGAACGTGAATGAAACGAAAAAATCCAAACAAATAGGCCATTTCCGAGCTGCTGTGAACCTCATTATGAAAGCGAGGCTAAGTGCAAAGTTTTTATTATGAAAACTAGCTTTGTTTGCATATGAATGAAAACTTAGTTTTATAATAAAAGCTTTGCACTTAGCCTCGCTTTCAAAGTGAGGTTCACAGCAACTTAAAAATGGCCTATTAAAAGATATATATAATATTCAAGCTAAGGTTAAACACAGCCTAATGTTCCCGTATGCAGGGCTCAGCGCGCTCACCTGAACTAACCGAGTTTATGGGCACGGGGTTTGGGAGAGAGAGCGATAGCTCAATGGGTTTAATCAACGTGTGACGTCACATACGGACCACGCGCCACGGACAATTTCGAGAGTAGGAATAAAGCTGGGTCGTGCAATGCAGTTCTCTACGTCATTTAGTCTGCTATCGCAGCCGTCTCTCATCGCTCCTGTCCTTCACGGAGGATCACAAACTCTCAGGGAGTTCTTGCGAACGCGTTCACTCTTCTTCTGAACGCACAGCCTGGCTGCTGGGAGGGAGATATATAGGGAGCTAATGTATTCGCAAGCTACAGGAGATCTTTGTCTTGAACATTCTTGAAAGTGCAGACAAACTCGGGGTGCGCATAATCTAGTTTTCACAGAACTGACTTTCATTAACCACACGAGAGAGAGAAGTAGAAGTTTAAAGCAGTGTAAATAACCAAACTGATTGCAGGGCTGACACTACGGCAAAGGGCTTGTTTATTTGGGCCAATAATTCAACTAGTACAACTAGTCTTCTTCAAGACCAAGGTTACGATAAGAGAAAATAAGCTCTCAAAAGTTTAAATTTGAACGTAAATATAATTGGTTAATGATTAACTATAGTGTACATGACAGAGCTACGAAGAGAAAGGAAAGGAGCCAGTTCCCTCCAAATTCCCCTTCGCCCTTCTTTCTCCCCAAAAACGCACAAGCTTAAGCAATACCACATTACCACCAGCAACGTAGATTTGAATATTGCAAAGCAGCTTCTCAAAGGATAGGAAAGCCGGGAAAGGAGCAAGTTCCCGCCAAATTGCCCTTCGTCCTTCCCCCTTCGCGCCCAACGAAACGCACAAGCTTAAGTGCTACTGACTGCAAATATCAAAAATCCCACGACAGATAGGAAATTTTAGATTTCATTTTGTCTCACCTTAATGTTTCCTTTGGTAAACTATCTTCAAAAATCACAATTAAAATTTCCACCGCTCATTCGTTTTTCTGAAAATTAGAAAAGTTGAATTTACGGCTTCACGCCCGCTTCGAACAGCCCCCCGGAAAAACGTGAAAATCGTGCATCTTTAGCAGGCTCGCACACAGCCACGAGAACTGATAGATAGATAGATAGATAGATAGATAGATAGATAGATAGATAGATAGATAGATAGATAGATAGATAGATAGATAGATAGATAGATAGATAGATAGATAGATAGATTATTCGTATTAAAATCGCAGTCAGAGGCTGAATTAGATTAATCGTTACAACAATAAAAGTTAAGAAAAATAAGAAAAATGTACACTATACATAACTATAAAGTCAGTCACAATTACTATATATAAATGTGTTCATAAGTCTCTTCGTCTTAGCCAGAGGGACATCAAAATTCCTCTTTCGTCTTAAATTGAATTCACAAATGTTACGAGGTGGCAAGAGCTCATGCAATTTATGGTCTGGGTTACAAGTAATGGAATCAAAAAGCTTAGTTGTGATGGACTGTCTGCGTCGAGAGAGCGACTCCAAATTGGCTTGATGTAATGCGTCGCTATATGGAACAAACGGAAAAATAATTCGCAAGGCGCGCTTCTGTAGCTGTTCTAGCTCAGCGGATAAATTTGCGGGGAGCGCGTTGTGAAACACCGGGCATGCATATTCCGTTACTGGGCGGATACAGGTCAAGTAAAAGATTAGCAGATCTTTGACGGGGATATTCGCTCTCTTCAGTTGTTTAACAAAATATAACCGGCTCGTTACTTCTTTACATATTTCAGCAACATGATAGTTCCACAGGAGGTCAGATCATATATTTAGACCTAACAACTTAACGGTGGACACTGTCTCTATTGCTTTCCTGTTGATGACGATGGGAGCGAAGTCCACGGCTGATTGAGAACTACTCCCGTTTTTCTATCTCGGCCGCAAGTAAATCTTTCTATTATCTCTCGTTAAGTGTAAAAAAAAAAAGTCGCAAGTCATATTTTTAATGTGCTAAATCACTGTTGAAGATAGCGACCTTCGAAGGTTAGATTTCAAATTGAAATTAGGGACGATTTCAGAGGCCTATGTTTGTCCTAGCATATGTTTTGTGCAGCAAAACTATAAGTAGAGTCTAACCTCAATCCTTCCTTTTTACTTCTTCAAAGTGCTTTTTTTTTGGCATTAATTTATCCACTTTGCCTGAAGAATGGTGTCACGATGACGCCGAAACGTCCGCTATTAACTTTCATTTTTGCTTGCTTATGTTTCATACAAGCGAAGCGTTCAGAATAAAGAGTGTGCAGGGTATTTTAACCAGTTTGATGGCTCGCTGTCACGATTAGCATCACGCAAATCACATAGCTAAAACAATCCACTCATCTAAAGTTAACGTTGTTTTGTTCTCAACGACTCAAATCTGGAAGGCAAGTTTATAATATTTCAGTTCTTTTACAATACCACGTCATTGTTTCAAACTTTGAAAGTAATAAATATTAGAAACCGATCCACCGTGGGACTCGATCTGCATGATAAATTTTGCCGAAATATTTTAAGCGATCGTTATAACAGTTGATGACGCACTATACAAACTTCCTGTCAAATCTCACCAAATTAACTATTATACTCTTGCTATCTACATCAAAAAAATATTTCAAAAGATGAATGGAAACACATCTAAAAGCACATCTATAAAAGCGATTTATAGAGTTGAAACACAACAGCAACGTATTCACATACCGCACAGGCAATCACGGGTTAATTCAGTAAGGTTACCCGGGACCTTCAGAGGTGTCTTCAGAGGTGTCTCGCGTTTAAGCGATGTAGCGCGTCCAGTTTAAACTGTAGATACCTAAACCCCTATATCAAATTAAAGCTTATAGAGCTGACTATCAAACCATACCAAGAATTTTGAAATAAAATAAATTGTCGAATTTTTCACGACCTCTAATTGCGAGCGTCCGAATCACCTTTTTAAAGCTACAAGTCTAAGTGAATTTTGTTTTTTGCTAATTTAATTTGCTCCTCAGTTTCCTGACCCAAAGCGCTAAAAAAACGAGTCTGCGTTTTGCCATATTCAATTGCAGTGAAAAGTTATAGAGCATTTTCGAAATAGGATGAAAAAAATGTGGAGTAATCGTACAAAAATCACTCTCGGAGAAAAAATATTTCGAAAGAAAAAATTCGCAGACACGTTTTTGTTGTTTATATGTTAAACTAGATACTGTCCAAATTTGAAGGCAAACGAACAAATTTCTTTTGAGTTTTAGCTCTTTGAAGTGGCTCCTCCAAGTGAAAAACATTTATTCGAGAAAACAGCGCTAAAAATTCGGCAATTCATTTTATTTCAAAATTCTTGGTTTAGTTGGATAGCCAGCTCTATAAGCTTTAAATTGATATAAGGGTTCAGGTATCTACAGTTTAAACCGGACGCGCTACATCGCTTGGACGCGAGACACCTCTGAAGACACCTCTGAAGGTCCCGGGTAACCTTAAATTTATCCGAAAATACAAAAAGAGCTTTGTACCCTACGTGCTGTTATTGGTATTTATTGTATAGTTGAACCATGGGCTATACGAAACATGGGTTTCGACTAAATAAAGATTACATTTATCTCAAATAAAGTTGAAATACTCACAATGAAGTAGACTTTTGTCTTTTTCGATCGTTTCCTCTCATTTCTTTATAAATATACATTATTCAGATCTATACACCCGTATCATTCGTTTAGAAAATACAGATCGAGACTACAACTAAAAAAAATACAAGAGGCTACTTCATCGTGAGAAATTCAACTTTATTTGAGATAAATATTACTTTTATTTAGTCGAAACCCATGTTTCCTATAGCTCATGGTTGAACTGGTCTGGGTTGAAAAGGAGCATTCGGATTGGCTCCCTGAGCGGTCCGAATTTTCCTATACTATAGAGGGTTTTCATTCACGTGGCTACTGGCCATATTGGTTTACTGAAACAAAAAAAAAGTATTTGCATAAAAATAAAGTTCAATTCCCAGAGGTTTAGTTTGGGACACTAACATGGCCGCCATCTCTTTGTTTTGGGACACCAATATGGCCGTTGTGACGTCTTGTGAAAACACTCTAGATGGACCGCTTCCGTTACAACATACGCTTGTATGGATCAAAGTGTTTCAATTTTGACAACACGAAGCAAAAATGCTTTCAATTACGTTTATAAAGTAGGAAATGTTCAAACCGTGATGTCGGACTTTTGCTACGAGCGCGACGGATTTTATTATTCAGCCGAAGGGACAAAAGAAAGCTCAGAAAACAGCAAACTCGACGAAGAAAAAAAAAATTCCGTCGACAAGGCCTTAGAGTACCCGAAACACTAAAAAAAATAAAAAAAATAAAAAAAATCAAGTCTTACCTTAAAGTATGGGTAAAATTTTGCCACTAACGGAACGATTTCAGAAACTTTTAGGCAACATCCTGGTTCGAACTTAATATGCTGCTCGGCGCTTTCTTTAAAGATGTTAGAAAGAAAACTAGCGAAGAATACGAGCCTGAAACTCTAACTTGCCTTCAACGAAGTATCCAACGTTCTCTCAATACCCACGAGTCGCAAGTCAACCTCATTCAAGGTGACGAATTTAAGTTATCCCGAGAAGTCCTCAGTGCAAAAAGAAAACAGCTTGTAGTCCCAACTGAGTGTACATCGAATCTGAAAACTTTTATTTATACAAATCGGCTTCCATTCAGCATCAACAAGGAATGTCGTTAGCTCTCAGTCGCTCAACAACCACAGGCGATCTCTAAGAAGCTGGCAATACATAGAAAAAACAACAACAACAACAGCAACGAAAAAAAAAAAAACAGTTGAGGTGGAAAGTACCAGTATGACGAGCACAACAGCAGCCAAATCGGCTATTTTTAAGGAGCACATTTCCAAAACTGCTTGCTTAGCATCCTGGGCTGAGTTGCTCGAAGCCTGGTTAGCGCTAACCATTGGTTAAGAGGTATTAAAACCTATAGGTTGTCATGGCATTTAACCCGGGTTAGCGCTAACCATGCTTCGAGCAACTGGGCCCAGATTACGAATCATGGTCAGCCAGCGCTTCCCAAGCTCCCAGCCATTTTACATGACGATTAAAACGACTGAAATGTAATTTTGACTACAAAACTGTTTCGATTTTATCGATTGTCGTTCACATACACCGTATTCACAAATGGCGGACACGCACGGAAAAGACTGGTACTAGGCATCAAAACGAGGCGTTGTAGGATAAGCAAAAAAAGAAATTTTCGAGCGAATGCAAACTTCCAGACAGAGTAATCTGAGTAATCAGCGGATAAGGGTCGATAAGTGCTGAGTTCCTTAATAGTGAGGTTTTCTGATCACTTAGTCCAAACGAGTTCAAGTCCTAGTGTTTATTATTTATTGGATGGCTTCTTGTAGTAATCGCAAATGCAAACTAGACACTCACGAGAACAAACTGTGTTAGATTTTTTTGTTTTAAACTTCCGAGCGCAATGTCTACAGAGAATACAAAAGGTTGTTGGAAAGATCTTCATTCTAGCAGGGACCACAAAGGTTTCTTCGGTGTATTATTTGGAAAGGGAAATAAAACAGGTCTCGAAGGAAAGAAAATTAATTTACAAAAGGACGCAGTTCCAACAGGGTTGCGTGGTGATTACTGAACTCGGAAAAAAGTTACAAAAACCGACTCCTACTATTGTGAACAGCTCTAATGCCCCAAAAACGAAAACAAAAGGAGGTGGAGAGAAGCTACTGGAAGAGTAGTTTAAAGGAAACAATATTTGAGGCAAGACTTAAATGTTTCGGTAAATGTTAGGCGCTTTTCCCCCGAAACAAAAAATATCACGCATCGCAAGATTGACCAAGATTAATACAAGTCATTGAAAATGTGGCAGTTGCCAAAGTCAAGGGGAACTACTAAAAGAAAGGTTTCAAACTTAAGTAAACGATCCTGCGAGGAAATTTAGGAATGACGCTTTTAAGTGAGGTATCTTGTAACTGCATTAGTTTGGGAACCCAGTCTAAAGCGAAAGACAATCATATAATTCGGACAAATTACCTATGCAAATCTTTAATGATTTCAACCGAAATGACGGTTAAACTTAATTAGTATTTCTTAGCCACAATGCGGTGTTCTCTAGTCCATGTTTCACGAAATACACGTACAGTTTCTCATTCAGGCAAAAAATTTTCCTGCTGAGCTTGTGCTGTTATTTATAAACAGTTGGATTTTGATGACTTGATTGATTTAGAAACTTATGAATTTTTGAGGGACTGCACTCTCTGCTTGTTGTTTACAGTACGGCTACAATATACTGGTTCACCTGTTCCTTCTTTTTAAATTATTTTTCCTGCCGTTTCTCTCTTCACCCTTCATGTCTTTTTGCTGTCGTTTTCGCTTTCTTCTTTCTTGGTATTATAGCGGTTTAGCCAAATAGCTGTGGTCTCTCTTGCGCTAAGAAATGCATCCTTTTGTAGCTTCATTTGTTTCCTTCAAGACCTATCTTACCTTCGGATTCCGAAAGACATACCAAGCAAACGTAACCTTTGTGGTATCTGTATCGCTAGTTCGTACTTTCTCTGTCCATTACGCTCGAAGTTAGAATCCTTCGGAAACAAAAACTCTAACCAGTTTGTTTCCGTGATTGTCTACTTTGCATTTGGGATTGCTACAAGAAACAAACCAAGAAAAACTAGACCTCTCTCGTTCGGAATAAAACCAGCGATCTGAAAAACTTGCTGTTAGGAGTTTATCCGCTTTTAAAAAATAGTCAGCACTTTTAAGAAGTGCGTATTCTTCCGAATCTCAAATGAGCCGTTTCCACTTTGATTGATGAGACCTGTCAACCTTTGCGTGTCAAACCTTGTCCAATAAAAAAGGCTTTTTCGTGCAAGAGCCAATCAGAATTATTCCACGTGATTTTTGTCCGCGTATAAGCGTCAACATTGAAAAGCCTTTCTTGCTCTTTTTCTCGCACTATTTGAACAATGAACATAAACAAGTTTCACGCTTACTACAAAATAACAAGCGGGAAAGCCTATATAATAAAAACCATATTGAACTGGCCAGTTCGGTCCATATTGGGAAAATATTGGTCTCGCCCTTTTTTTGCATATATTTATTCTGTCTAGTCAATGACAGACGGCTTCCCTCACTTTCTTAACTGTTTATAGGTTATATTATAACGACTGTAAAGCGAGAAGATTATTTGCATTTCTACTCAAGTTAACAATTAGATTATGAGCTCGAGATGTCTATCGCGTGATAGTTGATGAGGGCGAAGCTCTCACTAGTCGCGGTCAATACCATCCATCTCTACTAGTCGTTCAATACCATCCATAATCGCATCATGAAGTTACTAATTACAGAACAGGAATACTCTGACTGATTGTCTGACCACTAAACAGGAACGTGCCTTAAACTTCCTGAGCGACAGGTTTTGCAATTAGAGAGACTAGTCAAACAAAAATTGAAACCCGCAAGGCGCAGGTGTACACTTTATTTGTCAGTAAGAGAGGCATGACTTTGCACGTTTCTTAGCCATTAGCGAGCTGTTATCTACGGATAAAGAATATACTGTACTTTGGTTGGTTTGAAGCTCACAAGAAAACAACATTCTCCGTTTTAGAAAAGGTACGTTTTGAGACTAATCCACAACAGAGTTTAAAAAACCGAATTGCGGTTTTCTCATAAACAACCGAAATGTTTGAAATATGCTTAGTTAAAATTCAAGACTACTCTACAAAAAAAATCCTCATTTGTTTAAGGCTTTTACTTCTTCTCCAAATATCATATTTTTTTGTTATTCTTGTTATAATTTTGTACTTGTATGAGAATAGGCCTGTAAGCAAGGGAACAAAGGGTTGGGAGAATAATTTGGCGTGCGTTTGCTCTCGTTTACGTATTGAGAATCTCATCTGAAATTTTTTATCCAAATTTGATACTCAGAATTTCTTTATAAGAGAACATCATTGTTAGGTTTAATATATGTGTTTAGCAAAACGATAACAGATAGTCCGTTACTATTATGACGGGCTCTACCAAAAACTAAACCTTAGTTTAGTCTAAACAGCCTGTCTTTAAGCCTGTCTAATCTTTAAACAGCCTGAGGAAATTTATATGAGCCTATTTCTTTCCTTTAGTCGAATCATTTTTCGTGTCATGAAAGGAAATCTTTTTTTCATTATTTTATCCTAGCAGGGGCCCTTTGAGACTTTTAACACAAAAAACGGTGGGTTATTAACTTCTATGGTTAAAATTTTGCATAAAACAAGATGATTCCTGAGAAAAATATCTTACGATGAAAGAAGCAATATTCATGGGAGAATTTTTGAGTATGTTTACCATAAGCGGGTGGTTAGCTAACTGTAAAGATTATACTTTATTTTGACTGGTGGTTTGAAGACGAAATGCCAAGTCTGTTCAGATCGGCCAAGACTGAATCGAAAACGAAAACACATTCAACAACTATTCGCGGAAGGCGAAGTAAATATTGGTTAATCTTCCACGAGACGAATATTCACCAATATTTACTTCGCCTTCGGCGAATAATTGCTAATTAGTATGATTACTCAAGTGATTATTACAGAAAAAAAAGAACCGTCCGAAAAATGTGGATTTTGATTGTTTGTTTCAAAATGACACGCGTCAATGAACAGAGACACGTAGTCTGCCGATCACAAGCTCAATCGAAATCTCATGCTCAATCAATAAACTGCACATGCCTCAAGCAGTATTCTTTAACTGCTGTTTCATTGAGACGAACCATTGACTTCTTTGAATGCATGAATGTTGGGTTTCTTCGACCCGTTTACCAAGATAGATGGAGATGAACCAGGATGTTTGGTGTAAAACTCGAGCCGGGTGTTAGCAATAGCACTTTATCGCACATTTTCTTGTTGGGATCCATGGCTTCGCCGGTTAACGGACGTTTATAAATTGCCCTCGGAGATATGCTGCTTCAGGCAGGAATTAAGTCCATTATTGGCTTCACTAAACAAGTACACGGTTGTCGCAGATGAAATTTTTTTGTTTTGAGTCGGTGACTATTGGTGGTGGTCGAGAGTCGCTCGAACCGAGGTTACTTTACCCTTGGAGAGACTCGATTCATGTTTGTGTGGTTTTCGTTTTAATTTGCGGTTCGATTTTTGTTCAGCGGTTTGGCTGGGAAAAACGAGATACCCCCTCTCTCTAATATTTATTTATTTATTTATATTTATTTTTGAAGTGTCTGGGAAGTTTTCCTCTCTAGTTTGGATTTTTTTTCTCCTCTCCATAACTTAAAGAGTATAAAAGCTATGACAACAAGACTTACTCACTGCACCTTGTATAAAACTCCCCTTAAGTCGCCTAAAATCGCCTTAAGTCGCCTAAAATCGCATTAAGTCGCTAAAAATCGCCCTTAGTCGCTTAAAATTGCTTCCATTTTACAGCGTGTTTTGCTTAAGTCGCCTTAAATAGCCGTAAATCGCTCAAAGTTACGGCGTCTTAAAAGGTCCCCGAGTAGGCCTTGTAATTTTGTTTCCATTAGTAGAGATCACCTTCCGTGTCTGATTCCCATTCGCGTAGTGGGTCCTAATCGGAATATTTTACATACCAAAGGAAAAGGACATTTCTTAAATACAGATAACGATAAGAACAATGTCCCATAGAAGTTTTATAAGAAGACATACACGGTAACACCGGCGAAATCATAATGTGCTTTGGAGCACTGAACAGCTGATGGCCCGCTAAATTTATAGTGATGCAAACATAAAATAAATGTCTTCCTAAGATACTTTGCTGTTTCGAAATGAATCTCAAACTAATTAATAATTCATCAAGAGAAAACAAAGAAAATCACTACTATGACCGTGGTTTGGATATGTGTTCCTAATTACCATAAAACTTTGCCAACTTTAGCCTTGAATTTCTCCGAGAATTATTAAGAGTGCCTGGCTGTAACTTTCGAGAATCGCTGGCCAAGCTTGAAAAATCGAAACTCCTGATAATTTCCCTGAAGTTTACTTTTGGGGAACTATCTTCGAAAATATTATTTGAATGTTCTGGAAATTTATAGTTTTCGAGAATTTTGGAGAAAACGAAATTACTGGTTTTACCTCATTAATTATGCAAAAATCTCATTCAAAATTTGCCAAGTTCAATACGCTTGTGTTGAAACAGTACGCAACGCTAGAAAACGAAGTCGGTTTTGAGTAAGAGCATTACTCACCTACTTTCTACCAATGGGACCTATGTAAACTTTTGTAGAACTTTGGAGGGTCTTATTGCTCTTTGAAAAATTGACATTTTGAGGACTTCGCGATGAGGTGAAAATTGAGTAAGTTTGAAGGTTTAAAATGCATCTTGGTATGTCAGATATCGACTCCAGAGGAACATTGCGATGAAGCTTGGGTCTTCGTTTTTAATAATACGAAATAAAAAATCTGGGCAATCAATGCACGCGCTGACGAAAACCAAAGGTAGTGAGGCTTCGTTAACAAATTTGCATAATTCGCAACTGTTGACAAAATGCTTAATTGTGGCGACTCGGTGAAAACATTGACCCAGGCTATCTTCAAATGGTCATTTTATCTCATATTGTATTTGCTTGTTTCTCTTTCTTGTTTAATACCGTGGTAGAAAAGATCTGGACAAAAAAAAGTGTGTGATCGGAAAAGAAAATATTCGCCAAATGGTGGTGGGAAATTTGCGTAATGCAAATCTCCCAATAAATCTTTCTGCAAAGGAATCTGATTGGGAAGGTTTCGTTAAGAGTCTATTATAAAAGGAGTCAAAGCAACGTTTAAAAATCCGATTTCAACAAATAATTGTCGAATCTTAACCTTTAAATTTATATACGTGCCAAACTGATGCTCGCTATTGCGTTACCTGCGTCACGTCAATAGCTGTCGATATTGCCCACAAACTAACTTGTGCTGCAAAATTGCCATTTACAACAACTAGGAAAAAGACCTTTATTTGCTGGCATAAAAGCGGTTTTGCAAAAAATTAAACGTTCACATGACTCTGGAATCACGTTTAAAAAATACACACAGACATAGAGTCGGTCAAAGTGTAATCAAATCAAGTTTGTTTACTGGAATGCTTTTTCAAACAGCTTGTCCAACCTTTTTCGGTGGCCTTCCAAATAATAATCATCCAGAAGCGGGTCAGTTAAAAAAAAACTATCGTTCGTGCTGTTTGATACTGTACGTTCGCAAGGGACTGAAAAAACAATGTCAGTCGGCACGCCATATTTTAACGTAATTACTGGTATGAAATAACGCACATGTACGGATACACGCTTGAAAACCTGTGTGCCAGTTTCCGTTTAACAAAATAATACTAATTTCTTCCTACAGTCCACATTGGCTGTAGGGCATGCATTTATCTTCGTCGAATGTCAACAACAGAAGCACGGCTATCTCAGTGACACTGTATACACGCAATGTCTACTGCGTACATCACTGGTAGCCCAAGCTCTATGAGCGTTCAAGAGCCTTTGTATTGTCACGTTGTAATTCGAGTGTCACGATGAGTGTTACACAATGGCGTAAATTATAAGGATTTGTATGGGAACTTACGAGTGTTTTGGGTTCGAAAATAAAGGGCATAAATGGAACAAAAATGGCTTACCTTGTCTCTTGATGTCTTGCTAGTGTTTGTGTGCCATGTTATGGCCATTTCAGTACGATTCCAGTGGGTTTTCAAAGGTTTGCTGAACATTTTCCTCAATCTTTATCCTGCTCTATATGTCCCCAAAAGGTTGGTCACTTCAGTAGCAATAGCATTCTTTGAAATGATTGCAACGTTAACAAGGAAGACAGTATAAAAGACTGAAGAGTCGCGGACAAAGGACAGCGGACCGCTGACTGGGTATAGGTGGACTATGGACTACGGACTGGGTTTAAAGGAGAACTGAAGTATGACAATCATATACCATCACATTTCTTTCATATACCACACGTTTGACATTCAAATCCTAGCAGTATGCAGGATGTTTGTCCCATGAACCTAGTTTAATGGCCTTCGCTCCCACGAGTCTCCTGTAGCTCAGTGGTAGAGCATCCGAACTAGTAATCGGAAGGTCTTAGGTTCGACTCCTGATAGGAGCACTCGGATTTCTTTTTTTCCGAGTATGCCTGCGTCACTTTCTAGAATAATCATCATTCTCATTCATTCACCAGGCTGGAAATATACCATCACATTTCTTTCATATACCACACGTTCGACATTCAAATCCTAGCAGTATGCAGGATGTTTGTCCCATGAACCTAGTTTAATGGCCTTAGCTCCCACGAGTCTCCTGTAGCTCAGTGGTAGAGCATCCGAACTAGTAATCGGAAGGTCTTAGGTTCGACTCCTGATAGGAGCACTCGGATTTATTTTTTCCGAGTATGCCTGCGTCACTTTCTAGAATAATCATCATTCTCATATCTTTCTTGTATTCCGGCATTTTCGTTAAGTTTAAGATGTATAAAATCAAGTTTCGGTAGTTATTTTTGTCCCTTTATTGTTGTTTTTGAGAAACAAAACAAGGACTGGGAATAAAATAGTGAGGATCGACAGTGCAAACATAAAATCTTGCTTTATCTCAGCGAAACAGCTGGATTTTTAATACGCGCTGAAGAGAGTCCGGCATTTTAGTTTTTTAGCATTCATCTCAGGGTTCGATATGATGAAAACTTGCTCTTGCAGTGCAGATTAAATGCACAAAAGGATGTTTGATGATCATTGAACGTGATAAACCAATGAGGCCACGTGCACAATCGTGTAGATGTCGTACATAGACATTTATGACTCATTTATGCAGTAGACATTGCTGAGATACCCGTGTTTCTGTTGTTGACATTCGACAAAGATAAATGTATGCCCTACAGCCAATGTGCACTGTAGGGCATGCAGTCAGTCCGTAGTCCGTAGTCCATAGTCCCCCTACGTTAGTACCCCTTTAATACCCAGTCCGTCGTCCACAGTTCTTCGTGTCTATACCGACCACGTTTTTAACGTTGCAATTTATTTCAAAGAATACTATTGCTACCGAGGAGACCAAGATTTTGGGGGAATATATATATAGTAGGATACCGTATAGAGAGAGGAAAATTTTCAGCGAACCTAAAACCCACTGGAATCGTACTGAAATGACCAAAATATGGCACACAATACCTGGCAAGATATCAAGGAGACAAGGTAAGCCATTTTTGTTCAATTCATGCCCTTTACTTTTGGACTCCAAAACACGTTCGTAAATTCCAATACAAACCCTTATAATTTACGCCATTATGTAACACTCATCGTGACATGACAATACAAAGGTCAAACAAAGGCCATAGACCTTGTGATGTATGCAGTAGACATTGCGCATATACAGTGTCACTGAGATACCCGTGTTTCTGTTGTTGACATTCGTCAAAGATAAATACATGCCCTACAGCCAGTGTGAACTATAGCTATAAACTGAGTTATTATTTTGTCAAACGGAAACACACAGGTTTTGAAGGTCTCAGATATTTCATACCAGTAATTACGTTAAAATATGGCGTGCCGGCTGACATTGTTTTTCAGTCGCTTGCGAAAGTACAGTATCAAACAGCATGAACGATAGTTTTTTTTAACTGACCCGCTTCTGGGTGATTATTATTTGGAAGGCCACTGAAAAAGGTTGGACAAGCTGTTTGAAAAAGCATTCCAGTAAACAAACTTGATTTAATTAATAATATTCACTTTGACCGACTCTATGTCTAACTTTCACACTCATTTGACAAGCGTGTATTTTTTAAAGGTGGTTACAGTGTCATGCGAACGTTTATATTTTAGCAAAACCGCTTATATGCCGGTAAATAAAGCCAGGTGAATTTTTTTTTCTAGTTGTTGTAAATGGCAATTTTGCAGCACAAGTTAGTTTGTGGGCAATATCGACAGCTATTGACGTGACGCAGGTAACGCAATAGCGAGCATCAGTTTGGCACTATTATTTAAAAGTTAAGATTCGACAATTATTTGTTGATATCGGATTATTAAACGTCGTTTTGACTTCTTTTATATGGAGGGTTTCGCTCAAATAGACTCTTAACGAAACCTTCCCAATCAGATTCCTTTGCAGAAAGATTTATTGGGAGATTTGCATTATGCAAATTTCCCACCACAATTTGGCGAATATTTTCTTTTCCGATCACACACTTTTTTTTTTGTCCAGACCTTTTCTACCACGTTATTAAACAAGAAAGAGAAACAGGCAAATGCAATATGAGATAAAATGACCATTTGAAGATAGCTTGGGTAAATGTTTTCACCGAGTCGCCGCAACAAAGCATTTTCTCAACAGTTGCGAATTATGCAAATTTGTTAACGAAGCCTCACTACCTTTGGTTTTCGTCAGCGCGTGCATTGATTGCCCAGATTTTTTATTTCGTATTATTAAAAACGAAGACCCAAGCTCCATCGCAATGTTCCTCTCGAGTCGATATCTGACATACCAAGATGCATTTTAAACCTTCAAACTTACTCAATTTTCACCTCATCGCGAAGTCCTCAAAATGTCAATTTTTCAAAGAGCAATAAGACCCTCCAAAGTTCTACAAAAGTTTACATAGGTCCCATTGGTAGAAAGTAGGTGAGTAATGCTCTTACTCAAAACCGACTTCGTTTTCTAGCGTTGCGTACTGTTTCAACACAAGCGTATTGAACTTGGCTAATTTTGAATGAGATTTTTGCATAATTAATGAGGTAAAACCAGTAATTTCGTTCTCTCCAAAATTCTCGAAAACTATAAATTTCCAGAACATTCAAATAATATTTTCGAAGATAGTTCCCCAAAAGTAAACTTCAGGGAAATTATCAGGAGTTTCGATTTTTCAAGCTTGGCCAGCGATTCTCGAAAGTTACAGTCAGGCACTCTTAATCATTTGAGAAGCCATACCAAATACTCGGAAGTGTGTTTCATTAGATATCCAAACACCTCGAAGTCATTAAAAAAAAACTCGGCTGCGCCTCGATCGTTTTTTTAACCTACTTCTCAATGTTTGGATATCTGTGGAAACACACCTTCTCGTGTCTGATATACATGTATGACGTAAACATAAGCTAATAGAATTGGAAGTATTCTTAGATCATACTGATTACATTTTGCAACACTGAGAAAGACAAAAAGACAATGTAACGATCGCGCATAGCACAATGACTGATATTTCACTGCCGGTAAGCCAATTAAAAATCTGGAATTGCATTTTCCACTGTCGAATCCAGGCTTTGTTATTTCACTGATATTATATTACTAACACCCTGTGGTTTAATTACACCTTACTTGAAGACAGTTTTCCAGTGACAGAATGTCTGAATTTTAATTGTAATACTTTAAAATTGTTATTTTTTTTTTAAATAAAGTTGCTTCAATTGTGTAAAATACCTAATAGTTTTACTAAGCATAATTTCACCTCACTTTTGAGGCCTCCATTTGAAGTAATATTAATTGCATTATACTTAGTTGAAAAATCACTTACTTGCTTACTAGGCTTCCTACTTACCGCCTTACTGACTGACTGACTGACTGACTGACTGACTGACTGACTGACTGACTGACTGACTGTGTCTGACTGACTGTCTTGCTGACTGGCCACTATCCGACTGACTGACTGACTATCTGATTGTCGACTGTCTGACTGATTGACTGACTGACTGACTGACTGACGCACTGATTGGCTGACTACTTGACTAACTGAGTGACTTAGTATCTCACTGACTGACTGACCGTCTGTCTGTTTGTCTGACTGACTGACAGACTGACTGATTTACTCACTTGCTTCATCGTCCTCGGTTGGGTGCCATTTTCTTCAGTGCGTTCTAACCATACATTATTGTTACTTTTTCGGTTACTTACAGGTTCTTTAAGAAGAAAGGAAAGAAAAGTCACCTTTATCACAATAAACAATTCCACCAAAATCAATTCCTGTGATGACGCGCGGTGCTCAGAAGCCGTTTCTGTTTTGTTCACAACAGCAATGGCTGTAATCACCTTTGGCGGTTTGATTGGCAACCTTTTGGTGTTTATTACTGTGAAAAGAAATCCAAACCTTAGAACAAGCACCAACTACTACTACGTCAATATGGCGGTTTCTGATTTTGTTGCAAGTCTCACAGCCTGGCCGCTGTACCTCACTGATGAGATAATCACAAGCAAAGGAAGTCTTATTGATAGTCCTTTGGCCACACCTGGATGCAAAGTAGGAGTGTATGTCAGATTAGTGTCCGGTATAGTATCCATTCTAAGCTTGGTGTTGATCGCTGTCGAGAGATTCATCGCTACGGTGTATCCCTTAAGGTATTCCTGGAGGCTAATTTGCTCAATTTTGACACTAATTAAAAGCATTGTTTCTGAGCCAGTATTTAAGATACAGTCATCATTTTAATACCACTAATTCATCAATTCATATAGATTCCAAAAAAATATTTTTTAAAAATAAATATTTAATGGAATGTCTGGAATTTTAAGAATTTAAGGGTGCTGTCATTCACAAGAAATTTTCTGAAATCAATCAAATGCAAACGGGAATTTATTATTTTCATGTAAAATTTGGGACACGATTAAAATGCACAAAAACACATATTTTCACCGCAGTGCGCATTGTAGTTTTGTTTTGAACTGTTTTAAGAGCGAAATTTCACAAAGTTTACCTTCATGGAAAGTAAGGTCCACTCACTCGCGTTGTAAGGCACTCTCTGTTGCGCACTGCGGTGTAAAGTTTCCTTTTCTCATGCAGTTTAAAACTGCCAAGTTTCAAACATCTACGCCATATCGTCTTGAAGAAAACATAATAAATATTCCCTAATCTCACACATCGTAAGCCTTATCGGCCATAAATTGCCCAAAATTGCTCACGTTCGATGGATTTCGGTTCATTTCAATGGCGGCCATGATTTCAGTATCCACAATTGTTATTTCCAGCGGTAAAACGCAAAATAAGGCCCCCAAATATGGCTGAAAGGCCCATACATAGCATCTATTTTTCCCGCGAAACCAATCAGCGTTTAGCTTATCTCCTTCACCTAGCAACGACACCTCGGCCGTCTCCTCTCAGCGTGTGTTGACACGTTCGATTTTTGATGCGATGCTTGGAAAACAATCAAGTTCACGGTTCATCGAGAAATGTATTACAGATTTTTTTTTATTGTAAAGAGAGGTTTATTTATCGCAAAAAGAGATTTATTTATGGCAGTGAGCAATCCGAAAGGCTGGTCGAAAAGCCTTCACGATGCCCAACGCTCTGGAAGTGGTTCGAGAACGCGTTTCTAAGAACAATTTGAATCATTACTTCGTCGTCGGCATTTCTCTCCTGTTCTCTCCTGGCTTCAAGATTCAAGGGACTATCTTCTCCTAATGTTTGTAGAACGAATCTAGCGCGCGATAGATCTAGCGATCGGCGAAACCGCATAATTTTACCGTCGCTTTTCGTGCATGACATGAGGGGAAGAAATATCGAAATACGACAGCTCGCAGTCCAGATAATCGTTCCTTGGATTTCGCGCGACCCTTATCTGTTCGGCGCTCCAGCAAACCTGAAGGGGAAATATTGGAATAGCCTGTGCTGTTAGGTAGTTGACTATAAGAGATGAAAAGAGGAAATAGCGTTTATTCGTAAGATAATCGCGCTAAGAAGGGAATTGCGGTATTACTTCAAACAATATTAATGATGCAACAGACCAAAAAAAAAAATGCTGAGAAGTTCAAATTACAGGTTTTGCGGAAATTTCGCGTCAAGAGCATCCGAGTTGATCGCAAAAGATGATGTCTTTAGTGAAGACAATAACTTTATTTCATCCACATAGAACTGACAGAACTCCAGAACAGTCTCATCTTTCACGTAAAAGAGAGCACTATTGACAGATTTGTCAACATCATGCTCTTTGGGGAATTGTACACGAAGACGACGCAAGGATTTTCGCAGTAGGCAGTCCGTGTTTTCCCCGCGAAAGACCCCGTAGAAACCAAACTTCTCTTGCTTATTACTCGCGAACGCTTCAGTCCTAATCTCTGAAATTTGGTGGATAGGTCTCATTTTAAGTAATCTCACATATGTTAAAAAAAGGTCATGATCCGAAAGATTCGATTTAGCCTCCAGGAATACCTTAAAAGCCACACTGCTGTCAAGCAAGATAAGGATAATTCTGATGTTTGCAGTATGGTTCATAGCCTTTGGGTATTTGGTACCAATGTTTTACTTTCACAAAGTTGAAGACGTTGGGGAAGAAACATTCTGCAGATCTACATGGGACGACACTTTGGCGCTTGCAATCTACCACATAGTTGCGCTCATCATGCTAACTATTGCACCGTTAATTACTATAGTCATCCTGTATTCTCGCATCATGCGCGCTTTAAGACAACGACCCAACCCAGAATGCAGTGCAGGGAGCAGCATTGCTGAACAAAAGCGCGGTAGCAGAGCCAAAACATCATGAGAATTTTCAAATCGATCGTTATCGCTTATTGTATATGCCTGATTCCTTTTATGGTTTACTTGATTTTAAAGATGACTTTCTCTGAACTTTTTACCAAAGATAAGTTTAAATGGATTTTTGGGTTTTCATATTTTGTTTCCGTCCCTTGGCACAGCAATCAACCCAGTTATTCTGTTTTCATTTAGTTCTAATTTCCGTCTCACTTTGCAAGCCTTCTGTTCATCTTCATGCCCTCTTGAAAAATTTCGATCGTGTTGCAAATGGAAATATCGGTCAGTTTTGTCCCTCAACAACAGCGTGGAATTACCAGTACTATCGAGACACAGAGAGAACGCTTGGAAAGAAAAAGACAGTGCAAAGAACAAGGACTTGAGTAAAACTTATCCTTAAAATTGGTACATTCCGTTTAAAGGGGCACTGCCACGGAGATTTGGCTGAACTTTGGTACAAACTACGCAAATATTTGACTAAGAGCCTATTTTCTAGCACGAAATTGCTCTTAGTTAGAGCACATGAGAAAAATACTGAGTGATTTCACTGAGGAAGAATACACCATTATAAGTTTTTTTGTGTGATTTCTTTAAAAAACACAGCAAGAACTTGAAAAATTCCGCCAATTTTTTCAAGTTGCACCCATTTGCATCCAAACCATCCGCAGACAAAGATAATTTATACTAGTTTCTGTGCTCTAATAGGGTTATTGTTAACAAAACTGAACAATTATTTTAACAATCCACCGATACAAATATATTGTCTGGCTATTCAAAGGGACACTGAAAACAGGTCACAATAAAAAGTGTTCAGGGTATTTAACTAGTTTGATGGCTCGCTGTCACGATTAGCATCACGCAAATCACAGAGCTAAAACAATCCACTCATCTAAAGTTAACGTTGTTTTGTTCTCAACGACAAATCTCGAAGGCAAGTATATAATATTTAATTTCAGTTCCTTTATAATACAACGTCATTGTTTCAAATTTTGAAAGTAACAAATTTTAGAAACCGATCCACCGTGGGACTCGGTCTGCATGATAAATTTTGCCGACATATTTTAAGCGCCCGTTATAACAGTTTATGACGCACTATACAAGCTTCCTGTCAAATCTCACCAAATTAACTATTATACTCTTGCTATCTACTTAAAAAAAAATATTTCAAAAGATGAATGGCTCATCTTCAACACACCTAAAAGCTTTCTTCAAAAGTTAAGACTTTTGAATAGTCAGCACTTTTAAGAAATGCGTATTCTTCCAAATCTCAAATGAGCTAACTTTTCATTTTTCCAACTTTTCCACTTCGATTGATGAGACCTATCAATTTTTGCGTGTCAAACCTTGACCAATAAAAAGTGGCCTTTTCGTGCACGAGCCAATCAGAATTATTCCACGTGGTTTTTGTTTGCGCGTAGGCGTCAACATTGAAAAGGCTTTCTTGGACTTTTTCTCGTACACTTGAACAATGAACATAAACAAGTTTCACGCGTAATAGGAAATAACAAGCGGGAAAGCCGATATAATAAAAACCTTACTGAACTGGCCAGTTCCGAGTTCCGTCCATATTGGGAAAATATTGGTCTCGTCCTTTTTTTGCATATATTTATTCTATCTAGTCAATGACAGACGGCTTACCTCACTTTCTTAACTGCTTGACTGTAAGGTTATATTATAAAGCGACAAGATTATTTGCATTTCTACTTAACAATTAGATTATTCGCTCTCGATTTCTATCGCGTGATAGTTGATGAGGGCGAAACCCGAATCAACTATCACGCGATAGAAATCGAGAGCGAATAATCTAATTGGTTTAGTATAAATCTACTAGTCGTTCAATACCATCCATAATCGCATCATGAAGTTACTAATTATAGAACAGGAATACTCTGACTGATTGTCTGACCACTAAACAGGAACGTGTCTTTTATTAAACTTCCTGAGCGACAGGTTTTGCAATTAGAGAGACTAGTCAAACAAAAATTGAAACATGCAAGGCGCAGGTGTACACTTTATTTGTCAGTAAGAGAGGCCTGATTTTTCCCGTTTCTTAGCCAAAAGCGAGCTGTTATCTACGGATAAAGAATATACTGTACTTTGGCTGGTTTGAAACTTACAAGAAAACAACATTCTCCATTTCGATCCATTTTAGAAAAGGTACGTTTTGAGACTAATCCATGCACAACCGAGTTTAAATAACGAATTGTGGTTATCTCATAACAACCGAAATGTTTGAAATATACTTAGTTAAAATTCAAGGCTACTGTACAAAAAAAAATATCCTCCTTTTTTGTTATTATCGTTGTTGTTTTGCACTTGTATGAGAATAGGCCTGTAATTATAAGCAAGGAAACAAACGGTTGGGGGAGAATAATGTGGTGTGCATTTAAAATTTTTTTATCCAAATTTGATACTCAGAATTTCTTTATAAGAGAACATCATTGTTACGTTTAATATATGTGTTTAGCAAAGGGACTTCTGGCCCCAGTTGTTCAGAGAGCGGATAACTCTATCCAGTGGATAAGTCGCTATCCAGCGAATAAAATATATTGGTTGGAGTACATTTTATCCGCTGAATAGCGATTTATCCATTGGATAGAGTTATCCGCTCTTTGAACAACCGGCCCCAGATAGTCAACTATTTTGACGGGCTCTACCAAAAACTAAACCTTTACGTTAATATCGACTGACCGCAAGAAAAAGCTCATTTAAACAGCATGAGGAAATTTATATCACCCAGTGAGCTCATTTTTTTCCTTTAGTCAAATCATTTTTCGTGCCACGAACAGAAAAACCTTTATTGCGATCTTTTTTTTTTTGTTGTTGTTGTTGTTATTATTTTATCCTAGCAGGGGCCCTTTTTTTAATTCATGTAGGTATTGAGACTTTTTATATAAAAACGCTGAGTTATGTAACTTATATGGTTGAAATTTTGCATAAACATCATGATTCCTGAGGAAAATTTCTTACAATGCAAGAAGCAATATTCATGTGTGAATTTTGTGAGTATGTTTACCGTTTAGCGGGTGGTTAGCCAATTGTAAATATTATACTTTACTTTGACTGGTGGTTTGAAGACGAAATGTCAAGTCGGTTCAGATCGGCCAAGACTGAATCGAAAACGAAAAAACATGAATTGATGTTCATTTCCGGTTGAAATCAAAAGGAAACGGGAATCATACCGTTGCCGGAAAAAAAGTGCAGGCGACTTTGTCCTTTATAGGTGTTTACAAAGGTTCCTTCAAAGGAAATAGGTCGGTCAGTATCTAGGAAGTATTTTACGACCAGCCCTTTGAAAGTCACTAACTTCGTTTCCGTTCCTTTTGTTACATTAACCTTGGAGAGGTTCGATTCATGTTTGTGTGTGTTTTCGTTTTAATTTGCGGTTCGATTTTTGTCACCGGTTTGGTACCAGCTCTCGGAAATCGGTTGACAAGCTCTGGAGAAACGAGACATTCCCTCCCCCCTCTCTTTTATTCATTTATTTCTTTTTATTTTTTAAGTGTTAGGAAGTTTTCCTCTCCATTTTGGAATATTTTTCTCCTCTCCATCTGTCTTAGCAAGTATAAAAGCTATGACAACAATACTTAATCACCACACCTTGTATAAAATTCCCCTTAAGTCGCCTAAAATCGCCATAAGGCGCCTTAAATCGCCCTAAGTCGCTCAAAGTTACGGCAGAGTAGGCCTTGTAGTTTTGTTTCCATTAGTAGGGACACCTTCAGTGTCCGATTCCCATTCGCCTAGTGGGTACTATTTGAAACAATTTACATGAGAAAGGGAAAGGACATTACTTAAATACCGGGATGGAGAACGATGAGGAAAATGTGCCATAGACGTTTTATAGGAAGGCATACACGGCAACACTGGCGAAATCATAATGTACTTTGAAGCACTGAACAGCTGACGGCGCACTAAATATATAGTGATGCCAAGATGAAATAAATGTCTTCCTTAAGCCAACGACACACCTGGCAATTTTCGCCGATGGCCGCGATCGGCGTATAAATTCGCCAAGTGTGTCGCCGGCTTAAGATACTTTGTTGTTTCAAAATGAATCTCAAACTCATTAATAATTCATCAAGAGAAAACAAAGAAAGTCACTACTGTAACCGTGGTTTGGATATGTGTTCCTTATTACCATAAAACTTTTCCAACTTTAGCCTTGAACAGTTTCTCCGAGAATTATTAATCAATTGAGAAGCCGTATCAAACACTCGAAAGGGTCTCGAAAGTGTGTTTCATTAGATATCCAAACACCTCAAGGTCGCGCCTCATTTTTTCATACTATGATTTTTTCGTCCGACTTCTCAGTGTTTTGATATCTGATGAAACACACCCTCTCGTGTTGATATGCATGTATTACGTAAACATAAGCTAAAAGAAATAGAAGTATTGCCAGTTCATACTGATTTCATTTTGCATCACTGAGAAAGACAAGAAGACAATGTACGTAACGATCGCTGTTACTAGAGCATCGGGGACAATGACTGAATATTTCATAGCCGGTAAGCCAATTAAAAATCTGGAATTGCTTTATCCACTGCCGAATCCAGGTTTTGATATTTCACTGGTATTATTATATTACATCCTTTTTTAACACCTTACTTGAAAACAGCTTTCCAGTGACAGAGTGGTCCAATTTTAATTGCCGAAAACTTTAAATTTGCCACTCAGGCATTTCCTAAAATATAATACCTAAAAGTACCTAAAAAAATACCTAAACGTTTTACTAAGCACTCTTACCTCACTTTTGGGCCTTCATTTGAAGTATATTAAAACAACACTTTGTTGCTCGCTAAGCTTCGTATTTAGCTCCTTACTGACTGACGGACTGACTAGCCACTATCTAACTGACTGAGTGAGTAAGCATCTACATGACTGACTGACTGACTGACTGACTAACTGTCTGTCTGTCTGTCTAACTATCGGCTGACTGACTGACTAGCTGTCTGTCTGACTGACTGTCTTACTGACTGGCCACTATCTAACTGACTCAGACTCAGTGTCTGTCTCTGGTTATCTGATCTATCGGCTGCCTGACTGACTGGACGTCTGTCTGACCGACTGACTGACTTAATGACTGACCACTATCTGACTGACTGAGTGACTAAGTATCTAACTGACTGACTGACTCACTGACTGTCTGACTGACTGACAATCCGACTGACTGACTGACTGACGGACTGATTGGTTGACTACTTGACTGACTGAGTGACTTAGCATCTCACTGACTGACTGTCTGACTGTCGACTATTTGCATGACTGTGTGTCTGACTGTCTATCTGACTTACTATCCGTCTGACTGACTAACTGAGTGACTAAGTATCTCACTGACTGACTAGCCGGGGGTCTTACTATCTGACTGACTGACTTATTGACTGACTAACTGAGTGACTTAAGTGTCTCACTGACTGACCGTCTGTCTGACTATCTGTTTGACTAACTGATTTACTCACTTGCTTCATCGTCCTCGTTTAGGTGCCATTTTCTTCAGTGTGTTCTAACCATGCATTACTGTTACTTTTTCGGTTTCTTACAGGTTTAAATAGCTAGTTTCTCCAAGAAGAAAAGAAAGAAAAGTCACCTTTATCACAATGAACAATTCCACCCAAATCAATTCCGGTGATGACGCGCGGTGCTCAGAAGCCGTTTCTGTTTTCTTCACAACAGCAATGGCTGTAATCACCTTTGGCGGTTTGATTGGCAACCTTTTGGTGTTTATTACTGTGTACAGAAATCAAAATCTTAGAACCAGCACCAACTTCTACTACGTCAATATGGCGGTTTCTGATTTTCTTGCAAGTCTCACGGCCTGGCCGCTGTACCTCACAAATGAAATAATCACAAGCAAAGGAAGCCTAATTCAAGGTCCTCTGGCCACACCTGGATGCAAAGTAGGACAGTATGTCAGATTAGTGTCCTGTACAGTATCCATTCTAAGCCTGGTGTTAATCGCTGTCGACAGATTCATCGCTACAGTGTATCCCTTAAAAGCAACACTACTGTCAAGCAAGATAAGAATAAGTCTAATGTTTGCAGTATGGTTCATAGCCCTGGGCTATTGTGTACCAATGTTTTACTTTTATAAAGTTGAAGAAGTTGGGGAGGAAACATTCTGCAGATTTGCATGGGACGACACTTTGGCGCTTGCAATCTACCAAACAGCTGGCCTTATCATGCTAACTATTGCACCGTTAATTACTATAGTCATCTTGTATTCTCGTATCATGCGCGCTATAAGACAACGGCCCAACCCAGAATGCAGTGCAGGGAGCAGTACTGCTGAACAAAAGAGACGCCAGCAGAGCCAAAACATCATGAGAATTTTCAAATCGATCGTTGTCGCTTATTGTGTGTGCCTCGCTCCTTTAATGGTTTATATAATTTTAAAGTTGACTTTCCCTGAACTTTTTACCAAAGATAAGTGTAAGTGGATTCTTGGGTTTTCATATTTTGTGTTTCCGTCCCTTGGCACAGCAATCAGCCCAGTTGTTCTGTTTTCATTTAGTTCTAATTTCCGTCTCACTTTGCAAGCCTTCTGTTCATCTTCATGCCCTCTTGAAAAATTTCGATCGTGTTGCAAACTGAAAAATAGTTCAGTTTCGTCCCTCAACAAAAGCGTGAGCTTACCAGTACTATTGAGATACAAAGAGAACGCTTGGAAAGAAGAAGACAGTGGAAAAACAAGGACTTGAGTAAAACTTATCCTTAAAATTGGTACAGTCCGCTTAAGAACTGACTACTCCGGCCGGCTGGTTTTGGCAAATGAAAAGATATCGGATAATTTATTTACTCAACTGAACTTTAAAAAAAGGGAAAAGCATGAGTCGTTTTGAGCTTGGAAAAAATTCCATCCAGGGTCCTTTTAATATTGTAGACTATCAAACTGACAAAGCAAAACAACGTTAGGCTCACAGGCAAATGAGTAACTACAAGCTGGGCCCTTTTGTTTGAAAGCCGATTATTGCGGACCTATGATTAAAAGTTAACCGAGGTTTTCATTTCGTTCGTTAAAAATGTCTTAGATAGCAAATGTTAAGTTTAAGGCAAGAAAAAGGCTAAGTCAAAATTGACGGACAAAAATCTTTTCGAAAAACCTATATTGGTTAGTAATTAAACGCAAATTAAAGTTCAGGTTAATCCAGGATTAGCTTGATCGGACTGTGAACAACTGCTGGGCTCTGAAGTTTAAAGGACGAGGTTGCAAGCCTAACTTAATTTTAACTAGCTGTTTTGTTTAAGAGAATGAATAGAGAAATGCGAGAATTGTAACATAGGCCGGTTTTACATGTATAAATAGATTTAACTGGATTTTCAATTTTATAAAAGAGAAAGTGTTTTGTTTTTCACTGTCGGAAAACATTATTATGAATTTTCGGGCGGCGTATCGCTGTAAATAAAAGCATTTTGTAATTGAGAATGATTGTCTTCATTATTATGCTAGTAAATAATAGTAAAATAATAATAAAAATAATTAGTGCGAACACGAAGCAACCAACATAAAAGATTCAACTAGGCTTCCCTATTTTTGTTGCAAATATTTACGTTCGTTACCACGCAGTTACCTCATATTTCCCTCGATCAATAAAAAACAAGAGAGGATGAAATCTGTTTGGAGAAAATGGAGGGCCTACACTTGAACAAGCTGATTTGTCAGGCAAAAACAAGAATAGAAATCCGAATGTATGAAATGCATCGGCTTTTTGACTTAAAAAGACAAAAGAAAGCAAAACATCTTTGAGCCAAGGCGTTCACTTTCTCGACCCGCGGGATAGAACTATCTTTTTTGTCACTTTTTCTTTTAAGGAAGCGCGTAAACCCGCACACTATGTAGTTTGTTAACACACCTTATGTTTTTCGCGTAAGATCTTCGAACAACGTGACCGTTTGAATGAGTGTGAACGGTAAGGGGTTTGCAGTGAAGGAAACGTTTGTGAGCCGCAAACAGGTGTTCATATTGGAGCTAGTGGAGCAACAATTCAGCTTTTAGTTTCGTTTCCAGTTTTATTTAGTCGTAGTTATTGAAAAGATTTTAAACCTATTTCAGAAGAAAAGACCTAGATTACAAAACCACTAAGCCAACAAGGTCGGCTACAAAATTGACTTTCTTTTAACAAGCGGAAAGGCACAATCAACCTTCGTAAGTCTTTTGTTTGGAATTAACAAATTACAGTCAGTATCTACACCGCGGTCGGCGACGTAAGAGTAAACAGTGTATTAACCGAGGAAAGAGCGAAGTGAGAAAGCTTGATGACTGTGAACTTCTTTGTTATCGGCAACGACAGCTAGCAAACAATTTGTTTGTTGGACCGTCGGCTTTGTTGTTCGGTAGTTTGCCAGCCAGAGTATAAATAAGTTTCGAGTTCAAATGGATTCAGTTTGAGAGGCGCACTCACGGTAACAAGTTCATCAGACGATTACAGTTGAAATGGAGTGTAATCAGTTTAAATCAGTTGTTGTCCTTGTGGACTCTCTTGTACGTTCTGCTAATGTTAGAAGGTCACGTGTGTAACATATCAGCATGCATGTGCTAATTAGCACCTATTATATGTTATATTTTGTATACGCATATTTAAGTAGGCTAACACGTTTATGTAAATGCAGAAAGCACACGCGGCCTGTGTGCAGGAGTCGGATGAAATAAAGTCTTCGACAACATATTACATGGTGGCAGCGTTTTACAAGAATAATCCTTAAAGTCAAGTCGAGAGAGGTCAACACAAGCGAATGATGACAGCAGCAACGTCTTTCGCATCGCCGCAGATGGA
The DNA here is from genome assembly GCF_977016875.1 of Pavona decussata. NCBI lineage: Eukaryota > Metazoa > Cnidaria > Anthozoa > Scleractinia > Agariciidae > Pavona > Pavona decussata. The sequence goes on from NW_028145483.1 coordinate 434,087, forward strand.
CTGGGACGCCCCTGACCCAATAACTGCATTCGCAAGATTCAAACAAAAATGCCAGCTTATGTTTTCAAGCGTTCTCAAAGACACCGACGACGAAGAAAAAGTGAGCTACATCCTACTCTGGTCGGGAGAAAAAGGCTTGGATATATACAACAGCTGGGCATTCACAAAGGAAGAAGACAGGAAAAAGCCGGACGTCATTTTCGAACGGTTCGAAAATCAATTGGAGCCAAAAACGAGTCATCGAATTCATAGATACACGCTGCAAGGAATACGACAAGAGCAAGGCGAGCCAGTGGATGATTTTATTTCAAGATTAAAAAATCTAGCAGCGAAGTGCCAATTTCGCGACAACGCCGAAATTGAAGATAGAGTCCTAGATCAGCTTATTTGGGGATCAAGAAATCCTGATGTTCAAAAGTCTTTCATAAGTCGAGACAAATCACTAACCCTTGCGGCCGCTATTGAGATTGCAAGGAGCCACGAAGCAACAAGTAAACACATGAAGACACTAGCAGGAAGCAGCAGAAACTTTCAAGAGGACAGGAGTGTTAATGCCATTCGTAGGGAACAAGAAAGGGAGTTCTGTAACAACTGTGGAAACAACACCCGAGGAACAAATGTCCAGCCTACGGTACATCATGTCGAAAATGTGGCAAAGCTAATCATTGGCAATCTGTTTGCCGATCCGGCAAACGGAAACAACTTAACCATGGAACGAAGTCGGTCTTCAAAAAAGTTATCCACGCGATTGAGGATGAGGACGATGACGACGACGATGAAATTCTGACAATCAGTACCATCGAGGTGAACGCCATAGAAGACACGCAACACTCGATACACGACACACGCGACGAAGCTTTTGCAACACTTGAGATAGCTCAGCCAGAAAAGAAGCGGAAAATTAATCTCCAGTGTAAAGTAGATACGGACGCACAGAGCAATGTTTTACCCGTAAGGCTACTGCGCATAACCGCCCCAGAAAAGTTTGACGACGAAGGAAATCCCAAACCAGAAGCACTGGAAAAGAACGAAGCCGTTCTTTCAGCATACGGGGGGTCTATAATCAAGCAGCTTGGTACTATAAACATCCCTTGCAAGTACAAAGAGAAGAAGATAAACTGCATTTTTTACGTCACAGATACTCCAGGGCCAGCTATTCTCGGTCTAAAAGCGTGCACGGCACTGAAACTAATCTCATTACACTGCTCACTCAAAACAAATCAACTAGACCAGGCTGCTCCGACTAACAGCTTCGAGGCCCCAGGTCAAAACTCAGGTACTCGGAAGAAAAGCCCGAATTACATCGAAAGCCAAGTGCCACTCAAAGAGCGGCCACCAATCAGAAATAAGCAAGAACTGATGGAGATGTACCCAGAATGCTTCAATGGTACTGTTGGATGTTTTGACGACTATACATATCACATTACATTGGATCCCAAAATACCCCCAGTGGTTCATGCACCTCGCAAAGTGCCCATAGAGCTGAAAGACAAATTACAAGCCGAACTATGTGAGATGGAAAGCCAAAATATCATTGCAAGAGTAACACAACCCACAGACTGGGTTAACTCCCTTGTTATCAGAGAAAAAGAAAATGGACGACTCCGTTTATGCCTCGATCCTAAGGACCTGAATAAGGCGATCAAAAGAGAACATCATCCCATACCCACCCTAGAGGAAATCACACCCAAATTAGCAGGAGCAAAGCTTTTTAGTAAGCTCGACGCTCGCAATGGCTATTGGAATGTCAAACTAGACGAAGAATCCTCGTATCTAACAACTTTTAATACACCTTTGGTCGATACCGATTCCTTAGAATGCCGTTTGGTCTACGAATGAGTCAAGATATTTTTCAATTCAAGATTGACGAGACATATCGGGACTGCCAGGGAGCCATTGGTATTGCCGATGACGTTACAGTCTATGGAAAGAATGACAAAGAGCATGATTTACATCTACACGAAACCATGGAACGCACCAGGAAAGCTGGCATCAAGCTCAATGACGAGAAATGTGTTATCAAGACAAAGGAGTGCAATTTCTTTGGAATGCTTTATACACCGGACGGTGTTAAGCCCAGCCCAGACAAAGTCAGAGCCATAGAAAATCTAGAACCACCCAAAGACAAGAAGGAGCTTCACACCTTCCTGGGGATGGCAACCTACATGAGCTCATTCATCCCCAACCTAGCTGACCAAACTGCCCCCTTAAGAAATCTCTTGAAAGAGAACGTTGACTTTGTGTGGAATTCATCACATTCGAAAGCCTTTGAGAAGGTGAAATTATCGATATGTACCACAACGACCTTGGCGTATTATGACAGAAATGAACCAGTTGTCCTCCACGTTGACGCATCAATCAAGGGCTTAGGCGCAGCTCTGCTCCAAAACAACAAGCCAATAGCTTTTGCATCGAAAGCACTTACCCCTGCAGAGACCAGATATGCCAATATTGAACGAGAGCTATTAGCAGTAGTCTATGGCTGCGAAAAGTTTCATTCGTACCTCTACGGAAGATCGTTTGTGGTTAAAACAGATCATCGCCCCTTAGAACAGATCTACAAAAAGAACCTGATGCAAGCACCTCCACGTCTTCAAAGAATGCTGTTGCGTCTGCAATCTTACGACTGCGTTATTAAATATCTTCCAGGAAGAGAAATGGTCACAGCTGACGCCCTGTCACGCCTGTCGCCGCTGGATGAATTTGAAGTACCAGACATGAATGTGAAAGTTCACCACCTAATCAGAATCACTCCAGCCAAAATGGAAGAGTTCAAAATGGAAACTGCAAAAGATGAAACCTTGCAGCTGCTATCCCATCAGGTTACACAAGGTTGGGCCGACAGTGTGAAGAAAATTGATCCGGCACTAAAACCATACTGGCCCCTACGAGATGACATATCGATAGAAGATGGGCTGTTACTTCTTGGAAGCCGTGTCATAGTGCCTGAATCCTTGAGAGGCAACATCTTGCAGCAAATTCACGGAGGGCACCTTGGTATGGAAAAGTGCAAGCTACGAGCCAAATCCTGTGTTTCAGTGGCCGAGCATATACAAGGAAATAGAACATCTCGCAAACTCTTGTCACGTTTGCCAGAAATACCACAATTCCCAACAAAAGGAGCCGATGATACCATCAGAAATTCCTTCAAGACCGTGGCAAACAGTGAGCGCAGATCTGTTCTGTGTACAACAGTCGTGGTTCCTCATAATTGTCGACTACTATTCCAAGTTCCCGTTTGTCAAGAAACTTCACAGCCTTACAACCAGAGCCGTTGTGAATGAGATGAAAGTGATATTTGCAGAAAATGGAATTCCAAAATCTCTCCAATGCGACAATGGTCCGCAGTTTACATCCAACGAGTTCCAACAAATGGCCAGCCAATATGGTTTTGAAATTGTGACGTCATCCCCTTATTACCCACGTGGCCATGGGTTCGTCGAACGCCAAGTCCAGACAGTTAAGAAGATGATTCTAAAATGCAGAGAGACCAAAGAAGACATAGATTTGGCCCTGTTGGCTCTACGAACAACGCCCCTCAGTTCCAGTATACCATCACCGGCTGAACTACTGAATAGCCGAGTATTCAAATCCACACTTCCTGGTAAGATCCAGCCATCAAAGAATCAAGAAGAAGTTAGAGATTGGCTCAAAGTGAGACAAGACAATCAGAGCTACTACTACAACAGGCATACTAGGGATCTCCCTGAACTACACAGGGACCAAGCCATCTTTGCACAAGATCCAGTGAGAAAAACGTGGAGCCCTGCTAGAGTCATAGATCAAGGAAATACACCCCGCTCATATATTGTACAAACTAGAGCTGGTGCCCAACTACGAAGAAATAGGATCCATCTTAGACCAAAAAATGCTTCCAACAACCTGGCAACCAACTTGTCTAGCTACATTCCCCAAGGAAGTATGACTACACAATCTTCAAGCGACAATCCACGAGAGTCCACCTCAGCAGATAATACAGCAAACAACCCGTCGAGAAGCAACGCACGACCCTCAAGCGCCAATCCACAATGTTCCACCTTAGCAGAAACCGAGGGAGGTCCAAGAAAATCTCGCTCGGGACGTGAAGTCCGGGCACCAGAAAGACTTAACCTCTGACTCTTATTTTAGTAGATATTATTAGTATGATGTATGATCTCTAGACAGTGAACCCTTTTCGAATGAATGTTTTTGTTTTGTTTGTTTTCGTTTCAATTAACATAGCTTTTTAAAAGAAGGGGATGTAACATATCAGCATGCATGTGCTAATTAGCACCTGTTATATGTTATATTTTGTATACGCATATTTAAGTAGGCTAACACGTTTATGTAAATGCAGAAAGCACACGCGGCCTGTGTGCAGGAGTCGGATGAAATAAAGTCTTCGACAACATATTACAACGTGTGCTGTTGCGTAACCTCTCTGTCCGTGCACCAGTCTCCAGCAGATCGCTTACTGACTTCTCAATCTGTAGTATCCTGGAGCTAGAAAATGACGTCACGCAGTCTTCACCTAGCTCCAGTAATTTACCCTCTAGTTAGTTTATGAAAATCTTTCTTATAAAACCTTGAAGCTGAAAATATGAACGTTGCAGCTGAGAATGAAAAAAGTTTATAAGAGCATACTAAAAACATTCCCGGGCTGAGATTTACTGAAAACGACTTTATTTTGTCCACTTGCTCTTAAGTAAATGTATTAAAATGTATAGTCTAATTGACCCAAACTACAAGAGTACACATCGCGTAGAGTAACATACATAGTTTAATTATCTTATTATTAGTTTCAATAAATACTTCATCCGCTATTTAGGCCAAGTCCACATTATAATCGTAAATTGTTTACCTTTTTTGCGAACGGCCGTTAAAAAACGATCACGAAATCAAATTGGAAGATTTAATTTTATTACCATTTTGTTCAGTTCTTAATAATCTGGCATCTACATTGTGTATTGTGTATTAAGTAGTGTTTCTTGTACAATTTTTAAACATTGCATGGAGTTTGGTTGCAGGCAATTTTGACGCGATCCTTTGCTTGTACGTTTGCCTATATACGCATTGCGGGCCTATCGGGTGTTAAAGCAGATCTTAGCAAGGGCTATAGTAATCCAAAGAGAAAATTGGGGGTAACCACGCATTTTTTAGAGATAATTTAGCAATAATTATTCTAAAAAGCAGAAAAATAAAAAGCAATTTATGGCGTTTCTTTTCCAAATTGAAGCTTTATTACTCTGAAAAATGCATGGTTACCCTTAATTTTCTTTTTGGATACCAAAACCACTTGCTGAGTTCTGCTTTCTCCGCACAGTTTTAAGCCGCGCAAAAATATCCCTGTATTAATCTAAGAAACCACACCACACTTTTTAAGGTGTTTTAAGGTGAGCGTGATCTAGGACGCTGAAACAGTCAGTAGAGCACGAAGTGCGGCAATGCTCAAAATTTTGTAAGGGTTTAAAAATGTGAGAGGTCCTGTCACTGAAAATGTGCTCACGTATACGTGTGGAAAAATGCCGGGTGGTTTCGCCGACATAGCAGGCATTGCAGCCCCCACACAAAAACTTACAAACCACACCCGCACGAAGCCCACGAGGGACAGGATCCTTCACACTGAACGGGTTACCGATTTTAAAGGATGAGAAAACTAACTTAATATCAAATGAATGTTGTTACAATAACGCCAGTTTAACGAAATGGCGAACCGTTTTCTGCGTGATAATAGAAAAAGGACCAATGAAAGGTAATTTAAAGTAAAGGGTGCGTGTAGTGTCAGAGACGGAAACCGGGAGATTACCGCCATGACGAGTAAATGCGAGGTAACGATTAATAGTGTTTTGAACCAGATGGACTGGAAAAAGATTCTTCTGAAGGATTTTTGTAAGTTTCGTGATGTCCTCATGAAAGCCCAACCAAGTGTTGTTGATCTTATAGGCCTTATATATCTCTATATTAGTAGGTACCACCCATAGAAAACCCGATTATCACGAGATGCGCAGAACGTATGCGCAGTGACAATAGTAGGCACCGACCTTAATTTAGTCTAATGAATTGATTTTTTTTTACGTTTCTCTTGTAGAACGCCACAGTGACACCAGCCCACCATTATCGCCTTACTCCGACTGCGCAAGTCCTTCGTCTAACTACAAAGAAACCAGCCCATTGTTAACTCCTTATTCCGAAATCTCAAGTTCCGGCAGCGATACCGATCAAGTATCGATTCATTCCGAGCAGGCACCGAAGATGAGGCGGCAGCGCACGACCTTCTTGCGGAATGAAGTGTTGGTGTTGGAACAAGCGTTTGGACGGCGACCATATTTCATTGGTGATGACGACGAGAAACTGGGACAGAGACTTGGGACCCCGGCCAAAAGTGTAAAGGTGAGTTGACACTGAATAATGTTGAATAAAGTTTGAAAGTTTACGAGTGGAAAATGTAAAGAGCAATGTGAAAAAATTTGGCGCGTTAATTATAAAACGGAACGGAAAGGTCTGAAGAGTCGCATTTAGTTTCGATTATTTTTGCCGGATTCACTAATAGATATATCTTGCAAACCAACGACCGACCCGTGATCGCTTGATCAATTGAACATAGTTGAAACACTGTTTTAATTCGCAATAGATTCAGTTTACACCAGTGAACGCTTCAAGCGAATTCCCTTTGAGTTAGGAAAATTTTTTTGAAGGAATTTTCAGTTTTTCTTAGGTAAGAGAGGTATTGAATTATAGGCAACATAAACTAGTGTTTTTTTGTTTTTTTTTAAGGAAAAAATGTTTGTGAAAGAATAGAGCGTATGCTTGAAAACAAAGTTATGTAAAGTTAATAACGCTCAATTGGACGGCTTTCGTGATTCTTGTTACTTGTTTCATGATTGTATTTTAGAAAAAACGTAGGTTTTCGTCATAATCGTTGCTTCATATATACGGATCAGAGAAATGATTAATTTTATAACTGCGCTGAGCAAGATTGGTTTAACAACCATTGGGGTTGGTTTTAATTTCTTTCATGCTACATTCTGGTTTGATTGTTGTTCCAACAAGGAATCACTGTGCAGACTATTGAGATAACTGGGTTCAAATATAAATCCTTATAAGTAAAGGTTTAGATAACTCGGTGTCGTCATGACGCCATTGTCAAGTTCTGAGTAGTTGAAATAAAATCAATATTAATTTATTTTTATATTTTATTTCAATTACTCCGAAGTTGATAATGGCGTCATGACGACACCGAAACGTCGTTCGTTTGTAACGTTTATTTTCACTCTCAAATCTAAATAAATAAATTATTACATCGTGCAGTAAAGTTTGTTGATAAATTGGGAACCTAAGGCATTCTGTATTCTTTTACTTTACAAATTGAGTCGCTTTTGTTCGATATATGTTTTATATTTTAACTCAATGATTGTAGACTGTTAAGATTTTTGGCTGAATATTGATACTGCATTGAAGCATTTAATTCATATTATTCAAGCTTTTTAATTACGCAATTAAAGATACTTTTTCTTCTTTTTCTAGTATTGGTTTCAAAACCGACGAGCCAAGTCACGAAAACTAGAACGGAAGATGACGTCCATCCGTCAGACCACACCGTCAAACCAGTTTGAGCTTCCTGAAAACAGAATAACGTATCCGAGAAGACTGTCGGTTTGTGAACCGACCCCCTCAATCAGACCATTGGAAGCAAGCTGAATGCACCACTTATCCACTGGTGAAAGAAAGCATTCAGATTGAAGATCAACGATGCAAGAGACCGATCAAGCCAGCCAGCCATCCCTTGCAGTCCAGTCAAACCAGTTTAGAGGCAATAGGACCTCTGCGTTACCTCTGTTCCACCCGGATTAGTTTAAGATCAGACCTGCTGAGCCCGCAAGATTTCTGCACAACTGTGTTAAACGCAGATTCCAGCCTTACTGAGTCAAAACCGGGGGAGAAAAAGGCTCGATATTTGTTAATGTAATGTTTAGTGTATTATAGTACAGAGAACTATCCGCGTGTAAATAAATGTTCAAACGATTGAACATGAAGTGATGAAACAGTTGGCAGTCACGAAACGTGTGTTAACAGTTGTAAGTACTAGGTTTCTTCAAAATTTAATAGTTCATATGGAACCGAAATAGGAATTCGCGTGTTGCATTTGATTGTTAATTTTTAAATAAAAGTAATTAATCAATCAATCAGTCAATCAATAAACTTTATTTATCCTGAGACGCCCGAGTAACCAAACTTAATACACAAAGCTTTCAAGGCGGCAAGGGAATTGTCCAAAGTTTTGATCACAAATTAAATTTGCTCCTCACTGAAATTAAATTGATGCAAATCGAGAAAGATATAAAAAAAAATTTCATGTTTCATTTCTCTACCCTTAATTAAACTAGTATTTTCTCAGTCTGGTGCGGCAAGAACAATCTAATCATTCTGGTTTTGTGAAATACAAGATACAAAAATACTGTAGTTTCCTAGATCGTTCGTAAAGCCCCGCGGTAGCCATTATCTATTTCAAAGAGACCTCATTTTCATCTCGTTTAATTTTCCTACTTACAAGTGCGGACGGATAGTTTATGGCAAGATAATATCAGAAGACTTCATTATGAGAAACGTCTAGTCTTTCTGATAAAGAACCTAACGGAATGCCGGATTCATAGCTCGATCGTGCGTTACGCGCACTAAAGCCTTTTGCAAGCACTTTTTTTAGATTCAAGGTTAATCGATCTCAGCTGTGAGCTGGTAAGATCTTACAATTATGTCACAGGGTAACCCAACCAGAAAAAAATCCAGATCAGGGGCCAGTCAGTGTTCAAAGCTCGATTAAGCTAATCCTGGGTTAACGTGAACTTTGACTCGAGTTCAACTGCTAATCAATAAAAGATTCTTCCAAAAGATTTAATTAAGTCCCTTAACTTGACCTAGATTCTCGTTACCATTAACTTAGAATTACCTTTTGAAAAACGTTTGTTAAGATCGAAATAAGACCCTCGGTTAACTTTTAATCGAGGATTAGCCGTTAACAGGCTTTCGAACAACCGGGCCCAGTACAATAAGGATAGGCAGATAATGAGTTATGACTAGATATGCGACTGAACTGAGTTGTTCAACGTTTAAAATGGAACTATTATGCCGATAGGAAATCATAACTTGAAGAACTGACGGGAGTCAAATTCCCATTCAGTCGTTCTCCATTTCGTGAATACCAGGACTAAGTTAAAAAAAAAAAACTCAAGCGACACTTCATTTTGACCCATTTTGTAGTTTATTCAGGTTTAATCAAGCAACAGTTATACGCCGTTTGTTCGACCCAGATTCCGCATTTGAACCTACGGATCAACTAATTTTCACGGGATCAGGGATAACGATTTATAAAGATTTTGGAATCAGAGATCAAAATTTAAGGCCAAAATGTGGGATCAGTCGGGAAAAAATATACCTCGTTACGACCCTGTTATAACAACATTGAAAATTTCCTGACCCTCGCTCTACCACTTGATCCATATCTCAGATAAGTACAAAATCTAATCATAAGTATACAAAATCTGTGTCCATATGTTCTATGGTGGAAGGCGACTCGTCTGAAAAGTTCAGTTCTCTAACATCTGACGATATCGATTGCCAAGCCTTCTTCGTGAAGGCCTTGGTTCCTTTGCCATTCACAAGCGGTGAGAAGAGATTCCAGGTGTCGGCACCTCGGTACACGATAGAGTTTTTCATATAGTACCTATTAGAAAAAAAAATGGCGAAATTATTCGCATTTCTTAGATTGTGTGTGGTTCAAGAGCGACTCTTGTTGTGAATTCCGATACATCACGGTAGTGCTAACTGATAATTTAAAATTTGTTTCCTTCGCGATTGCATGTGGGGGATTGCATGCATTCTATGAGGAATTAAAAGTGCTTTTACACGACAAAGTTTCCTTGCAACTCGCAACGGCGTGCATGCGCTGTGAGACAATGCGGATGAAATTGCGATCGCATGCAGCATCCTCTCTTCCTTTTCCTGTTTGTTGCAGTAAACGTTACAAGATACGTTGCGGCTTGTAAAAGTATTTTGCGACTTGTAACGCATTCTTCGCACCAGCATTAATTGCACTGCTGTGGTTGCAAGAAATTCAATTGCCTCCATCGCATAACATCAGGTTTTACCGAGTAACATAGCCTACAAATGAGGCAATTTAAGGAAGCAACTTAAATGTTTCGTTTACGTAGTGAACTGCTTTTTATTTGTCTCCTCGTCATGGGCTCGTGTCTTATTCTACTGACTCATAATTTGCTATCGTTCGTCTTTAATTGAAACTAATGATAATAATAATAATAATAATAATAATAATAATAATAATAATAATAATAATAATAATAATAATAATAATAATAATAATAATCATAATAATAATAATAATTTGTTGGCTTAAAGTGCGTGTGTTGCATTGACTATGCTCACACGCGCATTACCGGAGAAAATTACAGTAAATCTTTCAATATGTAAATAAATAAATAACTACAATTATAAATGTTACACGTTTTTCTCCATTTTACTGATCGCCTGCTTCATTTAAGAAGATAAAGGAACTGTAAAGTTTGATTTGCACTACTTTTTCCTACGACATCGAAATGGTATGCAAATTTGTTGCACATGTTTCGTAGGCTAATTGACCAGAATAACTATATCATTTTAGAGCAAGAATAGGAAAGAAATTTGGGATCGAAAAACATTGAATGGCTGTCTTCAGTCAGTCTGATTAGTTTTAGGGCCCAATATGTGATGTTTAGAAACATTCACGGGCTCCAGATATCAAGTGTTTGTGAATCAGTCTGATCTCATAATTCGTGACGTGAATTGCGAGCCGCAAGTATCGCACGCACATTCGATCTTCGTTTAGTGGCAAAGAGTTTGAATCAGAGCTTGAAACTTGAAACAAATAAAGTTCTTTTCTTTGTCTTTCGAGATATGAGATTCAATTTAGAGAAAATTACATACCAGAAACACTTTTATTTTAATGAAAATAGGCATTAGTTACAAGGCCATTTTGAGTAGCGTATATAAATCTGCATGCTTTAGAAAACAGCCGGCGAGTTTGGAATATTTATTGTATTATTTTCTTTTGAGATGGTGGGTCTAGGTCTGTGTAAAGTTTCAAGTTCATTGGGTTGTTTTATACCGTGAACGGGGCTTCGTCCTTTGACCTAAATTTTCGCGGTTTTCATCGGCCCGTGACCTCACCTAGGCCGCTTTTCAAACTCTTGCAATTTTCTCAAGAAATAAAATACCTTGGAACTTTAAAATATGATTTTAGAAAATAGTTAATCCAAGGATATCTTCTGACGAAATATCAGAAATTCGACCAAGTGGTCGCTGAAATGCAGTTCTCGATTCTTACAGGCAAGTTGCGTAGTAACTGCGAGGATCTTTCTTCTATTTGATCTTTCATCCGTAGCTCAAAATATATGTTTCATATGATTTAAGGATCAATGGTGTTGGTCTCGTTATCTGGTCTGCATCAAAAGTTTAATATTACCACGATGAACTTGAAGGAGACAATGTCGTATCCTGTCTTACTGTTTATTTCAGTTAAACGTTTTTGAGTGGGAGGTTTAAATAAAATCTAAGCAGGAGATTGTTGTAAGTCACCAAAACACAAACAAGCTTAATTGCAATGATACCTTACCACACGTAGACCGTGTTACCTTGGTGATGGTTTGTTCTTGAAAGCGCGGCTCCAAAGATGTTGATTATCATCGTGGCCACTTGTCATTTTCTTGCCCTTCTTTTCCTTTTAAACACCTGACCCGATAAACGACCGGTTCAAACAAAGTTCGAGTCCGCAAGGTCGGATTTAACAAGTTCTTGATGTTGATTCAGAGGTACAGGCGTGCATTTGTGTTGAAGTTACATAAACTGACGTGGAAGAGACAAGACCGAATTTGGGTTTAATTTAGAGGATTAAAAATATTTCCTTTTTTATTGTCGCTTTTCCAATACACACCAGTTGTCTGCCAATCTAATGTTAGTAATGCATGTATGCTGTCGAGTGTTGCAGGAAAACCAATGGTTTTTATTAGATAAACATTATGCTTCTGAATAAGTTCATTCAAAGTTAATACTTTGATCCATACCCTTGTCCAAAAGTTTTTTTTTTTTCTCTTTTCCCCAAACAGAATAGACCCTTATCACACGTCGGTCATGTTGAGTCTCAGGAGAATAAAAAGCTTTTGCATGGTTTTGTCCATGGTGGGCCTTTTAAGCATGGTTTTGTCCATGCGTTTCAATGTTAAGATGGTTTTGTCCATCTACATTCAGTTGACTTTGCGAGACAGGAATTCGATGCTTTGTCTGCTTTCTCCCTGAGGCACGTGATGTGGCAACGCGTGGTTCGGGGAGCGGGCAGGTTCAAAGTACGAAACTTGATAGGACATGGGTTTTGTTGCATTTTATTTGAGCTGGCTCTGTCACTGGTTTCATATAGAACTGCTACACCGTGCTGACGAGTTCCAATAAGAACGAAACAGCTGTCCACGGTTGCAGCCCTGTTTTGTCGGTTTCTGTCGGGTTGTTGTCTCGCAGAGTCAACTCTTTCACGTAGTATCAGCCTTGCAGTTTGTGTTGCAGTTTATTTTTGGCTGATTAGGTCTCTTGTAGATCCTACGTCAACTGACAGCATTATCGTTCGCGGTCCTTTGTAGTTTTCACGTCTACTTTGCACGGTAAGCCTCGCACTGAATTCGCGTCTGGTCGAGGCTTGCCGTGCGAAAATAAAGCTGACTCAACATGGTCGCCGAGTGATAAGGGTCTATTGACCCGCGAAGCTGCCACAACGACCCACGGAACGTCGAGAGAAGGAAAACGTCTGGTGACTGTTGCACTGAATCTCACTTTCATGCATGCAGACATCTGTACCTCGAGCTCTGATTGGAGGAAATTCTAACGACCACATAAACCAATTTGATTGGTTCCTATTATTCCACCCACTGAGGGGGTTAGTTTAGAACTTGGTGTGATGTGAAAATTTTAATAAAAGCCGGTTTAATACACTTTTGAATGCAGGGGACCACACGATGCACAAATGAACTGTTCTGAATACGTTTCGTTGCCGGATCTCTTGTAGTAGAAATGCACGTACCAGACGTCACTTTACGTAAAACTGAATTAACCAAAGGCCTTCCCAATAAAAGTTTTGTTCCCCTCGGTCGGGCGAAAAAAAAGGAATTAACACTTGAAGGGGTCTGATCAGATGGTAAAAGATGTATATTCTGACACGACTATCAATTGTCTAAACAGCCTTTGAAAAACGTAGTATCGATGTTAATTAAAGACAAGGACATCACATCATATACCAATTGTTGTAAATTGAAGTATTTGCTTCTTTGACTCTGAATCCGGAATTTTTTTCTTTTTTTATTTTTCGAAAAAAGCGCTTCGGTTGGGCGATGGGAATGGCCAAACTGATTGCAGGGCTGCCACAACGCCGGGCAAAGGGCAATTTATTTTAAAAAGGCCAATATTTCAACTAGTGCTACTAGTCTTCTTCAGGGCCAGAGTTACAATGAGAAAAAATAACGGCAGTTCAAAGTTTAATATTGAACGTAAACTTAATAAGTGATTAATGGTAATGGTTAATGGTTTTTACTTTCTTGGTAAAATTCATTAGTTTTGTGTTAGCATCAAAGGATTAGAATTATTTTGCACTATTCTCATCTGTGATAATTATCTGCGAATTATTTTGCACTATTCTCTATTCTCACTATTCTCATCTGTTCAAAAAAAAAAAAAAGAAGAAGAAGAAGAAGAAAACGGGAATCTTGCGCTTTCCGTTTGCCGTAAATGCGGTTCTAAATGTATTTAAATTGTCGGCAGTTGATTGCCGTGTAAAGTGAACACGGTCCGACGTTCGTCGGGTTTTTCTGTGCCGAAGAAGATTGATTCCGACCAGTCGTTGCGATGCTTCAAAGACGCGAGTCCAATGTCGGCCGCCTTTGATCCCATTGATTGACAGTCGGTGGCAGATATAAGCGGGAACTTGTTCATGCACTCAATTTGCTTTCCTGCAGTAAGCTTTACTCAGATCAGACATTCGTAATGGCTTCGTGCAGTAAAACCTCAACTCCTGAATCGTCGTACTATGCGCCTGCTTTGTTGCTAAGTCAATCATCACGTGCTCCTCCGTTACTCAGACCATCCTCGGCACCAGTTTCCAGTCAGCCGCTGTCATTCTCAATATCCCGGATTTTGGGCCTGGAAGATAATGCCAGCCAACCTCAGTCGACAGATTCATTGATACCTGGTAAGTCGAATACCATATGCGATTTTATCTATATTGTTTTCTGCCTCAACTGGAGAAAAAGAGGCGCAAACATTGTAAATAGTATCAGTCTTTTAGAATGCGAAAAATGCATTCGTAGTTTATAATAGAAGCAGTACAGTAACTATTTCATGCACACTTTCTTACTAAACTTCGAACCGCTGTCATGAAATACGGTTTTAGGGTGGATTTCTACTGTCGCAGAATATGAAATTTTACAAGCGCACGGATGAGCTACAATGTAGCTTTACGTACGTAAATAAAATTGATGTGTGAGCCGTGTGCGCATGCGTAAACGTAAAAAAATTGACAGCTCAGTGCCTAACCATACGCACGTAAAATTTACACGACAGTGGAATTAAATCCACAAGTTTTGAGGCTGTGGATAAAATCAGTCTGAGGTGTCGCTACTGAAATGAAGGCAATTGAGAGATACTTTCCAGTAGTTTATAGTTTATAGTTTGTGTATAAAACTCTTAAGTTTGACATTCATATAAATTTATCGTAGTAATCTCCTGGGCCCAGTTGTTCGAAGCCCGATTAAGCTAATCCTGGATTAACGTGAACTTTGATTAGAGTTTTTAAAATTACTAATCAATGAAGATTCTTCCAAAAGAGTTTTGTCCATCAGTATTGACATAGACTTTTCTTTACCTATAGCTTGGCATCAGCCTTTAAACCTATTTTAAACGAGCGAGATGAAATCTCGATTAACTTTTAATCTTGGATTAGCGTTCATCGGCTTTCGAACAACCGGGCCTAGCAGTGAATTTCTTTCTGATTAAGGTTAGGCAGAAGAAAGGCTGAGAAGGAAAAGTCTCGAAACTCTTGAACTTCTATTGAAAACTTTGGCACTTTTCTTCCATCTATGAGTGTTTTACTGATTGCTAAATTAAACAGCTAGCGAATTGTTCAGTTCTCCTTAAGTGTATCATCTCAGTTTCTGCCGTTTGAGGTGTACAAGATGAAATCGTAAAATTTAAACATTCAAATAAAAACGTTTGGTAATGTTTTTTCTAGAGTTCTGATGATTTTCAAGGTTTGCGATTTTTCTTCGATCGGAGCATAACAGAAAGGGCCGGAAAATCTGAGGTTTATCTGACACCATGATTCACCGTCGGTTCCGCCTTGTATTGCTTTTCCAATAACGAGTCTGATAACTAGAGTCAGTTTTGGTTCAGAAATTGTTTGCTTTTTGGTTGTGGAGTTTTTCAAGTAACAAGCGCATGCGCTGGCTAACATTTGTTAAAAGTGAAGACTGATGTAAACTAACAAGTCATTTCTTTTATATATACTTTTGCTTCTTGTTTCCTCGTTAAGCCGAAAGAACAATTAACAACAAACTTTACTTTCTGTCTTAAACCTAAATTTACCTTATCCTATGTGTCTAACGCCGATAACACTAAGAGAGCAAAAAGCTTTTCTTTCTTTTCTTTGTCTTCGTCTCCACTAAGTAAAGACTTTTCATGTCAAAGAGATTTTAAGATGCACCGAATTATGACCTAATCTTGTATGAATACCTTTTCTTGGCGACAAGCTTGTGCATCATCAGTGGTTCTCAAAGGAAATAGATTCACCGCACGCGGAAAAGTAAACTTTTAGCAATCTCACCACCCGACACTTTCAAAAAGCTAAAATAGAAGAAGGGCCCAAATGTAAATTCGAAGTTTGTGCTTGTCTAGAAGAGCTTGCACGTTTCGTTTTTTAATCGGCGGCACGAAAGATACCGACACCGTTTATACCTTGCGGCAAGGTACTCCCTCCGTTATCGCTTTCGCGAGCAGTTTGCAACTCTCTCAACGTTACTACCAATTAACTAAGAAAAAGTGTAGAATATGTGCGGGCACACAAGTAAATGAAACGTAACTTATGCCCTTTAATTCATTTTCTTTCAGCACATGACGACTCCATTCCCGACCAACATCAAGGAGGCAGCAGTGACAGAAGCCGACAAATCTCCGAGCACTCGCCGAACATTGACTCCGACAACCCGAGCACAGACGTCGACAGCGGCCGAGAAAGCGACGCTGGCCGGTTAAGCCCGAGTTCTGCCGAGCGGCCACGAAAGAGGAAACAGCGAACAACATTTTCGCCGATCGAAGTGTGGGAGTTGGAAAAAGTGTTTAACGAACGGCCTTACTTGATGCCAGAAGATGAAGATCAGCTTGTACAGAAACTTGGACTCACGGCAAGAAACGTGCGGGTGAGAAATCTTGACTGATAATATGAGCACTCTTTATTTTTTTTTCTGGAAACACTTATGAGTACTTCGAAGTGCCTACATCTTCTTTTCTTAGATGCGGGGCCAGTTTTCGGGCGTCGATTCTTTTCAAAGTATGCGGAACACCTTTAATTTAATAATTACATTTTTAAAAATCAGTTTTGGCACGGAGAGAAGGAAGGATTTTAGGATTAACTGTGAAATAATTTAAGGAACAGGAGATATGTACCGAGAAGTAGATAACAGCGTTGGCAATCTTTAACATAAAAAAAAAAATCAAATTCCTTAAGATCGTGAGAGTAAGAGGTTATTTACTCCACTCTAACAACGATCTTGGAAGAGATTGGAAGAGATTCAGTAATTTCACTTCAAATACTGAAAATTCACTGATAGTTGACCTGATTGAAAAAAAGTTCACAGGCGAGAAGAGAAAATCTGAAGAACCGATTGACACTCCTATGAGTAAAATATCGTCAGCCGGGAATGAGAATCTGAATGTTACATCACGTCATAAATTATTTGCAGAACATATGTCCTTGTTAAACTGATACGCAAAGTGGTCAATAAAAAATTAGTCATCAAAAGGGCTAATAACAGACGAAGCGTCACTGGAGTTCGAAATATTGATGAGACAGTTTATTTACTAGCTAGCAAGGCATATTCAAAATAAAATGGTCTCAAATCAATCTTAATAATTATACTTTTTATTTTAATCTCTTCAGTTCTGGTTTCAAAATCGCCGTGCCAAGTTAAGACGACAGGAGAAAAGCCCAACCAGCTTCCCTCGTACTGGTTTCCAAAACCAGTTTGACCAGTCTACATCTCCGTCCTTCAGAGAACTCCCGTTTGGGAGTCCAGCGTATCTCACGCATGCGCCCTTCCAAAGACCACCGCCGTACCCAAACCACGCCAGATACTCACCATACACGCCACAGCAAGCACCCTTTCCCTGCTGTCCAATTAAGTCAAAGCGGTTTCCATCTGTAGATGCTCGTTCACAATCACACCGAGACTTCCTGCGATACCTGTCAAGCCCGTTTGCAGAACCGTCGGCTTTCATGGGACGTCATCCAAATCAGAGGCTAAACGAAGAAATGGATGGCCGCCAATCCTTACGTAATTATCAGACAAGTTGGTTGATCGGGATCAGAGAGGGTGAAGAAAAAGACGTTTGAAGAAGTCTTTAGTTTTCGTTTTTGGTTAATTTGGGATAAACCTAATAAATGACAAGTCGAATCAAACCAGGTTTTCAATCCATTGCGATTGACATGAGTCATCTTAACTAAGCTTTTACCGAAGAAAATGTTATTGTTTGATGAATGATATTTAATTAAATGTTTCATTCTAAAAAGCTGCATGTAGTTTCTTGTAAATAGAGAAGACTGATTGTATTTTTCCATAGTTTCCAAGCGAAACTGTCTGTTCTACTAAAAATAAAAGTAATATTTTCATTTCAACTGCGTTTATGCTCTGTAAATTGATTTAATTCTTCCGTTCACAAAGAACCTTGAAAATACTCGCGCTAAAAAGGTAGAATATGTCTTATTGACCGGTTTTTCATTTGTACTGCTAGAACTGAATTTGAAATTGAAATTTTACTTGAAATTGCTTTAAAAATCCTCCGTGTGAACGCACCGTGCATTCACACGGAGGATGACCAAATCCTATCACACGGGAGTTTTCCGGATGGGTGGGAGCCCGGTGGTGAAGGGAAAGGGGGTGCGTATGAGGCCAAGTTGTGAGAACCAAAAAAGTCATATTTTACCAGAAGTCCAGCGACTTAGAACGTAACAGACGTAACCTGAGGAAGTAAACAACCGTGTATTCTTCTCTTCATGAAACCCAAGAAACTTCCCATGCCACCCTCCCCCCTCCACCACCAGTCACTAAAATCCTTGAGTACCCTCCTGGGGGTGGGATACTTCCCAGCGGGATAATAGCTGCTACTAAACTTGTAATATTTTGAATTGCACTTAGTCTAACCTTATATAAGCTTTCAGGAGCCCATTTTTGGTAATGGGCTCCTGAAGCTATATAGGTACGGTGAGGTCCTAAAGGGTGTGATTTTTGAGACGGTTTCGTCTGACGTAAAGTATAGATTTGGAGCTCATGAATTTAACCATTTTGCTCTGAATCGAAAGTCTGAAAACAGAAATCGATTCTAGAAATCAGGTCTCTCTGAACGGGAATAAACTGAAAAAGGGTACCGGGAAAATTACGTATTGTGGTCTGTAATAGGGTTAGGGTTTGGAGGGGGTGACATAATGGTTAAACCTTGGGGCTTTTCCGGCTTTGCGGATCGGGGCGCGGGAACCTTTCTAACGAAAAGGGGATGGAGATAGTGTCGGGAAAGAAGCACTGATGTGCGTGACGTAGAATATTAACTTGGAAATTTGATGAACAATGTCACGAAATAGTAACGCGAGCAATACTTTAAAATTAGTGAGCAAAGCAGATTGCACAATTGTACTCCGGGAAAGTCCGAAGTTAATACACTGCATGACAATGATGTAACTGCACGCGTAGACCCGCGTAGTATTAAGCTAAATAAGGAAGAGAAACGCGTGTAATTGTGTAATTGAAATCAAATTTGGTGGCATTACGATAGTGTAGCCTTGGGATTATACTGTGCTCGTGATTGTAGTAAAAATACTTGTTGCGCAAATAGAACCTAGAAAATCTTAGTACAATTGTAATGTAAGATCAGATCGATTAAGAACGAATTGTGAACGGAACTGTGCATCGCGAATATTGTAGATTGGATCAGAGATTGTCAGATTGTGAATGTTAAATAAATCTTCAGAAAAGGAAAGAATTACAGTCCTCTTCAGTTTGTGAACCGGCAAGTGCGGAGTTCATGAAAGATTCCGCGACAGATAGGAAGTAAAATATATATCGATATATTTAGCGCAGTGCACTAGCTGGCGAAAAATTGGAATTTTACATGTAAAACAGGGCCGATTTTTTTCGATCAGTTCTGATCGCTGACGAGGGAGTACACTCCAGGGTCGACCCCAGGATTTCCCCGCATTTGGTTCCCCTAGGCCTGGTCACCTAGCAAGAAAACATGGCGGCAAGTTAAGGTATCAAATCGAGCTTCTACACATAGTTGTTTTATTTCCTCTTTTCAATGATTACTTTGCATTACATATCTGCGCATAAGAATGATTAATCTGTAATCATTATGCAAACGTTAATAGGAATGTTATACATACAGTTTCATTTTTTTAAGGATCAAATTTTAGTGACGTGTGCCCAGCTCACGTACGGTCATTCGATGACTTTCGCTTTTAAAAGCTTAAGTGGAATTCAAATTCCTGTGGGAAAACAGATTATTTACATTTACAAGTGTACAAACCAATCATGTTATGATCTTGGCGTGGACGGGTTTTTTTTTTCTGCCTGGATGAATCCTATAATGTGTGAACTGTTGCGAAGTCGATTGGTGTCAAGTGTCATGTCCATACGTATTTCCGATCTGTAGTCAAGAGCCATTGTTTCGTTTCACTGGTGATATGTGCACGTCGTGCCACGTAAAATGAAACAGCTAATATTTTGCGTAAAGTTCAGTTTACGTTGTTTGGATGGCTGTGTGTTGGAAATCAGTGTCAGATTTATGATTTTAATTTTGACTTTATGGAAAAGCTCCAATGCTGGTAGACATGATTATGTGAGTAACTTCTCTGCGAGACATTTTCTATGGTTCAAAAGATAATACCGGTAATCCTCAACAACACACAGGTATTGTGAGCATACACAGACCAGACCACAGCACTGGCAACTCCATAACTTACACTTATTTTTATAATTAAGGTCTTCTTCTTTCAAATTAATTCACCACCTTCAAATTTGAAGAATCTCGTGAGCAAAACAGTGTAGAATAAAAGGTTAGCATTAGAATAAAGTAGATGATTATAATGGTAAGAATTTGTTTGATAAAAGTTTATTTTTTGGTTTAATACTAGGAGACAGCTCTAAAGTTTCTTTTTTCTAGATAACACATTATTTTCAAGGTTGATTGATAATGTCAAGACTTCAAAGTGAATTGGACAAGCTCAAGGAGGTCTTTCACAGCTCCTCAGGTACTTTTTCTCAATAAAATTCCAAAAATAAAAATCCCAGAAGAAACCATAACAAACTTAGGCTGGGTTGTCAAAAGTTGCCAGCAGCTGGCGAAAATCACTATCGACTTCATGATCTTGGCCAGTGCAGTCAACTCTCGCCTTGCAGACACCTTGCTATTACGGACACCCCGATAATACGGACAGCAGCTAAATCCCTGGCAAAAATAAATTGCAGATGTTTGACTGAAATAAATTCCCGCTATTACGGACTCTCACTATTAATGACACTAACTCGCGGTCCCGAGGGTGTCCGTAATAAAGGGAATTGACTGTACTCTGCTGAGTTATTCACCTGCTTCTTTAACCCTTTAAACCCTAAAGCAAAACGACATTTTCTCCAGATCCAAGACTACAAACTCAATGTCCATGTATGATATACCATTTTAAAGCTACTCATGAGTGTATTTCATAACTGATACAATTATGAATAAGCAAAGTTATGGCTTTGAGACAAATGGCCTTAAAACGCAAAAATTTAAAACTTCAAAAACGCCCCAATCCTTGTGTAATTTGGGTATACCCCTAAACTATAGCTTATTTTGCAGGTCTCAACATCTTCATTTATGTGAGAGATGTCTTAAGACCC
Source organism: Pavona decussata (assembly GCF_977016875.1). Lineage (NCBI taxonomy): Eukaryota > Metazoa > Cnidaria > Anthozoa > Scleractinia > Agariciidae > Pavona > Pavona decussata. The sequence goes on from NW_028145483.1 coordinate 455,290, forward strand.
ACAACTTCTAGGGGAAAAAAGTTGAAAAGTTATAGTGGTGGTCAACCATAGCACATATTGGAGGGGGTGAAGTTTTTATCCTTTTAATGAGTAGATCTTCACAAGATCATCTTGGCGTCAAAAATTCATAGGAATCTGTCAAATACTGACAGAGTTATGGCATTATGTGCCAAATGGCACTCTTAGGGATTAAAGGGTTAAAAAAAATGGCAAACTCAGTTGCCTAGTCTAACAATAAGGCCCCTATGGTACTTCAAAATTTTGTGACAACCCCCAAGGAGGCCTCAGTTATTGAAACTGAAAAGTAATGAGGGCTGTTTTCTGTAAGTTCATACCATAAATCTTAAAGTCATTCCAGGGAAATAATTTTGTTGGAATTCATCTAATTTTTTTTTTCTTTTCATATTTTGTGTCATACATTTTGGATGCCCAATACCAAATTTTTGTACTAACTAAAAACCTTTTAAGTTTAAAGCAGTGCCAATCCTCAAATTTTGCCCCCCCCCCCCCCCTCCCAAACAGTATGACCATCATCTCTGTCATTTCTCTATGGGAGTCCCCCCTTCCTGAGGGAGGGTGGGTGATGCTGTCCTTTTTGAACAAGTTACGAGTCTTCCAGGCCTTGCAATTTCAGAAGTACTGGAGATGCATTATTATCAGTCTCAAAATCCTTTGTTATATTCTGGACACAGCTATACCAGCAAAAAAATTGCTGCTTTTAGTCGAAAAACTCTCGGGAATATAGCTGCTTGGTCCTGTACTGTTTATTTACATGTGTGTATAATAATGTGCATAATTTATACTCATTCATAAATCATTTCAATAGGTTTATATTGTCAATAGCCCAATTTTGATGTATTAAAATTCAGCCTGAAACAAATTATAAACATCACTCCGAAGCTCTGGGGAATAAACCCATATTAACTCTACAATTTATTCCCCAGAGCCTCGCAGTGATGTTGTTTCGGGTTGAATTTTAATACAGGGTATATCAAAATTGGGCTATTAATTTGGAAAAAAGAACTAAAATTAATATTGTTGTTGTAAATAATATTTATTTAATGTGTGCCTTAAAAACAGATTCTCAAACTTGGGTAAAAAGTGAAAAGGTTTGTCGATGTACTGATCAAGAATTTGACCATCTGCTGGAGACACTTTCAGCTAATGTAAGTTTAAAACTTGTTTATTTCAAATGGAGTTTTACTGGGAAGCTCAGAAATTGCAATCTTAATTTTTAATTTTTATTATCTTTCATTTTTACTGTTCGATATACATGGTACAGAGTTGGGAAATATGTCATTAGTGAGGGGATGGTGTTTATATGAAAGGGGCATTTTTTCTCCTTAAACTGAACTTTACATAAATAAGATACAATCGTGTTGTTGTTGTTTAGACAGTCTTTTGTTGTTGTTGTTGTTGACTGATGCTGGACTGACAATAGAGTACTGGTTGCACTGTATAAGTGATAACATGACAAAAACTAACATGAAATTATGGGATCTGCTGAGATGTTCTTAAAGAGCATGATGCAAAATGCCTAGCTACCAATACTTGTAAAACATCAGTGTCTTTTTGCAATTTGGGGGTGAGTTATTGGTATTTCATGCTCCAATGACATAACCAAATCCTTCTGATTTTGTCTTTTAAAATTCTAAACACTTAGAACTGAGACAAAATTAGAAGGATTTGTATAGAAACTTCATCAGAGCATAAATGCCAATTGATATCTCACTCCCAAATATTGTTTGCAATAAGAGGCTGTTTTTCTGGCAACTAAGCATTTTTCATCATGCTCTTTTCACGTCTTTAGTTAACAAATGTTGGATGTTACACTCCTTGACACTGCTGTTTTTGTTTGCCTTTTTTACTGAACATCAGGAACTAGAGGCTGCAACTCTAATACTTCAAAGGCATATTGATTTGGAACAACAAATTTGGAAATGTTTAGAGAACTTGAAAGCAGCACAAAGGTAACAGAACTTTATTGTATAAGAGAGGGGCCCCAGATTAACCCTTTGACCCCTAATATCAAAGAACAAATTCTCTTATCTTGTTCCTGTGCTTTTCTTATAAAAGTACTTGGGAGATTAGTTATTAAATATTAAGAATATTAACCTTGGATGATCATATCCTTAATTCTTGTGACCTCAGAGGTTGAATAAGCATTAATACATGTATTACAAGGATAAATTTGATGCTGATCACTACTGGGGCTCAAAAGGTTTAAAAGCTGACCAAGGCTTTCTAACCTGCAAAGAAAGATTTAGAGAGACCAACACTTATGTAGTCCTTAAAATTCTTCACCGATTCCTTGCCTTTGGAAGTTGTTTTTCAAGTGAGCATACACTGTGTGGAAGATCAAAAATGTGGCATTGCTTCCTGTTCTCTATGTATCTGGGGCCATCAATTAGGAGAGTTGACAGTAATTGGTGAAGGTTTGGGTACAGGAATATTATTTTGCTACTCACAAGTTACCATCTACTGCTGTTTTGTTCATTTGTTCATTCTTTCATTCATTTTTGCAGTGGATGGGATGGCAAGAATATTGATGTTACTCAAAAACTCATTGCAAGTCAGTGCAAGGTTGCAAGACTAAGGAGCAGGCTATTGCGCTGTATTACTCAGGTAAAGATAACTTGAGTAAGCATTTAATGTAACAGTTACAGAGTTATTAATTTGTGCAGTTCCAGAAAAAATCCATACCCATCCCACAGAAGGTCATTGGAAATTCTTAGGGGGAGAGGGAGGGGGGGGGGGGGGTCTTAAAAGTCAAGCTTTTAGAAGCAAAGTAGGAAGCTAAACTGGAATTTCCTAGGAGGATGGGGGGAGGGTGGGGGGGGGGGGTGCAAAACAAAAACCTTCTGTGGGGGGAGTATGGATATTTTCTGGAACTGCACTATGTAACTGTATTGGGTATTATTTTCTTCTAGCTTCCTCCCCACCCTCCTCCCCCACCCTCAATTTTTCTGTCCTTACTCTATTCTGTCGTATTTGTTGCCTCCCTCTCTTTGGGGGAGAGGGGTGGGGGGCTAATCAGCAGTCCCGACACCAAAAACTTGAAATCAAATTTTTCTGCACGAACCAACATGCAATTAGGATTAGTTATAAAATATAGCACAGTTAACATTATAACTTTTAATAATGCCTTTATGATTGTTATCAACAGCAACTTCACAAGAAAGGATCCATGGCGGCTGTTCTTCCACCTTGGTCAGGAATTGACGTCAGTTGTGATGAAAAAATCAAAGAAAACCATATTGAACCAGAAAAACAACAGCATATCAGCACAAAAGAAGAGACTGGGGCTGTTAATGAGAACACAGGCAACGAAATCAAACAAGTGGAGATCACTTCTGAGGACCTAACTTATTCGAACATAGCAGATGTTCAAGGTGCATTAACTACTCAGCAAAATCCTGAAAGCCAAGGATATGCAGTGCCACCTGGGGGTGAACAGTCAAATGATGTGTATGAAGTTGTATCTCCGGCACGGTCAGCTCCACCACCAAAACCACTGCCTTATTCAGAGTCAAAAAAAACCAAGAGTGGTTCTGGTGCTACAGATCATGATGGAAAAATAGGAGAGGCAGAAAAGGTAATGTTGCTTTAAAGATGGTATTGCAGCAACAGGGCTGCTATTATTTAGGCTGGCAGATAGCCAGCAATTACAGTTCTAACAGACAGACAGCTACTTGGAGTTTGAAATTTAGGAATGACTTATAACAGAGTGACAGGAATAGCCAAGGATTTTTTCTTTTGCTTAATATATAATGGGCACTTACATTTTCATCTCAAAAAATGGTCTTATAGGTATTAAGTACAATAGTGTCACATAAAATCTTCCCTCACATAAAATCTTCCCTCATGATCAGTTGCTGGGTGGCTGGACGGGCTACTTTAATTGCCATCTCTAGCAATAGAGTGGAGAATTTTTCCACTGCCACTTCACTCATCTATGGTGACTTCAGTTGATGTGTCTTTTACATTTTCATAACAATAATGACTTGTAAATCTGACATTATTTAGGGCTAAAAGGGCTAAAATATTGCTCCTTTGCCAGCTATTAGTTTTATTATCATGTCCTGGACTGATCAATTGAAGGGGTTCCTGGAAAAAGCCCTAAGTGACTGCTAGCTTCTCCTTCCAAATTGCCTTGTATTCCCTTGTGAAACAAAAGGAGAATTTGACCCTACATCAAAAGTCACTTAGGGCCTTATTCCATGCACCCCTTCAATTTGTGATCATTTATCTTTTTTGATACAAAGGCAACAGATGCAAAGCTTCCTGATGACGCTGATCTGCAAGTAGATGAAGAGGACGCTTGGATTGTGGAAAATCATCAGTTACAAAACTGGGATCCTGTAAGTATAGAAATAGCACTTATTCTCCTTTAAATGATTACAGGGATAAATAAATAAATAAGTAAATTAATTAATTAATTAATTAGTTACACAACTATATTAGTACACTTACAAATTCCACAGCACTGCATTGAAAACTTACACATCAACAGTTTTGTTCACGGATACTACAACATACCGTAAGCATAAAAAAATCATATAATTATTACATTGCTAAGTTAACTTAATGGCACTTCTGATCAAAATTCGCACAAGCAACCGCCCTGTGAATCAGACGTTCATCAAATGCAAGAGAAACTAAGACTCTGAGATGACTAACTGTTATTTTGTGCAGTTTATGACTATGCAAATAAAGTAGATCTTAGCAAGAGCTAGTAGAAACCAAAAAGAAAATTGGGGGTAACCATGCATTTTTCAGAGGTAATTAATAAGCAACAATAATTCTAAAAAGCACCAAAATACGAAACAATGTACATATGGTATTTTTTCGCAAAATGAAGCTTAATCATCTCTGAAAATGCGTGGTTACTCCAATTTTCTTTTCGGATTCCAATAACTCTTGCCAAGATCTGCTTTTTCCACGTAATTGTAAACTGCATAAATTAAAATTATCTCTGTTTTAGCAGGCATCACCAATAGAACCTGACTTCCTCAGACCATCATGAGATGCGCAGAATGTATGCGCAGTAGCATTAAGGAGGCACCGACCTTAACTATTAATGTTCAAAGTCTCTTTATTAATATTTAGGCTGTCTCTCTTCAAAGCCCCTTCTGTTTGAAAAAAATTAATTTGTTAACACTTTTTTACAAACCAAGTATTAAAATTAAATTGATTTAGTGAGATGCAAATTGAGTTTTTTTGTTTCTTTGTTTCTTGTTTTTTTTACATGTATAATGATCTTTTGCATCTGACTAAATTCAATTTTCTTACAAATTTACCCTGTTTGTAGGTCTTAAAAAAAAATTAGTTGCGAAAATTGATTTTACATATAGGGATCACCCCACGATTTCCCCATGGGTTCAGGAAAGTTAATGACATATTTCATTTTCTGAATAACTAACTAATTAAAAGTAATCATGAACTATGTTAGCTAAGTAAAAATGTTGACCACACTGTTTTCTTTGCTGTTTTATCTTAGACACCAGTTCTGCAAGAGTTGTTTGGTAATGTCCATCCCCAGCCGGGATCTCCATCCCTTGTGAGTGGATTGCTAGATCTTTAATAATTTTTCTTAAAACAATTTTTTAAAGACTGCTACTATGATGAAATTCTTGTCTTTTTCTGATCTGAGCCATTTTAAAACATAAACAAGAAGTCTGTACGTGAAGAAGAATGCTGTTTACTATTTTCAAATATCTCTTTTTGTTTTGGAGATATTCAAGTTTTTAAAATATGCAAATTAGCCATTAAGTGGTGACGTCATAAACTCAACTGAATTTGATCAAATATTATGAAAAAAGATATCTCGGCCAATTTGTATCAGAAATGCTTGATTCTTTGCAGTTACATTGTTCCAGGTGTGCTTCATAATATGAGCTTATCAGTTTTGTTACCATGGCAACATACTGGGTTCCAGTCCTCCCTGATACTTAAGGCTTTGCTGGCCACCTTTGGTGTTCTATTTTGATATTTGCCAATGGTGCCTCATCTGCATGATCTAGCAAGCGTATAAATATGTTATGTCGAGTTTGTGGCGTTGTTAATTGTTTTTCAAGCTGAAAATCACTAAAATATTGAAATCAAGGTGGAGAGAACTGGAAAAGAGTGAGTTGCCATGGGAACCGAACTTTTTTATAGCCGTAGGTGTATTGCTTTTAGAACTATTAGCCTGCCAGGTTTCAATGGTCTCTGCTGTAAATTGACTGACATAGCTCTATTTATATACTTGATGCTATATTGAGTTGAGAATATGACATCATCAGTCATCTCATTTACATATTATACACATTTTTCAAACTTAAATATCTCCAGAACCAATGCAGATATTTAGAAACGGTAAACGGCGTTTTCAATCTTTTCTAGAATTCTATGTGATAAACCTTAAGATTCAAGAGGTAAAAATTTGATCATAGTAGCACTTTAAGACTAGTAAATGATAGATGAATGTTTCAGTCAGTGACAGAGACATACAGTCTTAGAAAAAAGAAAATTTGAGTTCTGCCAACAGGAGTCAAACCTAATTAATTTACTAGTTTGGATAGTCTACCACTGTTAAGCCTGGTGAACAAATGAGAATGATTGTATTATTCAGTATTGACACAGGCAAACTCGGAAAAAGAAATTCTGAGTGCTGCTATCAGGAGTCAAACCTACATGTAAGACCTTAGTTCGGATGCTCTACCACTGAGCCACAGGACACTCGTGGGAGCTAAGACTCGTGGGAGCTAAGGCCGATTTTAGCTTAAATTTTTTATATTTTAATTGCATCATATAATATACATCTAGTAATAGGACCTCTATGTAAACCACTCTTGTGATGGAGCATGCTATTAAAAGATTGTTATTATTATTAAGGCCATTGAACTACCTTCATGTGACAAACATCCTGCATACTGCTAGGATTTGAATTTGAATTTGTGGTATTGGTAAAAGATCTAGGTTAAGTTCCATTATTTTAAGATTAATTATTAATTATTTTTATTTTAAAATGATTTTTTCCTCTTTGAAGCAAACTGCAGAAGTCACAGTTGATAACATTTGCATGGCTGGGTATATGGAAAAACAACCTGTGAAAAGCAGTCAGAAAAAGGTACAAATATTAATACTGTATAAGACATTCCAAACGTTATTCCCAATTCCAGAAACTGTGAGAAGACTGGTACAAGTAAGGTATTGTGGGATCACTTGAGTAGACAGATACAGTAGCCATCAATTGTCAACGAATGACAGTGTAATTTTCAGCATTTTTGCATGGTATAGGAGTATAGGAGTTGACGAAGTTTATCGCAAAGGGAATTCCAAAGCTTAGCACCGAACCTAGCAAAGGAACCTTGGTTTTGATTCAGTCTCGATTGGTTAATATAAAAATTGGTCTCATGATTATGCTTTTCTTTAGCTTTAATGAAGCCAACATTTGTATGCCTCTCTGGCTACATTAGCACTTTAATTCTTGAATTAACTGCAATGCAAGCTACAGTATGCTATCCCCACAAGTGCATGACTATCTCAAACAAAGTTTTATTTCCCTTATTGGGAGGAGCCTAAAAGTCTTGAGATTATTTTGTGAAGCTTTCTTTCTAATAGTTATACCTCTAAAATAATTCATTTGTGCACATGCTGGAATTAATTTTAACTGAAATTATGAAACTCTGTCATTGTATCACCAGGGTTCTGTATTTAAAAGCTGGAAGAAACGTCACTTTAAAGCTGTTGGAGGAAAACTCTACTACTATGAGGTATCTGAGAAAGTATAAAATAAAATAAAAACAATTGTTTATAGTACATACTGTTGCAAGACGAAGTGCTTTATCTTTAAAAGATAAATTAAATAATTTAATTTCAGGACCACCGGGCTCTAGAACCCTTGGGATTTGTGAACCTGACCAATTGCGCAGTGAGTTGAGTTAATAAATTCTTTTCAGCATTGATTACATTAGATGTAGATGCCCGGTCACCTACTGACTGGTTACTGACTGGCTTGCTGGCAGACAGACAGATAAACAGATACAGTTGTAGATGTAGACTGGTCCGCTGGCTGGCAAACTGACTAACTGACTGACTGATGGAGGGACGGACAAACAGACAGACAAATGAACGGACGGACGGACGGACGAAGGGACGGACGGAGAGGCAGACGGACCGACCGACTGACTGACTGACTGACTGTCTGCTAATTGGTTGGCTGGGTATTAGACTGACCAACCAGTGGCCAACCAAACAACCAACTGACTTCAAGTTATGATCGGAAATAGTTAAAGAGTGATTTTTTATATATCATAAATAAGATTGATTTATTCATTTGATCTTTGCTTCAGGTCAACAAAGTTGAAGATAAGTTGCTAGAAGTTATTGAAAATGTAAGTATTCCAGTTCAGAGAAACTGTTTGCACTATATATTTGCAATAACACCATTTTTTTAGCAACGTATGGGTAACCCTCTGCATGCATTGCTTGTCTATATTTTCAGGGTGAGAGAGGGAAATCAGTGAAGCTGAGGTGTTCCTCTATCAAAGAAGCAGAAGACTGGAAAGAGGCATTGGAAGCTGAGTCTGCAGTTCCTGTGGACAGCAGTCCTGTGACAGTGGAGTCATCAGCCACAGAGGTTTCTTAATATTTTGCCTATATACTTTGATGTTTATAAGTTCATCATCATCATCATCATCATCATCATCATCATCATCATCATCATCATCATTTATTTATTTGCCTTGATAAAAATAGAAGAAATGACCGAATTTACAATAATGGCGAGGAGACCTCAAGAAACCACCGGGCTTATAAGAGAGGCCACCTTGGCTGTCATTAATAAGTAGAAAATATGGTGCTGCATTAGTGCAGCTCGGTCAAAATATGATTTTATAGATAAAAACTGCAATTTTTTTTTCTTAAAGTTATCCATGGTTTTGAAGCAATCTTACATCATAGGCTTAGATTTTAGTCTTAACTGCTGTGGTATTTGACCACCAGGTTCTTTCTTTCCCAGGGTGCTTAAATAATTAATGACTGGCCAAATTAAACCAGTCAGAATGTAACATGGAAGGTGCCATTTTAGGGGGTTTGGCTCTACAGATTCTTTAAAATGTTACCTAAGTTTGTGAACATAATTGTACTATTTTGAAGGAATTTATATTGGGAACTGCCATCTCTTGAAGCAGTCCTTCAAATTGATGCATTCCATTGTCAGGCCTATCTGGCCAGGAATGACAAACAGAAACTCATTTTGTTTAGTCAGTAAATTTTTCTCAATTTGTTCATCTATTTGCAGGACTTGACGATCATTATTGACTTAGGCTCCAGTGCAGCCCGGGCTGGCTTTGCTCAGGAAGATGGTAAGGGTGAAATATTCATTAAATTAAAATGGGCCCTTGGCAGCTAATGGTCTCATAATACAGAATTTGCCATGCTGGAGAGCAAGTTGTGCACTGGGACATCCAAAACAAAGTGACTTCATCCAGTCAAACTTGGATGTCCCAGTGCGCGGCTTGCTCTCCAGCCTGCTCGATTTTGTACCATGAGACCGCTAGCTGCCAAGTCGAACCTGTATTAAGCGGTCATTTGTCAAAGTCCCGAAAATTACGTCCCTTAATTTCTGTAATTTTGACCACTTTTAAACGGTCACCTCTATTGAACGGTCGCCGTCACCCTTTATTAAGTCTCAACGAGCTGTTGTGACTTGTCTTAGACGGTCACTTTGTAAAAGAAAAACAATCAAATTTGGTGACAAAAACATGTTAGGCAATCGAATTTCACACGACCTTCCTACAATAAAGACTGTAGGATCTTTTCGTTAATGGTTTGTTAGTCCGTTTCCATACCATGTTCTCCTTTGTCATACCATTTTATCGCTGCAGTTTCTTAACCAAGTAAATGATTTTGTGAGCGCTTTTGTGCATAAACTGTACACTAAGTTATCAAATGTTATATAAAATGTCGTTTTCATTGTGATTAAAGTGTATCCTGTGCAACCTGTATCAAGCGAGCACTTATCCATTCCCCGAGGGTGACCGCTTAGTACAGGTTCGACTGTAGTTATAATGGTAACAACTGTTATTATTGTGACTCTTTCTTTCTGTGAAAAAAACACTTGATTGTGTCCCACTGTGGTCTAGAAAGTGAAACGATTCATGTATGAACAAGATATTTTAACATAAATTTTTTTAAGTAAATTGTTGACCAAAAAAGAGGATAGTCACCATACCTCTGCCTCTTTAGTTTAAGAACTTGTAACCGCTTATTTTTGCCATCAATGCGCAGTGTGATGCACATCCTACCAGCTGCGTGTGCTAAAACGCGTCCTAAATTCTCTTAATAAAATTGCTATAAATCCATTAAATTTGTTACCAGTTATTTCAACCATTTATGCCATTATGTAAAATCGTAACTCTTATTCTATGTCTTGGTTATACTTCATTAGCTTGGCCTCAAGTGATATTTCCATGTGTTATTGCGGTCGATAAAGAAAACTCGTAAGTGATAGTAGAGACATTCAGAATTACGTTACTTAACGGCAAACGAAAAACGGTAGAAATGACCACGTGACCATGTTTATCCTATATTTGCCGCTCGCTGTTTTCAGTTTCTCAGTAAAATTGAGTAGTTTTGCGTAAGCATCGAAGGTCAGAATTACATTGTATTTTGCGCTTTTCGCATATGTTAACTAACTTTTTTCAAGAAAACATAATCGCCAATCTCACGTTTGTCGTTTGCCGTAAACGCGATTCTAAATCTCTCTAATGTTTTCTTCTTTTAAAAAAAGTGTTTGTGTGCACCTGTGCTGCATTTACACTGTAGCTATCGATTCCTATTCTACTTCGTTACCACTTGAACTGTGTGTATGACAGATTTTTTTATTTGCTGGATCAAATCTTCATGTTGTTCTTGTATGAAAATCAAAAAAAAAATTGCCTATTGATTTTTGTTTTTCGGTTTGAGACGTATAAAAACTTGAAATTTCCCTTCGGGTTGGGTACAATACCAAGCAAGACGGGAGACTGGGAATGGTAGGGCTATGGCGTCAATACAGGATCGCTAGTTTTACGGTTCCTCTGTTTGTAAGTTTTTCGTGTGCAGAGGAAGAAAACTGTGTGGATGAAATTATGACTGGGAATGTTGATTACTCAGAATGAAACAACTGAGGGAAAAAGAAACCGCGAAAAAAGCGCCCCTGTATTGACATCACAGCTATACTATCCCCAGTCTCCTATCTTGCGCGGTATTGCATCCTACCGGATATGAAATTCCACATTTTTATACGGCTCACCTGTGGGGAAAAAAACGATTGATAGCGATTTTTTCGATTTTCATACGAGAACAACATAAGATTTGATCAAGCAAGTAACAAGAATTTTGTCATGTGCACTTAAAGGCAAAAAATATTTCAGGATAAAGTAAATTGTTGTGAAAAAAGAACATTTCTAAATAAAAGGAAATATATTTTGGAGTTAACTGTATTTCTTATGTCGAGAAAGAGTTACACATGTAATTTGATGATGATTCCCATCAAATCCCGGCGCAGCACTCCTTATGATTTTTGAAATGAACGTCACATTTCGTGCAGCATTGATTTCCAATAACAAGGTAAAAATTTAAATGCAATTTTAAAATAAACCAACTTAGTTTACATGCACTTCGCTGAAATAACTACAAACAAGATTCAACATTTTCTTCTAGGTAGTAGCAGCGTGTTAACTGGTAGTTTGACGGGTAATTGAAATCACGTTTCTCTCTAATTAACTTCCGTTGTGGTTCACAGACATTTTTTTTTTGAACGCACTTGAAAAACCAAACTCAGAAAAAAAAACATTTCAATTTCAGCTGAAATAATCGAACTTGCCATTGAAATGGGAAACTTAAACTGCTTTTTAGAAAGGGAAGATAATTACAACAGCAAAGCCTTTTCTGTATTAATCGTGATCCATAGCATTTTTCCAACGTTTTTGCGTTTTCTTGCCGACAGGGAAAGCTGCACATATGGTTACACTGCTCTTCTCCCAGAAACAAGAAAGAATTCAAGATTACATTTCCCACTACGAAAGTCACTGAAAATCGATAAGGTGAAAAAAACTATAATTTAGTTAAGCTAGAGATTTCTTTTTGCTTCAAGTATTGTTTATGTCTTTGTTCCTTTCCCTCCACCCCCTACCTCTTCTTTCTTTCTTTTTTTGTCAGCTTTGTCCTTTGTCTTCTTTTTTTATATACCTTTTTCTTTAGTATTATTGTTACTCTGCCTTTGCCATTCAATTAAATTAATAGTAAGTTTATTCTTACTAATTTAGCATGGAAAGCCCACGTTGTATAAGCCTCATGGTTTCTTTGGGCTTTCCTGCCATACTTTAACAGATTTCTGTAAATTAATATTGTATCATAAAAAGGTGGCGAATAATAATAATAATAATGATAATAATAATAATAATAATAATAATAATAATAATAATAATAATAATAATAATAATAACAATAATAATAATAATAATAATAATAATAATAATAATAATAATAACAACAACAAAGGTTTAGCCAATGAAGAACAATTGAAGTACTCCCTGTAATACTGAATATCAAAAATATTGAAATATGTCTTAAATAAATAACATGAGAACTCTGCCCCTAATCTGATTTGAATGGCCGCCCTCCCTTGAGGTTCTAAAAGTAAAATTTGCACCCTGGGTGCTAGATATGATCATTGTGGTATAATTACTACAATAAAATGCTGTTTAATCTCTAACTCCATTTCAGCTCAAGTTTGATACTCTTGGATTAATTGGGATCCTGGAACATGTTTTTGACAAACTCAAGGTTGATCCTACGAAACACAAGGTAGGAAGTTCATTTCTTTAGTTAACTGAAAAGTCATCATGCAACTCATCTATTTTTCTTCAGGTTAATTAACAGTACAATTAGGTAGTTTAAGAAGAATTCGAGGGGTTTTTTTTATTATTTATGCCAGCAATGTTGTCACTTACACGGCGTTTTCATCAGTGCAAAGTCGGTAGTTTTTTTTGTCGACGTACTCCTTATTCAAGAAGCAATTTTTACTGCAAAGAATCTGTTAGTGAATGAGCAAGTAGACAGGCAAGTTACGTAGTCCCTAGTCAGGGTCTTTGTGTGATATACTTGTCAACGACTCCGAAAAACATCTTTCTTGCAAACTTAAAATATAAGTATAAGCAGGAAACCAACACAGCTAAAGTAATGTGATATTTCATGCGATCGTTTGAAGTTCTTAAGTCAGTCACTAATGTCTTAAGTCATCCAATCTGGTTGTCAGTCAGTCAGTCAGTCAGTCAGTCAGTCAGTCAGTCAGTCAGTCAGTCAGTCAGTCAGTCAGTCAGTCAGTCAGTTAGTCAGCAAGTCAGTCAGTCACACAGTCAGTCAGTCAGTTCACTCAGTCATTCAGTCACTTAGTCGTTGGTCAATAACAAACATGGTCCAGTAACCATTCAATTCAGTAATCTGCCAGTCTACTAGTCAGTTACAGCTGTAGTTAGTTAACCAGTTTGTGCGTACGGAAGTCAGTTCGGCGTCTGGTCAGTTAGCCTGACCAGTCAGAAAATTGTCAAGTAGTCATTCAGTCAAGTTGTAAGACAATTTAGCGGGTGAATCACAAGACAATTTGGCTTGCAGATGTACAGCTATCAAGGCACATGTTGTTATTCAGCCAACCAACTTTCCGTCTGTCAATTGGTCCATCTTCCCTGTCAGATCAGCCGTCACTTTTCAGTCTTTTCAGTCAGTGATTAGGTTCGCAATGATGATATCCCCTGCTCATTCTCTCAGTCACTCCTGGGAATTCAACTTCTGTCCACAGAGCGAACGTTAATGTAGGACTTTGGGTTTTTATCAGTATTATCCCAGTCATCAAGTCGCTTGCTAGCCAAGCATTGGTAATAGTTTTTATTTCACTGTAGGTGATAATGACCTTACCCCATGGTGCTGGACCGCAAGAAAAGGTAAGCAAACTTAATATAATCAAGCTTACATGACGCATTTATTGAGTGAATAGGGAGCTTTAGCAACGACGACGGCAACGAAAACGTCGCTATTACAGCGCGACGTGCCTTACCGTGGCCACTCAACAAACTTTTTTTTACAAGTTAGCCATAAAATACAAAACGACATGTTTTCAATAATTCGTTGTTGCGTCACTTGCCTGTTGGGCTTTGCAAGGAGCCGAGGCCGTTAATGAAATTCGCGTATCCTTATTGGCTAACTTATAAAATAGAGTTTGTTGGGTGACCACGGTAAGGCGCGTCGCACTGTAAAATAAATTCGCGTTTTTTCAACGTCGTCCCGAGCTTTAAATGTCAAATGTAGGTGAAATTTCCTGGAGTTGAATTCTTGGAGACCGCATCCAAGTTTAGAAAGAAAAATTCGTCGACGTGTGTTTACGCCCCCCACAAGACGTCCCATAAAGACGTGCTAGTCGTAGGCTAACCACGGTAAATATCCGCCATCTTGAAGAGGGCGTAAAACAAAAAAATTTGCCCGGGCCGGGCCTTCAAAAGATAGACGCTCGCGACCTCTTACAAGTAGTTTAGTACTTCCATATCAATTCTGTTATTGTGTTGACGTTTCTTTGATCCTAGGAAGAACTTGTCGAACTGTTGCTGGATCATTTCCAGGTTGAGGCGTGTTACCTTCAGGAGCAAGCTGTTTTAGCCATGTATTCATACAGCGCTATTTCAGGAATTGTTGGTGAGTTAAACTGCAAATTAATAGGTTTTACAATTCTTGCGTAACGATACAAAATTGACTAAAATTACGCTTGAACTTTTTTTTTCTATTTTTCAGTGGATATTGGGAATCATATCGACATTTTTCCGGTAGTGGAAGGTAAAAACCTCTTCCCATTTACGTTCTTTCTACGTTTCTGTCCAACAGAGACGATCGTTAATGTTTGAAAAAATAGAAAGTAATGATAATTATGTATTAAATCAGTAAAGGAGACATTCATACTCGGAAAAAAAATCCGAGTGCTCCTATCAGGAGTCGAACCTAAGACCTTCCGATTTCTAGTTCGGATGCTCTACCACTGAGCTAGAGGAGACTCGTGGGAGCTAAGGCCATTAGACAAGGTTCCCACGAGTCTCCTGTAGCTCAGTGGTAAAGCATCCGAACTAGTAATCGGAAGGTCTTAGGTTCGACGCCTGATAGGAGCACTTAGATTTCTTTTCCGAGTATGCCTGTGTCATTTACTGATTAATACATCATTCTCATTTATTCACCAGGCTTAACATATTCCATCACATTACTTTCATTGCATAATAATAATTTGTTTAACTTCAAATACAGGATGTATGATTGAAGCAGGGACTACAAGGCTTCCGTATGGAGGAAGGCAAATCACTGACAGTTTTACAAGAATGCTAACAGAGAAGGGCGTACGGTATGTGGGTATTAGATAACTCAAAGAAAACAGCATCGCTTTGATTTGCAGTCATCGTAAATTTATCCTTCCAAGCTTGTTTATCTCACTTCATAAAGCTATTTCAAAAGTACATTTTACCGAAATTAATGGCGTTTTTGTTTGTTGTTTTTGTTCAGTTTGTAGTTTTCCCGCGCTTTTCATTATTATATATTTCCAGACTTTGACACCGGACGTACGTTTTTGGTTCCTTAGCACCGTTTGCGTGTTACATGTTTTTATGTTCAAGTTTTGACTGAATCGTTGTAAGAAGGTTTAACATCTTTTTTCTTCGAATGCAAGGTTCTTCTCAGAAGTGGAGTCTTATGTCTCGAGGGCTATCAAAGAAAAGGTATTCAACTATCTGAAAACATAATGCGCCTCTTTGTAGGTTAACAGATTATAAAATGCGATGGATAGAAACTGAAGGAAGGACTAACTGTCTTTTTTCTGTCGATATTTAGGTGTCGTTTGTGAAAAAGCGAGCGACTCAAGAGGACGAGGAGCCAGACTGTTCAATGGTCGTGGATTTGGAAAAGTACTCCATTCCGGACGGAACGAGGTATTAAAGAAGCTTTAAGTAAATAACTCTTGAGATTAAAGTCCTTTACTGGTAGTGAGGAAGTGATTCTCGTGGAAGAACACAGTTTCATAACGAGGGTGCAGCTTTACTAAACGCTATATTTCCGTGATATGTTGTCGTATTTGATTTGCGTACTTGTAGTCGATTTGTGAAGGAAGGTCTGAGCAGGCCTGGGGCCCATTTCTCGAAAGTCCCGGTAACTTACCGGGCCCGATAAGTGTCTTTGGTAAAAACTGTTACTTAACAGAAGTCAATTTTTTGTCAGCTTTGAATACCAAATTTCAAAATCTTGTAATTCTTTAAACACATTGGCCAAGTACCATGTCTGTAATCACAGTGTAATCGGCGAAAAAACATTTAAAAATATACTTATTGGGCCTGGTAAGTTACCGGGACTTTCGGGAAACGGGCCCCTGGAGGTATATAGTACGTTCCATTGTCAGCAACAAAACAAGGAATCTTCCAGTCTCCCAGACAGTCACGCTAGACGCATTACTGAATAGACATTCCAGCTTCCAAACCCTTAAATAGAAAAAAATGTACAGAGTATGTAGCTATTTAATGTGTAACATTGTTTTCGTTTGTTATCCCAGAGAAGTTACTGTTGACTCCGCCAGATACCGCTGTACCGAAGGACTGTTTAAACCCTCAGTCTGGGGAAAAGATAATCCGGGAATTCACGAACTGACGGTCAAAGCCATTATGGCCTGTAGCATAGACATGCGCAAACAGATGTGTCGAAATATCTACCTGAGTGGGGGAGGGTCCATGTCTCCAGGTTTGTTTGAAAAAAAAAAAAGTCTTTGCTTCAAGACTTGTATGACGATTTTGAATCTCTAGTAACAAAAGTCAAATCACAACTGACACAATTGTATGTTACCGTTTTGTCATTCCTTCCCTTCCTACCCTATTTCATGTTTTCCTTGTCTTTTCTCTTCTGTTGCCTTTAAAGAAGCTAAAAAAAGTTCTTCATTATTTTAGTCCTCCCAAAAACCTTTCCTCATTCTTGTATCTTTGATATTATAGCTTAGTCTGCCTTCTTGCTTAGCAGTTAAGTCATTCTTTCTTTTTGCCATCTTGGCCCTCCTAGATTAGCTTTGCTACCTGCGGCGCCAAGAAATGGTACATGTTAATTTATACAAACACTTAATAAAGTTGAAGTTGAAGCCACGTTGAAGTTGAAGTTGAAGTCGAGAGGCATTCTCGGTGATAGTAACGTAAGTGGTATTTTTTGCGTCCCCAGGCCTCGCTGAACGACTGCAGGCAGAAGTAAGAGAGCACATGCCTTTCAACTCACATGTGCAGGTGAGCTCTTCACTTTCGGTTCTTAAGATTGTTTGGGTTGATCGGAAGCGTGTAATGTAGGTTATGTGCTTGTTGTTTAATTTAATTGTTTGTTTGTTTGTTTGTTTGTTTGTTTGTTTGTTTGTTTGTTTGTTACGGGTCTGCCTCAAAGCCTGCTTTGTATTAGTAGTTTGTTTGCTTGCATGTTAGTAATAGTAATAATAATAAATCATTTAAACCAGGATCCGAAACTCTCTCACCAAAGTGATTTTAAAAAAGGTCTTGGAAAGAAAGCTGATAGACGATTAGAGAATTAAGAGTAGAAAACAGTGAGAGATAAAAGTTAACAAGAAACAGTTAAAATGCTGTAACATTGATTTTAAAATTTGCGTTGGAAAGTCATTAACCTTTTTGCATTTCTTGTATAAATCTAAATTGTTCCAGTGACTAATAGCTTGGTAATTTGTTCGCTGCTTTCCCCAGTTCCTTGTTTCTTGTCTCAGGTCGTTTCTCTTTCGAGTGTTGTCTGTTGGCTTTTTTCATTTTGTTTGTTGCTGGTCTGCACTAAAGCCTTCTTTGTTTTGATGGTTTGTTTGATTACCTGTTTGCCTTCTTTGTTTCTGTGCTTGCTGGCCTATCAGTGGCTGAGCGCTTGATTTGTCTCTTTTGTTTGTCTTTCTGCCTTCGAGTTACTGTACATCTTATTTTTAACATGGATTTTTTTATAGTTTCCTTGAGTGATTTAGGATCACTTTGTATGTACATGTGTAAAAGCAGTGTTAACAAACTACTACCGATGATCCGTTATCATCAACATCATCATCATCATCATCATCATCATCATCATCATCATTACTGTTATTTTTATTATTATTATTATTATTATTATTAATTTTTTTCTTTTCCCTTGGAAACCAGGTTCACGCAGGAGTCGAGCGTCATCATGCTGCGTACATTGGAGCCTCAGTCGTCGCCAAGCTTCCTCTGTTTGACGAACTATGCGTGTTTAAAGAGGACTGGGACGAAGTTGGGCCAGACGCTTTGCAAAAATGGCTAAACTTGTAGTTTTCCTTTTAAAATAATTCTTACAGAAAAGATTCAAATGGTTTGCGGAAACAAAACGTCATTGTGTTCGAGCTTGAAGTAATCTTTTTGTAGGCAGTAACTTAAACGCAAATGTTATTCGTAGAACTAAATACAGTCGCACCTGTATTAAGCGGTCACCCTCTATTATTAAAAAGTCCCGAAAATTATACCCCTTAATTACTATAATTTTGACTCCTTTTTAACGGTCACCTCTATTAAGCGGTCGCCGTCACCCTTTACTAAGTCCTAACGAGCTGTTTCTATTGCCTTGACCTGTTTTAAACGGTCTTTAACAAATAGCGTGCCAGGCAATTGAATTTGTAATAACCTGCAATACTGACTGCACGATGTTGGCGTTGATATTTTATTATTCCGTTTCTACACCATGTTCTCCTTTGTCATACCATTTTATCGCTGCAGTTTCTTAACCAAACAACTGATTTTGTGAGCGCTTCTCTGCATAAACTACACCCCTATGCAGTTATTAAATATTATATAAAATGTCACTTTTACTGTTTGACGTGTATTCTGTGCGACCTGTATTATGAGGTCACTAAGCTATTCCTCGAGGTTGACCGCTTAATACAGGTTCGACTGTAATTTTGTGCTTAAAACGTGGCACGGTACCAGCCGCTCTCTTGCGCTCAGTCATGGTCGATTTAACCAAACACAAGTCTGATACGATGCTTGCATCCATGGCCTTGTTTGGATTTCGGGGTCGCCTTGGAAGAAGTAGAACGGGAATGCCAAAAAACTCTTCGGGATAAAAAAGATTCTTCACAATCAAGCTCATATCCGAATTTCTAACAACGATTGTCAGAAACCGCACAATAAATAAAACAAAATTACAGCACATGCGCAATTGTTGTCTGTAAGAAAATATTATAAAAATATACCGATAAATTCCATATATTACGCTTGAAATATTTAACGACTGTGAGGAAGGGTGTCGGTTTGTTACCTGAAGAAAATATCTCCCTTTAAGGTTAATGCTTTTGGTCAATTTAAAGTGATTCCATTGCGCATTCTCACTCCGAATAATTTCTTTATCCCGTCCCCAGAGTCCGCGTTCCCGTTTCACGAGACAATGATAACAAGGATTCTGGAAACCAGATTGACTATTTCTTGGACTAACAGTATTTTATATTCGAGCAATTTCGCCGTAAATCCTCCAATAAGCGCCTCCTTCGGGTCTTAAAAATAGAAGTTGAGTACTGTGACATGCCATCAAAGATGTTCAGAGCCACCTTAAATTTTCGAAAATTTGTGACTTGTTCGCCAATGATTAGGGGTTTGTTTGTACTATTATTGTGGTTTGAACTTATAAAGAGTGGTAATATTGATCCATCAAAGTAAAAGAGCTGGAAACCGGTGTCAACCACCTAATTACTAGAAACTCCGTTTAGAAAACCACCGCGACAAAAGGAAAAGTACCGGATCCTGTAGTAAAGGTTCTAATCAGCAACAAACTGTAGAACAAATAATCTTAAAAAGAGAGCAAGGCTAAAATACCCTGAAAAAGAAAGACCGTGCCTTCAGGGTATTAGGCTGATTTAGCAACATTTTCGTGAAGAAGAAAGGCCGTGCCTTTCGAAATATTGGAAAAATATATTTCCCTGACCATGAAATCAGCAGAGCTCTTTTTTTTTTTTTAGATTATTTGCATGGTTACCTAATTACTGACGTTAAAACGCGGCGTTGTTCTAATTATGGAGGAGAGAACTATTACCATTCCGCAGTGAAGCAGCCACCATTATGCTCAGAAAAATATTCGAGGATCATTGACTACTCGGAGTCGAGTATGCGTAGAAAAAATAGGGAGCACATCGGGTTATTTTCGTGGTCGGGACGATTTCGGGGTCGGTCGGGGTCAATTCGGAACTCGATACGAATCAACAAGCATAGTTGCGTGCTTTGGAGTCAACGGATGACGACGTCTTGTTTTCCTTTGAGTTTTTTCATTTTTTCAGTGACTTCTCGGTAAACGCTATAAGCAAACGCTTGCCTGGGTTATGCTCATGGACCTCGTTCGATTTGGCGAAGACCACCATGATCACTTCGACTCCAAAGCTTACTTAAATTCGTATTGCAAGGCAGAAGGCGGTAATGTTGAAACATTCTACGAATTCTCTTTAAGATGCTTCCATGAATTTTGGTCCAAAATGGCCAAGAAAAACCTGCGGGTTCTGGTTTTTGGCGGTGGGCCTGTAGTTTACGACCTCATCTCTGCCGCGCCTTACACCGATGAAATCGTCTTTGCCGAATACACTGCGAAAAATCGACAAGAGGTGGAAGAATGGTTGCAAAATTCAGCTGATGCGCATGACTGGTCGCCGTTTTTCCAGTTCGTTGTGAAGAATTTAGAGGGGAAGAAGGATGAAGGAGTTGCTATTCGAGAATCTGAATTGAGAAAGAAGATAAGCCATATTTTACCGTGTGATATCGGATGGGAAAACCCAGTGCAATGGCCTTCTACTTTGAGTTCCCAGTCGGCCATGTTTGATGTCGTGACAACAAGTCTGTGTCTTGAAGCTTGCGTGACGTCTAACGAAGGCTATCGTCATGCAATCGCTAAATTGAAGAGATACCTAAAGCCTGGCGGGTATATCGTCTTGTATGGTGTCCTTGGGGAGTCATTTTACATGGTTGGCCAAGAAAAGTTTTATTGCTTCCCACTAAGCAAGCAGTTTATTGAAGAAACCTTAACCACCGAGGGGTTTCAAATTCTTGATGATATGAAAACATTTACACTTACTACTGAGAATACAGAGCCTTTTTGTGATGCAAAAGGGACCTTCTTCGTGAGTGCAGTTCTAAACTGAAGAGGACAGTAAATAAATGTCACTCACTCACTCACTAAATGCAAGGAGATGAAAGGTGTATTCTGATTTGTTGAAAGAGGTGTAAAGAAGGTTAGGGGGTAGGGTTGAAGGGTAGGGGGTGGGGTTGTGGGGTATGGTGTGTTCTATTTTTTGTGGATCAATGATGTACAAATTGTTGGTTTCACGAGCTCAAGCTTGTCAGGTACCACTAGACGCATGCACCTTAACACTTCAAAACATCTGTTTATGGGCAGTGCTGTGGGGATCTTTGCACAATCCATGCAAAAAAAATATATATATATATTCACCCCTCACCCCTTACCCCTCATCCCTGCAATAGACCTGCCTTTTACTTACCATGGGGCAAAACTGTGGAACCCTCTATGTGATGATCTCAAGTGTACTGAGTCTTTGTCTTTGCCTAGGCCCCTTTCTAGTGAACACATCACTAACTGCATGAACTGTAATCATTGGAAATGTTATATTTCATACAATTGTATTATTTGTTAAAAATTTCTGCATGTATGATTTTAAATATTTTGTATTTAAGTGTTCAGGTATTTTAAGGATTAAACTACAACAGGAGTCAAACCTTTGACCATCTGATTACTTAAAGTTTGGATGTTCTACCACTGAGCTACAGCAGACTCATGGGAGCTAAGGCCATTAAACTTAGTTCATGTGACAAACATCCTGCATACTGCTGAGATTTCAATATGAATGAGTGTTCTAAGCCTGGTGAATAAATGAACCTAGTTTATGGGCTTTAACAGTTATGAGAATAAACTGAAGATTTCTCACAAAAAGATAAAAATTCTAGAAAAAAAGTCAAAATCTCATTTCCATGGAAACGTTAAGTCAAGATGAAAATTTGCAATTAATAATAATAATAATAATAATAATAATAATTTCATAATTTAAAAACTTATACAGCGCTTTCGCCAAGACAACGGCCGAGAACGCTTTACACTGTTTAAAAATATGTAAACTAAGAGCGTCAAAATACCTCAAATCTTGAACCCCATAATGAGATAATTCAATAAAATACCCGCTTTAAAAGAAATTTTTTGAGTTGTTTCTTGAATGTTTCAACAGGGGGAGGGGGGGGGGGGGGGGGGGGGCTAGTTTTCAGCTCCACTGATGAGGCATTCCACCGCCGTGGCGCACATACGAAAAAGGCCCGATGTCCATATATACAGTTGGAATTCAGACCGAGGCATCAGTACCGTCTCTCAAAGTGTCGAAAAGGTCATTATGCAACGCTAAAATGTGTTAAGATTTTAATTTTATTAGAAAAATCGAAAGTGAATATCCCCAAGCTGAGGTCATGAGGAATGTCATATCAAAGCCAGGGATCTTCATTATGTTATCAAGAGCAAAGAATTTTTAGACTACGACGTAGTCTCTTATTTTTTCTTGGCGATGATATGGCGAGCGAAACACGCTCGGCGGCGCACGCGAAAATTGCCTGCCGCGTGTCGCGTCACCGCGCGCTCGCTCGCGTGTTCCGCTGTCCTTACTAGTCATAAGAAAGTTAAGGGACTATCGTCGTAGTGCGTACGTTTTCCGCCAGACTAGACTTCACGACAATGGGCTTAAAATTAAGAAAGGATCATGGGGTAAGTCTAATGGAGCTTAATGATAATACTCGCCGCAGCAAACAAAATCATTACAAATAGTTTACACACTCCAAGAAAAATCTGGTTTACAGAAGATACCACATCGTATTCATGATCTTGCGCCGGCCGGTGCATTCAGTCCAACAACTGAACAAACGTGCCAACAAACTATTGGGCACTGAATTTCGAGTTTGCATTATACGCGCGAAACGGGTATATACTGTTTGACTGACTCTGCCGCGACTTAATCTCCAAAACTTTCTCTCCCTTTCATGCCACTTAGTTGCAGTAGACTGCTTGATATATACGAGCTCTTTCTACAAAGAGATGAAGTCGTGCACAGGATGGCTTCTGGGACACGAGATGAAGTTGCAACCCATTATATATTAGTTTATAATTTTATTAATATTTTAGCAATTCCTCGATCGGATTTTAATGGAAGGTTTAAACGAGCACTAAGGTTTCAAATTTTCTTTTTTTTATTTTACTTTTGGCGCCTCAAATAATTAAATCATATTCAGTAAGCGCCAACATGTAAATGTAACCAGCCAAGTGTATAAAAAGATGTAATATTCCTTTATGACATAAATTATATTAAGTAAATAATATTTAAAAAGGAAATTTAACGATAAAAACGTTACACGACGACGTTTCGACTACTCCATGTCATCCATGATTGGTAAGTGTGGAGAAATTAAGATAGGTGGCATATATATGTATACAGAAATGGAGTATGAAAAGGTACGTGTAAATTAAATTCAAGCTCGAGAAGGGAAGAAAATTGACAATTAAACATAGAGTTTGGGCGTGTAGAGTCCGCTTGAGATTTAAGTGTCGGTCTGAGAAATGAAAGACTCAAGCCTCCCTTGGCATTTTAGTCTTTAGGATTTTAAAGACACTAAACATTTAAGCGGACTCTATCCGCGCGAAACTCATTGTCTAACTGTCAATTTTCTTCTCAGGTCATTGCTGGCCTGAGGTGATTCTACTGACTCTAAATTCAAATAAAACTGCTCAATTCAGAGCAACGAAGTTAAAAACCATGATTTATTTGGTTTGTCGCCTGAATTCTGGCATTTTATAGAATCTCAGTTCCAATTAGACATGTCTTGTGCTATAGACGTGTCTTGTCAAACTATGTAGTCTCTTCGACAATACTGCATACATTAGCAAGTATATTGGTTACGGGTCGTGGGGCATATAATTCATGGTAAGGTTAGAGTTACTATATATATCCTGTTCAGTAGAATCGTTAAACTGAATCCTCATTGTGTGCAAGCTAAGTTTCGCAAAAGTTCTAAAATAGGTGTCTTTCAATTGAGTGGCATGGCCACATACACGTATACTTTTCGAATTCATCGAGCTTTATACGAAAAAGCTCCGCCCCCTCTTCCCCCCCTTCCGAGGTCCAAAAGAAAAGACAACCCTTTCATATACCTTCATCGTGCTTTGGAACAGACGTCCTCCGAAATAAACCTTTGGGTGTCCCTGTTCATTCATAAACTAAAGTTATTGAAAATATAATCATACAATACTAATTTTCCATGGTAACAATTTATTTCTTCGAATAATTTTCCCTCGGGCAAGCTTGACAATTTCAAAAACACGTGTAGGATGCTAAATTGAAAAAGTCACGTGTAGGTTCGAGCAAGTACCTTATGTTAAATCAGTTTTCTTTCCCTTTTATAGGGAAGAATCCGCCAGAATGAAGACCAGATGTATAGCCATAGCAGCATGTCTGAGGGTTTGGTTAATTCAAGGACGTAAAGATATAAAACACACCAGGAGCCGATAAAAAAAGAAGCCAATCATGGGTTGCTGCATTTCCAATAATTACACTTACACGAAGCTGGGCGAACAACAAGCAGAGAAAACATTTTTAAGTGGATTAGTATTTGGCTTTTTAACGGAAATAATTCAAACGGGGAACGAACGGCCATTGGAAGAGAACGACTTAAGGTCATTGGAATGTGAAGGAACAAGATATTTGACGGAGAAATTAGAAGGTGAATGGCAAAATGAAATGAAAATACAAAGAGAACGTGGATCGAGGCCGCGTTTGTGGCGCTCTTTGCTGAGAGCTACGGACAGAAAATTGATGGCTGTAAGTGTTCTTCTGGCTGTAACAGCATCGTTTTGTAGACTTATTCAGCCCGTTGTGCTTAGCTTTCTTCTGGAAGAAATGACTGCTAAATCGTCCGACTCGGACCTGGGCATTCTTTGTCTATATTCAGCGATTCTTTGCATCAGTTCTTTTGTACAAGTATTTGCGGTTCATCACTGTGATTATGCGCATTTTGTCATTTCGATCCAAGTCAAGGCCTCCTTGATCGGGCTGCTTTATAAAAAGGTAGGTGAATACTGATTGGTGTAATGTTAGATGATAAAAATTGTCAATGATGAAAAATATTTACAACGCAATTATTTTGGGTTAAAATAGTTAAAGGAATTTTAATTGGTGTTGGGACTTATTACAAATTATATTTCGGTTTGGAAAATATCAAAGAAAAACACCAGTTGACTCATTTCCTTCGTTTCGCAGCTCTCTAGAGATAATACTAATCAATTTCTAGTCTCGTCTTGTAGTTCGACCTAGTTGTTCTTAATATGTGATTAATGCGTATAAATTCTCTTGTCATGGATTCGGTATGAGCAGGCGTTCGTTTCCGCAGAAACATTTTCAATCACAAAGATATGTTTAATTAAGTTTCCCACAAATAACACGTTGTTTACCTTACTTTGGTGAGTTTTTATTCAACTTGACCTTTCGTCGGTCCTTTCAGGAAATAACTATTGCTCTTGTTTTTAATCATTTTTAGTAAATTTTCTTGGGTTTTTTTTTACCGAATTTATGGTAGTTGATGTTCATTTAAAAGATGAATATATCTAAATAACAATATCTGTAATTTTAAGGTGTTTTAAAAGTAAATACTGTGATTATGAAGATAAATATTCATTGTTGTAATTCTGCTATCAACAACGTACTGAATATACAATTTGAGCTCCAGATTTTGTTGACCACGTACTCATTTAATTTATGGAAACGTTTAACCAATCGTTTTCGATAAAGAAGGGTAACACCTTCAACGGATCGACTACTTCTATAAATTTTAAACAACAACTTTTAGTGCTTTTCAGATTATTTTTGTGAAACCTTACTGTACAAGTCTGAACTTTGTAATTTTTATATTGGTTTCCCTGTTTTGTATTGACTGGACAACCCAAGCTTCATGATGAACTTTTACTAGGAAAACGTTTTGGGCTCAGCTAATACATCGAAGGCAAGGATGCAAATAAGCTCCTTGTACCCAATCATAGAAGGCTTCCGTAAGATTTAATTTGCGTTGAGCAGGTGGTTGTCTAGTCAGTATAAAAATGGGTGCTTTTTAGTTTAGCGCAGAATTGAGTGTAAAGCAGTAGTGAGCTGACTTCGTACAAGTCCTATAAAGTATAAGAAGAGTCACTGAAGAAGACGTTTCTCCATTTGTTGGAGTGAACCAGTTTATTCCCCGTAATAGGTTCTTTCAACAGTAAGGAACAATAAAATGTAACATGTTAGTAGATGATTGGCTTAAGTCGAGTATAGAAGTACCTCCTATTTCATGTATCGAGTACTTTTTCCCTGCTTCCAGCGCATTGAAACTTTTAAAGTTGTAACCATAGAAACGTTTATCCGGATAAATATCAGCCTCTAGTGCTGGGAAACACGGCTTACGATTTTGATATAAAATGCGAAGAAAAGCTCATACCTGTTTCCAGTGAGATACAGCTACTAGGCGTAACATTAGATAATAAGTTAAAATTCGATTCTCATATCGCATCTATCTGCCCAAGGGTCAGAGGACAAGTTAATGCCTTAAATAGGCTTAAGAATGTTCTACCTTGCAAAACCAAGGAAGCACTATATCGTGCCTTCATTTTACCGCATTTCGATTATTGTAGCCAGATATGGCACCATTGTGGAGCCAGGAACACCAAGAAATTGGAGAGAGTAAACGAACGCGCCCTTAGACTTGTATATAAGGATAAGAATAACTCTTACGATAGATTGCTAAGTTGGATTAATTTGCTTAGCACACTAGAGGGACGTCGTATCCAGGACATGTTGATCACAATAAATAGTTAGTTGCTTCCAGGAGAGGGCACCGACCCCCATTGCAAACCTACTCAAAGTAAAGGACACAAAATATAACTTAAGGGGCACAAACATGCTCTCATTGCTCAAAGTAAGAAGCACCAAGCATGGTCTTAGGTCTTTTCGGACATGGAATGCGCTGCCCGACTCGATTCGCGCCAGTGGCCGGCACAAGGGAATTTTTAAGAAGTATTCGTCATGAAGCATTTTAAAATTGTTATTATCGTAATTAGCTTTTAAAATTGTAAATTTTAATTTGTAATTACACATGTATTGATACATGAATGATAAGGTTTCCTAGCCGTTTTAGATTTTTAAATTTTTAGATTTTAGATTGTTAGCTAATTTTTATCTTTCTTTTTGTTTTTGTAATTTTATTCTGTTTATTGGTGGGCTTCCAGTAAAGTAGCTTTTAGCTAAGTCGGAGTGCCACGTAAAATAAAGTTCCAAGTTCCAAAGTTTGTATGTTACAATGCAACAGGTACCGTAATAGAGCGTATTTTATGTCGAAAATTACAAAACTTGTTGCTAACAGTACTTATGTTTGAAGGAAATCACACATAAAAAGCTTAAGTGTTCGGAAATTCCCTCAAGTTTTGGGTTTAAAGTGGAGCTGATTCCACGTTTGTCTATGTTTCACTTTGTAAAATTATGGACGAGAACCAAATGGTCGCACACCGCGAACTTTTTGCCGCAGCAAATCTGTTGGCGAATAAAGTTTCTAATTACGCGATATATCCTTCAATTTGTAGATCATGGCAACAAAGCATCATGTCCTTGCAGAGAAATCATCAGGTTACGTGGTAAACTTGATATCAAAAGATTTGATTCCGGTGCATAAAGCCATCGTCTGTCACGATTCGCTGCTCGCCCCAGTGGAGATATTTGTGGTCTTGTTCCTTTTTTGCAAACTTGTCGGATGGCAGACGCTTGGTGGAGTAATCTTTTGCATTGTTCTTATCGCTTACCAGACGTTGCTGGGAAAGGTTTTGAAATCTTATGTGTTGTTTATTTACCTTAAAAGTTTTATTGAGGCTCAGGTCGCAAGAGGGGTACTAACATAGTGCAGAGTGGTTTTGGGATTAATGGACGGGACGAGCATATTTCTAATCACAAATCTGGGAGACACTTTATACCACCAACTAAACAAAACTTTTATCTCCCTTTTAAAAACTGCAATGCCATTTCTTGTTTCAATACAATGATACGTCATGACATTTAGCCTTAATATTCATAACTGAACTATCTATTCTTCCCTACTGGTTTACTTTATTTATTTGTTTATTTGTTTACTTATTTATTTATTTATTTATTTATTTATTTATTTATTTATTTATTTATTTATTTATTTATTTATTTATTTATTTCAAGGGGGTCTAAACACAGATTTTATGATTTCTAAAATAACAGCTCACGTACCTTGTGTGCCGGCTAAAAATTATTGTGTTCAATGCTGCATAGCTATAGGTTATCTTCATCTTTCTTTGATGAAATTGGTTTTGTGTCACGGATCTCTACTTGTTTTCAAGTTCTTTAGAACAAGAGAAACAAAACCGTGCTATAAGCGTTACAAACTTAATTATTCTTTCTAACATTATCAACCTTTTCTCTTTCAAAAACTATGGTATTTCTGCCAAAAGGTTTTCAAAATGCTCCAGGAAAAAGTCACGACTTTGACTGACAAGAGGCTGCGGCTAATCTATGACGTCATATCCGGTATACGTGTCCTGAAAATGAACGCTTGGGAATGGTGCTTTCGGGATCTGGTTTCCGGTATAAGGAGGTACGTATTCCGGGAATAAAATCACACGAAGTCTCGATGTTCTTACAACAATAAACTGAGACTTTTTTCTTTTCTATTATTGCTTGTAAATTAATTTCAGTCACGCCCACATAACGACAGTAGGCGACACATCCTCGGAGACCCAGGGGCAGTTAGTCGGGTAGCAGGGATTTTCGTGGGCGAAAGCTCATTGTAAGAACAGGAGAGCCCCTGGGCAATTACTCTTACCGAAACAGTTCCAGAAGCATTTGAATTCCCCGCTTTTGATTTGCCAGAAAATTTTTCTGGCAAATCAATAGCGTTGAATTAAAATGCTTTTGGAACTGTTTCGGTAAGAGTAATTGCCAAGGGGCTCTCCTGTTCTTACAATGAACTTTCGCCCACGAAAATCTCTTCCTCCAGACTAACTGCCTATGGGTCTCCGAGGATGTACCCGACAGTACCTTGAAAATATTCCTTCTCTCATTTAATCGTGGCACGATTCCATTATTTAGGACAAATTACTTGTTTCAGACGATAGTAATAAAATCGTTTTTGCATCGATTATTAAAAATATATTCTGCAATGACAAAGAGGAGCCAATGAGAGAAACAACAGTGCATGACTGCGCAATGCGAAATCCGTCAATCTCGTACCCAGAGTCGTGAAGCTTTTTGTCGGCGGTTCCTCGCCTAGAGACAATCTCGTACCCAGAGTCCTCAGGCTCTTTAGGAGAGACTCTGGGGAACTGGAATTTAATTACCGCAGGTTATCTGTGGTGAAACAATGCAAGACGTTACGAGTCAGTCAATCAAAAAATTGAAATTCTGTTCGAGTTTTTAGGCTGTTTGGTCAGCGGCTGGTCTCTCCACGTCCAGTTGACCAACTGCTGACCAATGATCTAAGGAGCCTGAGTACGAGCTCGGGTACAAGCTACAATCTTGGAGAGATCAAATGAAAAATTAAGACTACCCCTCCCCCCACCCCTTCCCCCCATTTCAATGATGGAAAAATGGCGCGTTTTGCTTTGCGCGCGAAATCATCATCGATTTTGGGGCAGGGGATGGAGGGGGGGGGGGGGGGGGGTAATTTTTTATTTTAATCTGTCCAAGATTGTAGGTACGAATGCTTGGTTTATCAACAAAGTTGACAAATAAAGGCAATTTAGCCACGGTAAATATATTTAAGTGCTGACGTTTCAGGCGTTACACCTTCGTCAGCTTCTTGCGAGCCCCCATCCGCCTTTACAAATGGTTTCCTCATTTCTCGACCTGTCATCAAGACGGACTTGTGGTGTAAATTTTGTGACATTTTGTCTATATCTGTTTCAGGTCCGAGCTCAACCTTGTATTCAAGAATGGAGCAATATTGGCAGGCTACGCCTCTGGATATTCCTTCTACCCAATTTTATCAAGCTTCATTTCTTTATTTCCGTTGTTATTAAGTGGGAATCTCCTTACAGCCCAGAATGTCTTCACTACTCTGGCACTTCTTGGCGTTCTGCATAAGCCTGTTACGGTCATGTTTGCCTTTGAGATGCGCTCTTTGTTTCAAGCCATGACCACACTTGAAAGAATGGAGTCGTTTCTACTTGTAGAGAACGGCAGCGAAAGCTTTTGGGGATCTTTTACAGAAGGAAATGGTTCATTGTACTCAAAATTGGACTTCGCTGATATCCCCACAAAATGCACCACCGGGAAACTAGAAAAGGAACCACAATGTGGAGGAATGCCGAATGCCAACGAGGAACAATATGGTTCATTGCACTCAAATTCAGATTCGAGTGAAGAGTGCCCAAATAGCTGCACGTTGAAGAACGAGTCTCAGTTGATACTAAGCCGTGAGGAACTTTCCCCGACAAGTCATGGCAGCCATCAAGGCAAACCTTTTCTCTGTTTCAGCGAAGGGAAATACTATTCATGGGAACGGTCACACGAATTATTCATCTCTAACAGCCAACTCATCGCAATCACTGGTCCAGTGGGTGGCGGCAAAACGTCCCTACTTCACACAATCATTGGTGAAATACTTCCCACCTCGGGACAAATTGCTTATCAAGGTCGCATCGCATACGTAAGCCAGACACCCTGGGTATTTTCAGGAACAATCCGCCAGAATATTCTCTTTGGGAAGGAGTACAACCACAGCGCTTTTGAAAGGGTCATCGAAGTTTGTTCATTGAAAGAAGACCTTGTTGCATTTCCAAGCGGTGACAATACTCATGTTGGAGAACGCGGTGTCAGTTTGAGTGGTGGTCAGCGGGCTCGGGTTAATTTGGCACGCGCTGTTTACTCCGATGCTGATATCTACCTGTTGGATGATCCTCTAAGCGCTTTAGATATTAAAGTTTCAAAGGAAATATTTCATAGATGCATTTGTGATGTTTTGTCGGATACAATTCGTGTGATGATTACTCATGATCCCTTTTGCCTTCAAAAGGCAGATTTGGTTCTCTTCATGAGCAAGGAAGGCAAAATGTCTGAAGGAACGTTCAAAGAGCTATGTGAATCAGGGAAATTTCGTGATATTACTGGCTCAAAATTTACTGTTACAGAAGACCAAGGAAGCTTTTCAAATACTCCAACAGCTTGGCTGGACCAAGGTATTGAATCTGGTGATTCTGGCGGCGTGGAGACTGTGGACGAAGATCGCATGACAGGCTCTGTCTCTTACTTGACTTACTGGAGGTACTTCAAGTACGGTATCTCGAAGTTTCTCATGATTTTAATGATGTTTTTGCTTCTTTTGCCTGAAGGTGAGTAAATTTGCGCGATTGTCTGGGACGGGTGGGTAGCTGATGATATCACTGATCAAGACCTTGAGTGTCTTTTCCGGGGCTTCGTATCCTTACCAATAATACCTAATAACTCTTAAACCTCTACACTTACTCCGTTTAAGGACGGTGCTTACTAATAAAACAGTATTTCTGTGTGGTTGAAAGCAGGGCAAGGGCAATTGAAATCCAAACAGAAAATTGGGGGTAACCACGCATTTTTTTAGAGATAATTAAGCAACAATTATTCTAAAAAAACAGTAAAATATAAAGCAATGTAGGGCGTTTTATTTTTCCAAATTGAAGCTTTATTGTCTCTGAAAAATGCATGGTTACCCCCAATTTTCTTTTTGGATACCAAGAGCACTTAATGAGTTCTGCTTTCTCCGCATAGTTTAAAACCGCGCAAAAATGTCCCTGTATTAGCAGGCACCACCCATAGGAAACCCGAGTACCTCGAGATGCATAGAACGCATAAGCAGTAGCAAACTTAGGCACCGTCCTTAAGTTTTTTAAGGACTTAAAAATTTTTCAACTTAAAATGTTTCAAGTAAGCAGTTAAGTGATCCTCAGAAATGTGTACAACTGAACATGAATTCTCGGAGGTCGTCGGATGATCTTCGGAAGTATGCAGATGATCTTCATCAATCCTTGGGAGTGCAAAGCTATAACTATGTGCTTTCTAAACCGTCAAATGAGAGACACTATCATTTTCGAGAAACGACCGAAATTTACCGAAGATCACCCGATGACTTCCAAAGATTGCTAGAGATCATTTGCATGCATAAGAAGATAGGATTTTCCTCCTTTTGTGATAACCCATCGATCAAGGTTGTCCTTTCTACATTCGCTAAAATTGAGTTCTTTTTAATATATACAGGAGCGTTGTTAGCCTCCAGTTTTTGGCTTGCGCGTTGGACAAACCTGTCCTGGAGAGATCAACAGGATCCATTGAACGCTTATGTCTACGTTGGCCTGGCTGTCACCTGCTTTGTGTCTGCCCTCTGTCGCTCGTTTCTCTCAATCCACGGATTCATCCACTGCTCTTCAGAGCTACACGAGGCAATGACTACAGCACTGTTGAAAGCTCCTGTTCGTTTCTTTGATGTAAATCCCGCGGGTCGCATCTTGAACAGATTTGCCAAAGATGTTGGTTGCATGGATGAAGTGCTACCGTATGCCCTCCTGGAAGCTGTTCAATATGTCATGTTCACTATGAGCATCTTAGTCCTGATCTCCATTGCAAATTTCTGGGTCATTGGAGCAAGTGTACCTTTCACGATTCTGTCGCTGTACTTTTGTAGGCGTCAAATAAGGGCGGCACGTGAGATTAAGAGAATCGAGGCGATCACTTGCAGCCCTGTTTGTGCGCACGTGGCTGATACCATTCAAGGTGTTACTGCTGTGCGCGTGTTTAAGAGACAGGAGCAATTCATCGAACGGTTGTACAGGTTTGAAATAATATTGTTAATTCATTAGTCACTTAATTCCGCGCATTTGTGTAGATGTTAGAAGAAGTGGTACTACTCGTTTCGTTTAACTCTTTTAGGGTAGTTCAATACTAGTAATAATTGGAGATTAAAGGGTGCGTTCGATTATCTCGATCCCAGGCTTTCTCTCCTTTGCCAAGTTGGTGATGATATCATCCGCCCCTGAAAACTCTGAGGGGAATGCTAGATACGCGCCCCAAAATCCATCCATTCGTTGATTGTCCTATACAATCTCGACTCCAAACGCAATTAAGGGTGCGTTCTTTCTACGTCGAACACAATTACGTATTTTATGTTCACGAATTTGACACTCTTGCTCTTATATCTTCAAACTTTTAACTTAAAAAAGGAATTGTAAAGTATGACCATTAAGTTATCAGTCTACTTTTCTGTGGTATTTTGATAAAATCTATCGACCGCGAGAGCACATTAGCACAATATACTAGCCCCGCAGTACGCCAAGTTCCTCACGCATGCGTAAAGTTGGCCATATCAGCCATATATGCGTGGAAGCTATCTCGTCCTTGTTATAACAAAACAGGCCATTTTAGTGTGATGTACAAGGTGGTCATTACCTTTGATCCACTGCATGAACGAAATCCTGGACTGTGCACGACCATTCAAATGGAAGCTATTGAGCCGGCAATCTTTTACGGATTTCACGAAGGAAATTTGAAAAAATTGTTTTCGAAATTTAAGCTCAGTTGTAACGAATGAAAACGTTAACTTGAACAGCACAAACTTGAGCCCCTTTTTTCTTTGTTTTAGTTATCAAGATCGGAACAACAAAGCTTTGCTCTCTTACAGAGCTTCTCTTAAGTGGGTTGGTGTTCGCCTTGACATCCTCAGCTCAGCTCTTGTTACCATAGTTACCGTTGTCGCGATTTTTCTCTCAAGCGATGCAGGTTTGTATGGCTTCTTTGTGGAACAAAATTGATTTTCCTGAAGGAGCCTAAGTGGTGGGTATTAACGGGATGATAGAATGAATTCTTTAAATGGAGTTAATACTTCTTCTTAGGGAAAGATTAATTAAAGGCCGCGAAATGGTGAAAAATGCTAAAGGCGTTAGTGGAAAATGAATTTCCATGGGTTACAACCAGAAAACTGAGGTCTTTTGCGAGAAAATTCTGGAAATCTCGGTGAAACATGAACAAAAAGTCACATATTTTTCGGAAATTCCGTTTGGACTTCGGGGGTATCTCTACAAGTACTTCTTTTTCTCCCCTTCATAAATAAGCGTAGGAAAATTGCTCACCGTTTAAAATTTCTCCCGCTTCCTGTCTCCTATCAAGGAGAATTGTACGACGTCATAAAGTGGTAGCTGAAATCTGCCATCTTTTTTCCGTTAAAACGCTGTTTTACCATTTTTCAAAGGTGCTCCCCATATTATTCCCTGAAAACTGTAAAAGCCTGTGACTATGTTCATTAAGGGAAGAACGAAAACAATGTGGTCAATGATATGCTCCTCGCAAACGACATTTTCTTTTCATGTTTTGGAAAATGTTCCACAGCCGGTATCATTCTTATTCATTGAGTTAATTTTTCATTTTTGTAAGAGAAATATGTGAAATTCATTTGAATTTCATTATTTATTCATTTTTCCTCTTTACCATTTTTTTCTTTCAGCTCTATCTGGTTTATCAATTAGTTATTGCCTCCAGCTCATTTCCACAGTACAGTGGATGCTGCAAGCGGTTGGCGAGGCAGAAAATCACATGACCTCTGTTGAACGAGTCTTGACATACGCTCAACTTGACCCTGAACCTGGCTACGAAATAACAAAACAAACCCTTGATGGGTGGCCTGGGGAGGGCTCTGTAACGTTCAAAGATGTGTCTTTGTGCTACTACCAAGGCGGACCAACTGTCTTAAGGGACGTAAGCTTTAATATCCTTCCTGGAGAGAAAATAGCAATTGTTGGACGCACTGGAGCTGGAAAATCATCGCTTCTCTCTTGCCTACTACGAATGCCTCCCATTACTGAAGGCGAAATCACCATAGATGGAATTTCTGTGGGACAACTCAACATACAGGATGCTAGATCCGCAGTCGCAGTTATTCCACAACATCCTTTTCTTTTCAACGACACCCTTCGTCGGAGTCTGGATCCATCGGACAAGTTTACAGATGACGAATTGTGGAACATTCTAGAAAGAGTTCAATTGAAATTTAACTTGGAGAACAGACCAGGCCAGCTCTTTTGTCACGTGACAGAGCACGGTGCCAATTTCAGCGTAGGTGAGCGACAGTTGCTTTGCTTTGCGCGCGCTTTGTTGTTTGGGCGAAAGATCATTGTAATGGACGAGGCTACGTCAAGCGTGGACGGTAAAACAGATGAGCTGATTCAAACGATAATTGAAGGAGAGATGAGACATTGTACAGTTCTGACCATCGCCCATCGCTTGGCTGCTGTAATGAACTATGATCGAGTCATGGTTCTTGATTCAGGAAAGATTGTTGAAATGGATTCCCCGAGAGTTTTACTGCATAATGAATTCAGTCATTTCTATAAACTTTATCATGCTATATCGTAAGCATGCACTATGAGAATTTGGGTTATCTCAAAAAGTGTTGTGAGTCGAGCTATCATTGGTGAAATTCTGAAATTTTGAGATGATCTTCGCTAACTTTTGGTTTAACTCCGTTAACAGTCGGTAGGCACTAGGGTTCATAACTATAATTCGTGGGGTCAAACTTCAAAACCCTTTTTTTAGTCCGAGCAAAAGCTTATGTTGAAGGGCGAAGTTAACATCTAATTTGAATGCGAAAGGCGCGATAAATTGAGATGGTATCATAAAAGTTCAACAGTCACCGACTGATGAAGTTGTTTTGCTCATCTTTAGAAGCACGTGGGATCATAGGTGTACGATGACTGGGCATATGGTGAGAATATGAGTGGGTTACGTATCCTGCTAGCTACGTCTCAGTTGGGTCAAACGCCCGTTTAAACGTCTACATGGAGCGCTATAAAAATTACAATTAGTGGACAGAACTAATAGGCATCTTGAAGTGGGCGTAAAAAAATGCTCGTGTTGGGGGAAGGGGGTCCTAAAATTTGATTACGATTTGGATTATTTGGTTCATACAAAGAAACACAAGAGCCAACTTCATTTGACAACAAAACTTTTTTATTTACATAATCAATTAAATCTGTCGTCGCTTTTGCACAATAAACACTTAAAATTTCTGTTTTTGCCGTGCGGTAACTTACATTTCTTTCTGAATATAATAGCAATTATTTTAGTAAGCTATAAGGTACATTTAAATATCAGACGAGCTAAAAATGAAAGCTATTTTCTATTTTCCTCTTTTCTCTTTTAGCCTGCGTTTGTCTAAAACTGCCATTAATATACAAGCGAGCAATCTTTGTTACACTATCTTACATGTGAGTTATCTCTTCATTGAAAAGTTCTACCTAAACTAGAACAATTACAAGCACCTTGCATACATTTTCATACATTTAATATGGCTGAAATCTAAATGAAGCGCGCCTGTGTGTTAGTCTTGCGGGCTCAGTAGGTCTGATCTTAAACTGGTCCGGGTGGAACATAAGAGAGAAATGATCGCCTCTAAACTGGTTTGACTGGACTGATGAGTGATGTCTGGCTGGTCTGATCGGTCTGCTGTATTGCTGATCCTTTGAGCTCTCTTCCACCAGTGGATAGGAGATGCATTCAGCTTGCTTCGAGTGGTCTGAGTGAGGGGATCTGCTCAGAAACTGCAGTCTTCTTGTATGTGGCTCTGTGCTAACAGGAGGCCCAAACTGGTTTGGCGGGTTTGTCTGACAGACGGAAGCCATCTTTCTTTCTAATTTTCTTGACTTGGCTCGTCGGTTCTGAAACCAATACTGAAAAAGGAAAACAAAACGTATTAATTAATTTGCTTATCGAATCAACAAGAACATAATTGAACCTGACATAAAATCACAGTATTCAACCAGCAAATCCCAATAAGATATCTCAATCAATTTAATTAGACCCAGAGCTCCGTAGTTTGTACAAAATCAGTTCAAAATGAATCAAACATGAAACAGTCCATTTGGAATGTAACAAAAAACAAAATGTGTTTTTGCAAGATATCTTTAGTACGTCAAGTTTCAAGTTTATTTTTGCGGCTATAAATGAAATTTATTAGAAGCGGCGTAAAAATGATAAAATAAAGGTGGCAAGGAAGCCCATGAGAAACCACAAGGCTTTTAAATAATGGGCTCACTCTATCATGTATTATTTACAGTTTAACAGTGGAATAATGACAAAAATCAATGGTAGAGTAGAATAGAACAGGGCTAAGACATTACATTCTCAGTCAGTACATTGGTATGAAAGCCATGCATCTTATACGCATGAAGGAAAATTATGAGAAACAACATTTAGTTTCTCCTTTTCGCCACAGCATTTGCGAAACAGGCAAGGAAATTATGTTAGAGAATTTTGCAATGCACGTCAGTGTCATGTTAGTTTCGCATAAGTTGGTTGATTTCTATTATTCTCAATCGGTCAGGAGCCCATAGCCCGGAGAGTGCAACTTCAACACTAAGCCTGTTTTACGGCTTTTTCACAGGCCGGTGTATTTTTAGACAGGTTTCAGATTACTTAAGTTCCGTCTGCATCAGAAATATGATATATATAAGAAAAGAAAAAATGGCCGCCAGTTGTTAGTTGTACGCTCCAGGAAATGGGCCACTGAAAAAACTATATGTCGCGGGCTGATTGTTTTGTTGTGTTTTGAACTGCAGCCAAATCAATATTTTACGTTGACCGTTTTTAATTCTAAATGACGAGAAAACGTTACGCAGAAACTCACCTTTACACTTTTGATCGGGATCCCAAGTCTCTGTCCCAGTTCCTCGTAATCGTAAGCTGTCAAATATGGCCGCCGTATGAACGCTTCTTCCAGCTCCAACACTTCGTTCCGCGAGAAGATCGTGCGTTGTCGCCTCTTCCTCGGTGCCTGCTCGGGATGAGTCGATACTTGATCGGGCTCGCTGTCACAATCGCTGCTGGAACTTGTTATGCCAGAATAAGGAGTCAACAATGGGCTGGTTTCTCTGTGGCTGGGACGAGGACTTGCGCAGTCGGAGTAAGGTGATAATGACGGGCTGGTATCACTGTGACATTCTGCAAGGGAAAACAAAAACGTCATTATAATTCATTTGAATTGGACTAATTTTCTCAATCCTCGTTGTCTGAAAGAATTCTGCTCTTTATATTGAAATTAGCGGGCAGGAAATAATCATGGCAATCATGGCAATGACCTAATTAGGTTTTGAATCACGCTGCTGCAAGCCTCTGGGCTGTCTATAAACTAAGATACAAACGTAACAGCACCACGGGCTTACACAATCAAAAACAACGCATATATATGCCAATAATCGTTCGAAATAGCTCTGACCATTAGGTAAATGTTTTCGAATTTTTTCCGTTGAAACTCATTAAGGCAAATATGATTTAATAAAAGTATGATTAATTTATTTTTTGTAAAACAAACAAACAAACAAACGAAGATTGATTCCGTAAAATTCATACACTGGATTACAGTATCATAACAACATCGTCTGTTAACTGAACAGGAAAGGCCAAAACGGGTTTACTTTAACCCTTTAAACTTTCTTTTTATTTTCATGTTTTTGAGTTCGCCTTGTTCTGGGTTGATTTTGTAACATTATAGTGACAGGAACTGTCAACAACAACACATTGTTTTTAAGAACAGCGAGAGACCTTTGTATTTCTTTCTGTGTTTGCATTGATAGTTGGCCCCCTGTGGGGTTACAAGGTCAAATATTCCACACTTTTTGGTCCTTAAACTAGGAAAAATGCATTATGTTGCCAAGCTGTGGCTTGAGAATTTAAGCTGGGAACCTTTTATTGCCCTCCACATCTATGGCACGATATTTCACTGCAATTGGCAGAATGTGGGTTGCATGCAATGAATGATTTGTTTTACAGGCAGATATGAACATGTCGCATTTTTAACCTATTTTTTCTTGCATTTAAGTAACTTGAGAGTACAAAGTTTACTAGAACGTTAAAGGTACTCCTTTAGACCTGCCAATGCCAGAAACCTCTTCAATCAAACGTTGTATCTGGCGTTG
Source organism: Pavona decussata (assembly GCF_977016875.1). Taxonomy (NCBI): domain Eukaryota; kingdom Metazoa; phylum Cnidaria; class Anthozoa; order Scleractinia; family Agariciidae; genus Pavona; species Pavona decussata. The sequence goes on from NW_028145483.1 coordinate 494,359, forward strand.
TTTGTTTTCCAACATAGGCTATTCTCCTCTTGTACCGAGCGAGTAAAATTATCGTTCGCCGGCGAACGATAAATCGAATAAAAAGTGTGAAAAGGTTAGGTTTTAACCTTTGAGTAACATGCTTGAAAACGCTAATTTTGAAAGGCTAATGTGAGAGTTCAACTTACCGGGACCCGATGAAGACTGCATGATGTCATTTGCTAGACCCAGGATACTGCAGATGGAGAAGTCGGTGAGTGGCTTACTGGAGACTGGTGCACGGATAGGGGGCTCGGGAAACGACATACGTGATCCTCTGGCATGCGCAGAACGCACAAGAACGTCCATAAGTGCAGCGACTGAATTAAACTGGTTACACTCCATTTCAACTACTTTGATGCACTTGCTACACTGTGCTACACAAACTGATAAAGAACCCACTTGAATGCAACCCTTATTTATACCCTGACACCGGTCAGTCACCGAACAACAAAGCCGGTGCGCGGGCCGACAAACAAATTGTTTTGTTAGCTGCCGATAACAAGTTTACAGTTATCAAACTGGCACGCGCCGCTCTTATCAAAGGTCATAATATCAAAGGCGGTCATAATAAACAAACAACTCTTCGTTGTTATTGTTGACAAATTATGGCAGTTATTTTTTAGAAACGATTGTGTTCTTAGTTATTCATTGCCCGCTTTCCCGCTTCTTCAGAAGATCATCTAAAGTTCTCAAGGCTTATTGAACTGTCATAATTTTTTGTTTCGGGAGGTTTTTACTAAACAAACTGAAAACAATTTATTTATTGTTGTGGTATTATAGGTAATAATGTTGCCCAAGAGATCTCTTTTGTTCCGCACGTTAGTCATTACTATATATCGAGAAGCTAAAATATCTAAAAACGAATATTTGGTCTTATCGACTGAGTCGACAAGCTAACTTGGCCGCCGTAAAGCCCTCCAATCTCTTTACCGTACGCAATAGCCTTATCAACTCAGTTGATAAAACGAAATATTTGGTGTTATCAAAATAGTTGATTTGGCGAGTGCTTGCTCTGACGAAGGGCTAATTTATAACGCTCGAAACGTTAGCACTCGAATCTCTTTACGGTGGCCAATTTACCTTTAATTATCAACTCTGTTGTTAAACCAAACGTATATGTTAACTTTCGTTTTTTCTCCCCATCGGTGCAGCAACACGATTTCTTTAGAAACTTTTTACCTTAGCCATTTAATGAAACCGAATAGTCGTTTCCACTTTCCCTTACCGAAGCAGCACCAGCATCTTTAGAAAGTAGCCCCCCTTGAAAACTTTTGTTGTAATTGTTATTTTTGAACTCATCCTACAAGAAACGACCCTTGTAAACATAATCAGAGAAGAAACGATATGGTCACGGTAAATGAAACAATGCAATTTATTACGGATGAATAAAACGACTAAATACAATGCTTACACTTCACAGTTCAACCTTAATAAACAATTTTAAAAGACAACTTTGCACATCTTATGTAAGTCTAGCATTATTAATCGTCCCTTGAAAATCCAGTTGCTAAAGTAACGGCTGCCACATATTCCTCCAAGGAATGGTGGCTACTTCTGCATGAAGAGGGGAGACTTGTCACTCGCGGCAAACGACTGCACAACATCGACAGTGGACTCGGGAAACCTGTTGCCATGACAGAGCCGTACGGCGCGCCTGAATGACCAATCACAGAGCAGCTTTGATGTTCACTAGTTTTGCATCTTAGCGCCAAGGATGTCGCAGCGCTGGGGCTGAAAGGAGCGGGAAAACTCCATGAAGTTACTGTACTGTCCGGTCGGCGCGGAAATGGCGGGAAAACAGGAGCGGGTGGAATGGCGGGTGTAGCATCTTGAGTTCGTTGACGTTTGTTTTTCAGCTCGCGTCTTCGCCATCTTGAGCGGCGGTTTTGGAACCAAACCTGGCAAAAATAAAACAATCGCTCAGCTTATGAATTGGAAATTTATGTAAAGTGCATGAGATAACACAAAGAGTTGAGAAGGCATTCGTAACCTTCATTTTATTGGCTAGAGTAAGATGGCTTTCTTAGTGCTGATGAGAATTTTCAAGGAGCTCTTACTCAACATGACGATACAGGTTTTAATCGAGAAAAAATGATATCCTGGTTCATTCCGCGGGGCACTAGGCTTATGTTTTAGACTTTAATCTTGTGGTATAGGACCAAAGGCAAATGACCAAATTGGTTCAGTTTTACAAATGAAAATGTATTTCTATTCCATTTTGGATCCTACATGAAGGCAAAAACTAATTTCAGACTCATCACGAGGTTCTAACCTTTTAACCTTGCGACAGTGCAACTTACATCGTGAAGTTTCTTTGATATATAAAAAATGTGTCAAAATCTTATCTTGTATTTACTGCTATCGGTTTAAAAATTTTTGTCGAATAGAAGTACAATTTCCAATGCTGCGCCATAAATATAAATTTTCCAGTCGGATTTACACACCCAGTTTCTTGCCCCGGATTTTTTTGTCTACTGTGTAATTACCAAACTCTTTTACCTGTATCCTATCCTCTTTAATGTTCAGTTCCTGTGCAAGTGCTTCTCTGATGGTGATTCCTGGAAACTTTTCCTCAATGAAGCATTCTTCCAAGCGATCAAGCTGTTCTTCAGTGAAAGCCGTTCGGCGGCGCCTCTGACGCATTGTGATGTTACCTTGGAAACAAATAAATAAACTGCGTTAGCCTCTACGTAAATGCACGTGTTAGTTCCAATCGATTTAGTGTTTCTCTTTTTTAATACTTTAGACCATTTGTTATGACATTCGAACTCTCCCATTTTTGAGCATTTAAAGCCAGATTATTTTTGTAGTTTCAAAAGCTTACCTTAATTACTCACGGAGCAGCATTTGATACAAAGACGGCAAATTTTTTAGTCTTGCTACAGAAAGTTTTCAGAACCACGTAAATTCAATTTGGCGCTTTTCGAACGGCGGAATAAAGCTAAAACGAGAAAATTTACGGGTATTTTTCTCTTATCTCCTCTTTCCTCCTATCCTTTTTCTGTGAATTAAAGTTTTCATAACTCTAAAACAAAAATTCTAAATTCGAAGAGGAGCCCCAAATTTTCGGGTCGGGAAAATTTCCAGTAACTATCCCTTGATCTAATAAGCGAAATGTAATTAAAACATTTAAAATATATCAAGGCTATTCAGAGATCTAAGAACATTTCCGAGGCATAAATCCAACATACAATCCTAGTTCTGATGGCTTTACATCTTTTGGTGTTTCGGTTTTCATTCCAGGGAAGGACTCAGTTCCAACGCACCCTTCGAAACCGGTGACTCGTTCAGTAAGTTAAACGTGCCCTTGGCGAAATTTAAAGAAAAACGAATCTCACTTATAAACCTGAGTGTATAACTTTTAACGCTAATTCACTCACCACTTTCCAGTTCGTTAAATTTCCTTTTGTGTCCTCCAGAAGCCATATTTACGTTTGAATCGTTGTCTTCAACACTGCTAGCACACGAGTCGTTAGTCTTTTGAGCACTGACTGCAAGATTTGTCATCACACGCGCGTCCGTTCAACTTTTATTTCTATTCACGCGAGGGTGGGTGAACATTGTGAACAATACAGCTGTCAATTAACACATCAGAAAACAGTCACACATCATGGAGTAAAGTAACATCTACTTGACAAATTTAATTGTTATAACAATCTTTTGTTCTTAATTGAATGCTGTTGCTGTATTCACTTTTGCCTCTTTTGTTTGTTTGTTTGTGAATTGAAGAGGTTGGCAATATTGTTGACCAGAAAATTAATCATCTCACGCTTTGTTCAATTTCAATTCAGATCCAAATAGTCAACTTATCAAGATCAATAAACGATAAAATCCTGGCAAAAAACTTGTGTTAATGTTATGAGTCCGTTGCCACTTTATTTTCATTAATAAGCAAATAAATAAAAATGGCTTTATTCAATCGACACTAGCACTAGAAATTTAAGTTTCCAACTATCTCATTATACTCGTAATAATAATTATTACGTTTTTGAAACCGGATATGTGAAGACCTTTGGGCGAGTTGGTGTTTTTTCCTCAGGCCAGTACGTTGTCTCCAGCAATTTCTATTTGCTTTTTGAATGAATGAAGGAAGGAAGGAAGGAAGGAGGGAAGGAAGGAAGGAAGGAAGGAAGGAAGGAAGGAAGGAAGGAAGGAAAAAATGAATGAATGAAAGAAAGAAAGAAAAAAAGAAAGGATGAATGAATGAATGAATGAATGAATGAATGAATGAATGAATGAATGAATGAATGAATGAATGAATGAATGAATGAATGAATGAATGAATTTTGCAATCTAGCCAAGACGCACGTAATAGCACGCATATACTTGTAACATTGCGCACACCAAAATTGCAGTATTAACCGCTCCTGACAATTTAACTCTATCACTGTGCTTGGAAAATGATTCACCCAATATTTTAGGTGTGAAGGAAGAATCATTCGCGCGTGAAAGGTGAGCGGTGTTTCCGACTCTTAAAAACCTGATTACCAGTCAGACACAAACTGATACTACGCAGTAAAAAAAATTTTCAAACAAAAGAAAAAATGTCATGTATGTTTGTTAATCCTCATTGTTGTCTTTACAGAAGCCTCCTGTCAAGAAAGGTTTACAGCTTTACGTGTCTCTTCGTCATGCCAAATCGCTAACAAATTCTAGGATCACTATCTCGCAATTTTACTTGTAAAATGAAATAAAAACGTGAAAAATGTGGCATTTTCTCACCTTATAGGTAAACAATACCTCATTAATACTGCCTACATATTATGTGTGGTGCTTTTGTTCGCCTTACGTGTTATATCAAAGGTGTGATGTTATAATGTGTAATTCACTAAAAGAAAACCTCCTACAAAACTTTTAAAAACCTTAGTTTGTTTGTAGCCTTTTGAAAAGATCGTTAAAGGAGCGTCGATGCGACTGAAAAAATGTAAGAGGTGGTCTGCGTAAAAAGTGTGCAGTAAGTGCTAGTCTCCCTACAGAAGTTGTTAATGGTAAAGAGGCTGCATGCGCAAGCTCGGAGTGCTATTGATAACTCTGGCCGTTCACACGCACTCATTCAAACTCTTGTGATGTCTTAAGCCGGGATAATTTATACGTAACGATTTGCCGGTTCGATCACTAAGTTTTATCGCATGGGCATTTTACACGTTACATTTTGTCAGCCGATTTCCTTGTCTGTTGGTGTAACGCGGATTGAAAATGGGCCTGAGTAAAAAAAATCTGAAGCACTGACACAGATTTTACAAACTGGGTCGATTTTTGTCCGTTCGTTCATTTTCGTTGCGTACACATGACCGATGACACTCGGCAGCCACTCTAGGCACTGAGTTTCAATGCAACGTTCGGTCAGCGTTACTGCAGATCCCGAGCGGGTCTGACCGCCCACACGAGAGCCTGTTTGAGATAGGCCTGAATTAAAACACAAGATAGTCATCTTCGGCAACGAAGGACAGCCATTATTATTATTATAATTATTATCGTGAAATTAGGCCAGATCCGCCCTATTAATCGTTATGCGACTTAAAAAGTTTATTTCTCCCGCGCGCTCGAAGATCCTTACGCGAAACTAGAGGGTATGTGAACAAATAAGGCTATCCGGGTTTTCCGTTTCCTTAAAAAAAAATAAAAAGAAGAAAAAAGAAAGTTCTAACTTGCGGGTCGAGGAAATAAAGAGTAGGACACGAACTGGATGCATGAGAGAATTGGCTCTGTCAGTGTATGTTAAAGTGCTAGATTAAGCCCATTTTACTAAGCGTTTACTGGGCCATAGTAAGGAAATGAGAGACTGCATGAGGTAAAGAAAAAATATTTGACGTCAGCAGGAATCGAACCCATGGAAACCAGATTTGATCAACCCTAGCTGAACAAATACAATACATCATTCTCAAGTGATTTGGTTCAAACCGAATTACTCAGTTCAAAAATCTTTTGTTTTCTTTTGTCCACTTAGGCCAAAAGCCGATCATTATTTCATTCAATGCACTGGGATTTCTAATTTTTGTTGTATGCGTCATATCAGCTTGTTCAACTGTAGCCCTTCTATTTTCTCTTTAAGTCATCGAGCGAGGGAAATATAAACTCACTAGTTACTGTGCGTAAACGTGGATCAATCAAAGTTGCATCTTTTTTTGAATGTTTGGTTTTATCAACAGAGTGGTAACTAAAGGTGATTTGGCCATTGTAAATAAAATCCCTTTACGATGGCCAAGTAACCTTTAGTTATCAACTCTGTTGATAAACCAAACATTCGTTTCACTCTTCCCACCGACGAAGCACCAAGGACAGTTTCTTTAGAAACTAACCCCCTTACGCAAACAGTCGGTGAAAAATGGCGATCGATAGATTTGTCTATAATAAATGGCTCGAAGATATGAATTTTATCTTCTCGTGTTAAAAACAATATTTTACTCACTCGTAGCGCTCCTTCGGAAAATATTGTTTTTACAACTCGAAAATAAAATTCATATCTTCGCGCCGCCGTGTAATCATCCTCTATGTATCTTTTTTCTCGCCCTCCCTCAGTTTGGTAGCTCTACGCACACTCGAAATGGAGACGAACACAACACTTGACCACAACAATTCGCAATAACAAGATGCTTTTATTTACAACACCTCTAACTCATCTTTATAGTTTTATAGTGCAAAACAAAATAACTTCTTTTTACAGTCATCAGTAGCCAGAGTAAATCAATTTTATACATGTACAAAAGACCTATATGATGACTCTTCGTTTTCTAGCATTCGTTCTTGGCGAAAACACATTAATTTTACACAATAGTTTCAATTATCGCCTTTGACATCCAACTTCAGTATGGCTGGAATCTGCGTGAAATGCGGCTGTGCTCTTGCTGGCTCAGCAGGTGTGATCTTAAACTGGTCAGGGTGGAACAGAGGTAACGAGAAGGACAGATTGCCTCTAAACTGGTTTGACTGGACTGACGAGCGACGCCTGGTTGGTCTGATCGGTCTGCTGTATTGTTGATCTTCTAAGCTCTCTTCCATCAGTGGATAGGTGATGCATTCAGCTTGCCTCCAATGGTCTGACTGAGGGGATCGATTCACAAACTGCAGTCTTCTCGGATGGGTTACTCTGTTTTCAGGAAGGTCAAACTGGTTTGGCGGGTTTGTCTGACAGACAGACGTCATCTTTCTTTCTAATTTTCTTGACTTGGCTCGTCGGTTCTGAAACCAATACTGGAAAAAGAAGAAAACAACGTTATTAGATTAAGTAATAAAAAGTGTGTCGGTCGGTAAAGCCTCTCCTTTCACAAGTCCCCTTTTGACACCGGGTGGGTGACAGGACGCGAAATGTGTACATTGAAATGTCTCAGTCGGCTTGAAGTGGGTTCGCACATCAAGTACTTCCCTTTATCTGCCTTTTTGAGGTTGATCTCTTTGTCGTACTTTAAGGCCTTGAGCGCCTTTTGTTCGGCTGCTGGAAGATTATGTTTTGGCTTTATGGGTTTGATTTCTGCAAGTTGTATTTTAACCTCTTCTAAATAACTCTCTAGGGCAACTGACCGTTGTATTGGTGGTTTCCACGTAGATTTGACGTGGAACGGATGTGGTTCTTTATCCTGCCCGTGAAAAATATATCCTAGTCTCATTCTTCTTGCGAAATTCTCAAAGTCACGCAAGAGTTGCAGTTGTATTTGTTTTTCGTTAGTCTCGGGTGTAAGGATAAAAAAAATTTAAATGAAAGATTGCAAAAGTGTAAAAACGACAGAGGAAAATTTTCATTGTCGAGCATAATGTACCCTTCTGCTGAGAAATAGTCTCCCATGATTTTCCATGATAGAAACATAAAAACTACTGAAATGAACAAACACAAAATTGTTATCAAAATGACACAGTCTGCAAATTAATTGTAGATATTATTTCATATCGAATGTCCACGTTTGTCGTGTTTGGTATCTTTCGCTTTTTTAAGCCATTTCCGCTCACATTTGTATCAAAATTAGTGTTACAGTGAATTTTTTAGTGTTAGATGTTAAACAGCCTAAAATTTAACTGTTTGATGTTATAGAAGGAAAAATTTTAGTGTTTAATGTTTTCGAGGCACCCCCATCCAGACCCTCTATTTATACTCAGCCTGCAAAACTACCGAACAACAAAGCCGGCGGTCCGACAAACAAATTGTTTGTTAGCTGTCGTTGCCGATAACATGACAAGTTTACAGTCATCAAGGTTTCTCGCGCCGCTCTTTCCGCGGTTAATAAACCCCTTTCTTTACGTCGCCGACCGCAGTATACATACTGAATGTAATTTTTTAATTCTAAACAAAAGACTCACGAAAGTCGTTTTTTCGCCTGTTGAAAGAAAATCAATATTTGTAGCTGAACTTGTAACCTAGGTCTTTTCTTCCGAAATAGGTTTAAAATCGGGTGTCAGTAAAACGCGGGGTCGGGGCCGGGGTCGGGGTCGGGGTCGGGGTCGGGGTCACAGGTCACTTGTGGGTCAAATAAGGATTAAAGCCAACATAAAAAAGTAAAGTCCCTAAAGCTTACTAGCTTAGGATAGGTCGTCGGTGACAACACCTGATACAGTTCCATATTCTGGCGGACTTTGGTTCCGTGTATTGACTACCTTTTATACGTTCAAGAAATGAAATGAGGCAAAAAATACAAGGTACGAGTCAATATATTTCCTTAAACTAACAAATTCTTGAACTAGAATGTGCATGAACCTACTATGAACACCCCCGCCGCCTTCCATGATCGTGCTCATTTGTTACAATCAATCCATGTCACGCGTGACTATTATCTCCAAGAATGAAATAAACATGAGTTCGATTTCTTTTGTAAAGCTCGGCATTTGAATGGAATGTAGAACATTTCTCAGGAAATCTTTCCGAAAAAGACGCATTACCTGACAAAAAAAAGATTCAAAATACTTGAGAGACAATTGTGATTCTTGAACTTTCCATGAATTTTCCTGTATTTTTTTCCCGCGAACTATTTTTAGTAGCAGTTCACGGCTGGTTCGCTTTACAGACAAATGTATGGAAAGTTCAAAACACGACTGGACACTTTCTGACACAGTTACATCTCTCCAATTTTTTTTTCCTAAAATCCTTTTCCTAGTGCTAAAAGTTTCTAATTCATGAATTTTTCAGCAGCGATGTTTTATGAAAATTATTTGACATCGGATTTCCATGCAAACACTGTTATTTCAAGCCTGTTTGCCTACTCGTCAAAATGTCGTCGAAAACCGTGATAAGGCCTGTTTACATGTCAGTTTTGATGTCGGCAATGAGATTTCAGAGTTCTCGTAGAAATTTCCGTATTTTATTGACGGTATAAAACTATGACTTTTTCTTTACATTACAGCTCAAGTATTTCAAGAATAACAATTGTCTCTCAAGTATTTTGAATCTTTTTGTCAGTTAATGCGTCTTTTTCGGAAAGATTTCTATCTATATTTTTATATTGGCTTTAATCCTTATTTGACCCACAAATGACCTGTGATGTTAAAAAAAAAAGAAAAAAAAAAGAGAAAAAACAAAGAAAAAAAAAGAAAAAAAATGACCCCGACCCCGACCTCTTTAGAATAACTACGACAAACTCACTTAAGGAAGTGCTATTATTTTGACGTGCTTAATACCGTAAAGCACTGCAAAGAGATATAGGACTCGAACTCGTTTGCAATTGAAATAAAAGGTCTTTTACAATGCAATTAAATAAGATTTTAAAATTCGTCTCCACTCTCCGATCAAGTTATAAATTAAATAACTTATAGATTCGCTGTGCGTCACTGTACGGTACAAACCTTCATTTTACGAAAATATTGCTATTGGCCGGCTTTCCACGGCAAAGTTGAGTGTCACTGATGAAATAAAACTGGGAAAGGAACTAAAAGCTGAATTATTGCTTCACTAACTCTGATATGAACACCTGTTTGCGGCTCACAAACTTTTCCTTCACCAGAAACCCTTACCGTTAACAATCGTTCAAACGGTCAAGTTGTTCAAAGATCTTACGCGTGTGCGAAGAAACTACACAGTGTAAGGATTTACGCGCTTCCCTAAAAAAAAAAAATGAGAAAAACGAGATAGTTCTATCTCGCGGATCAAGAAAGTGAGCGCTTTGGCTCAAACTCGGATACTTCAGAGATGTTTTGTTTTCTTTTGTCCATTTCAGTCAAAAAGCCGATTATCATTTCATTTCATCAGCATTTCGTGCATTCGGATTCCTATTCTTGTTTATGCGCAACAAATCAGCTTGTTCAAGTGTAGGCCTTTTTGTTTTCCAAGAGAGTTCATACTCTCTTGTTTTTCATTGATTGAGGGAAATATGAAGTAACTCGGTGAGGGTAAAAGACGGAAAGAGTTTGCGGAATGGTATGTGGAATAACGTGCGGAATGGCATAATTATGCGAAATACGATTTACTTGGGCAATAAATTAACTGAAGAGCGCATCCTGTTTTCGCGCCAATTTTATAAGAGCAGCAGTTTGTTCGATGTTGCGGACTATTAAACAACCAACCAACAGATCGAGGATTAGAAAATATACGCCTGGGATAGAACATGTCTGATCGCTGGTTAGGAAGTGACAGTGAAGAAATCGATGAAGTTTCGCATTCAAGGAACTAAGAATAAATTAAATTTCCAGTTGACAAAAAGAACGTGGCAGCGAGTAGCCTAGACAAAAAGCAACACCAGACTGGAGAAATAACATCAGTCCAAGGCCAAAACTATTATGTGAGAAATTTAAAATTTAAGAGCGACGCGTACGCAAGTCACTGTTGAGCTGCTGAGCTAGCTGCTTAGCTATTTAATACGGCGATTCAGGTAGCTATAGTTCAGTTACGCGTTATCGATCTAAACATATCCGTCTTTAATTAAGGTCTTTCAGTGCCAGACGTCCCAACCTAAAATGACGGATTTAAAAGCGAAAAAGCCCTAGAGCAAAAAAGCAGATGACAAGTATGATGTCTAATTATCGACACTGGTTGTGTGAAAGGTTGTGAAACTATTCTTATCACAAATTGTTGTTCATTTTCCCACTCATGATAAATGAATCATCGAGCATACTGGATATGAGAATTGATCTTTTACCGAGGGTTAAAAAAAAAGAAAAAATGTTTATTATTTGCCCTCGGTAAAGGATCAATCTTTGTCCTGAGAAGACTTCACGCTGCTACGTTATTTTTGTCAACCGAAAAGTGAACATGAAATTTAATTAACTACGGATTTACTCATATCTCCTTGAATGCGAAAACTATAAACAGTTTTCATCGCTTTCTTTACCCTTACTTCTTCCAAATCAACAATCAGACGATCAAATCCTCGTATTGTTGCTAATATTTAGAAAGAGTCCGCAGCAACAAAAAAGCTGCTGCTCTTATAAAATTGGCGCGAAAACATGACGCGCTCTTCAGTTAATTTATTTCCCACGTGAATCGTATTTCGCATAATTATGCTATTCCGCACGCCATTCCACATACCATTCCGCAAACTCTTTCCTCCTTTTACCCTCACCGGAAGTAACTGCGTGAAAACGAGCTTGAATATCTAAAACAAAAGGAGGCAAGCTTAGTTCAATCTTTAAGATTGGTGTTCGCACTAATTATTTTTATTATTATTTTACTTACGAGCATAATAATATGAACACAATCATTCTCAATAACATTTTTTTTTTTTTCATTTACAGTGGACCGCCTCCCGAAAAAATCATAATTATGTTTTCCGCCAGTGAAAAACAAAACACTTTCTCTTTTGTAAACTTAAAAATCCAGTTAAATCTATTTTATACACGTAAAACCGACCTATGTTACAATTCTCTGTCCTATGAACCGGCTTCAGGCTAGGGCGGCAGTTGTTCAAAGTCCGGTGCGATAAAGCTAATCCTGGACTGATTAACCCTGAACTTTCATTCGAGTTTAATTACTGACCAATGATTTTTCGAAAAGATTTTTGTCCTTCAGTTTTCACTTAGCCTTTTTAGGGTTTTCCCTTAAGCTTAAACTTTGCTATCAAAGACATTTTTAACGAGCGAAATAAAAACCTCGGTTAACTTTTAAACGGGGATTAGCGTTAATCGGATTTCGAACAATCAGGTCCAGCTTGTATAGTTACACATTTATCTGTGAACCTAATGTTGTTTTGCTTTATAACTTTGATAGTATACCATATGACTGAAGGACCCCTGGGTGGAATTTTTTCAAGCTCAAAGCTGTTCATGCTATACCCTTTGTAAAGTTGAGTTGAGTAAGTAAATTATTCGATATCTTTCCATTTGTCAGAACCAACCGGCCAGAGTAGTCAGCTCTTAAACGGAATGTAACCAATTTTAAGGATAAATTTTACTCAAGTCCTTGCTTTTTGCACTGTCTTCTTCTTCCCAAGCGTTCTCTCTGTATCTCGATAGTACTGGTAAGCTTACGCTTTTGTTGGAGGGCGAAACTGAGCCATTTTTCCATTTGCAACAAGATCGTATTTTTTCAAGAGGGCATGAAGATAAACAGAAGCCTTGCAAAGTGAGACGGAAATTAGAACTAAACAAAAACAGAATAACTGGGTTGATTGCTGTGCTGAGGGACGGAAATACAAAATATGAAAACCCAAGAATCCACTTACACTTATCTTTGGTAAAAAGTGCGGGGAAAGTCATTTTTAAAATCATATAAACAATAAAAGGAATGAGACATACACGATAAGCGATAACGATCGATTTGAAAATTCTCATGATGTTTTGGCTCTGCCTGCGTCTCTTTTGTTCAGCAGTACTTCTCCCTGCACTGCATTCTGGGTTAAGCCGTTGTCTTAAAGCGCGCATGATACGAGAATACAAGATGACTATAGTAATTAACGGTGCAATAGTTAGCATGATAAGGCCAGCCGTGTGGTAGATAACAAGCGCCAAAGTGTCGTCCCATGCAAATCTGCAGAATGTTTCCTCCCCAACGTCTTCAACTTTGTAAAAGTAAAACATTGGTGCATAATAGCCCAAAGCTATGAACCATGTTGCAAACAACAGACTTATCCTTATCTTGCTTGACAGCAGTGTGGCTTTTAAGGGATACACCGTAGCGATGAATCTGTCGACAGCGATCAACACCAGGCTTAGAATGGATACTGTACTGGACACTACCCTGACATATTGTCCTACTTTGCATCCAGGCGTGGCCAGAGGACCTTGAATTAGACTTCCTTTGCTTGTGATTATCTCATCAGTAAGGTACAGCGGCCAGGCCGTGAGACTCGCAAGAAAATCAGATACCGCCATATTGACATAGTAGTAGTTGGTGCTTGTTCTAAGGTTTGGATTTCTGTACACAGTAACAAACACCAAAAGGTTGCCAATCAAACCGCCAAAGGTGATTACAGCCATTGCTGTTGTGAAGAAAACAGAAACGGCTTCTGAGCACCGCGCGTCATCACTAGAATTGATTTGGGTGGAATTGTTCATTGTATAGAGGTCGCTTTACTTCCTTTTCTTCTTGAAGAACGTAGCTATTTTAACCTGTACGTAACCGAAAAAGTAACAATAATGCAAGGTTAGAACACACTAAAGAAAATAGCCCCTACCGAGGACGATGAAGCAAGTAAGTAAATCGGTTAGTCAGACAGATAGTCAGACAGACGGTCAGTCAGTGAGATACTAAGTCACTCAGTTAGTCAGTCAGTCAGTCGGTCAACCAGTCAGACAGTCAGACCGTCGGTTAGTCAGTCAGAGAGATAGTAAGTCATTCAGAGAGATACTAAGTCATTCAGTCAGGCAAGCAGTCCATCAGACAGTCAGAGACTCAGTCAGTCAGATAGCGTTCAGTCCTTAAGTTTTCAGTCAGACAGACAGCCATTCAGTCAGTCCACCGATAGTCAGATAGCTAGACAGACTGAAACTGAGTCAGTCAGTTAGATAGTGGCTAGTCAGTCAGCTGATGCTCAGATAGCCAGACAGACAGACAGTCAGTCAGTCAGATACTTAGTCAGTCAGTCATTTAGATAGTGGCTAGTCAGTCCATCAGTTAGTCGGTCAGACAGTAAGGAGGTAAGTACGAAGCTTAGCGAGCAAGTAAGTGTTGTTTCAAACTGAAAAATGTAAAATGTAAAATTTAATTAATATACTTAAAATGGAGACCTCAAAAGTGAGGTGAGAGTGCTTAGTAAAACTTTTAGGTATTTCTAGGCAGTTTTAGGTGTTATATTTTACAAAATACCTGACAAATTTAAAGTGTTCGGAAATGAAAATTCGACCACTGGAAAGCTGTCTTCAAGTAAGGTGTTAAAAATAGGATTCCAAAATTAAAAATAAAAAATAGGCAACTGCAATGCAATTCCAGATTTTTAATTGGCTTATCGGTTATGAAATATTCAGTCATTGTCCCCGAAGCTCTAGTAACAGCGATCGTTACATTGTCTTCTTGTCTTTCTCAGTGTTGCAAAATGAAATCAGTTTATGAATTAGCAATACTTCTATTTCTATTAGCTTGTAATTACGTAATACATGTATATCAAACACGAGAAGGTGTGTTTCGTCAGATATCAAAACACTGAGAAGTCGGTTAAAAAAAATCATAGTATGAAAAAATGAGGCGCAGCCGAGTTTTTTTGTTGTTGTTGTTGTTGTTGTTGTTGTTTTTTTCCTTTAACGACCTCTAGGTGTTTGAATATCTGATGGAACACACTTTCGAGACTCTTTCGAGTGTTTGATTATGGCTTCTCAAATGATCAATAATTCTCGGACAAACTGTTCAATACTAGAGTTGGCAAACTGTTATGGGAATTAGCAGCAGATATCCAAGCCACGGTCTCAGAAGTGATTTTCTTTGTTTTCTCTTGATGAATTATTAATGAGTTTGAGAATCATTTTGAAACAAGAAAGAAATCCTAGGAGTTCATTTATTTTATCTTTGCATCACTATAAATTTTAGCGTGCCGTCACAAACGGCTGTTCAGTGCTCCAAAGCACATTATGATTTCGCCGGTGTCACCGTGTATGTCTTCATATAAAACTTCAATGGGACATTTTCCTCATCGTTATCCATCTTGGTATTTAAGAAATGTCCTTTCCCTTTGGTATGTAAAATGTTCCGAATAAGACCCACTAGGCGAATGGGAATCGGACACGGAGGGTGTCCCTACTAATGGAACAAAATTACAAGGCCTACTCTGGGACCTTAAGTCGCCGTAACTTTGAGCGACTTAAGGCGATTTAAGGCGACTTAAACAAAACACATTGTAACATTGAAGAAATTTTAAGCGACTTAAATCGATTTTAGGCAACCTAAAGCCAATTTTATACAAGGTGCAGAGAGTAAGGTTTATTGTCATAGCTTTTATACTTGCTAAGTTAAGGAGAGGAGAAAAAATTCCAAACTGGAGAGGAAAACTTCCCAAACATATCAAAAATAAAAATAAATAAATAAATAAATAAATAAAAGAGAGGGGGAGTCACTCACTGTCGTTTTTCACACCAAGCTCTCAAAAATCGTTCGACAAGGTCTACCAAACCGATGAACAAAAGTCGAACGGCAAATTAAAACGAAAACACACACAAACATGAATCGAACTTCTCCAAGGTTAAGGTTACCCGGGACCTTTAGAGGTGGCTTCAGAGGTGTCTCGCGTCCAAGCGATGTAGCGCGTCCGGTTTAAACTGTAGATACCTGAACCCTTATAGCAAATTAAAGCTTATAGAGCTGGCTATCTAACTAAACCAAGAATTTTGAAATAAAATGAGTTGCCGAATTTTTAGCGCTGTTTTCTCGAATAAATTTTTTTCACTTGGAGGAGCCACTTCAAAGAGCTAAAACTCAAAAGGAATTTGTTCGTTTGCCTTCAAATTTGGACAGTAGCTAGTTTAACATATAAACAACAAAAACGTGTCTGCGAATTTTTTCTTTCGAAATATTTTTTCTCCGAGAGTGATTTTTGTACGATTACTCCACATTTTTTTCATCCTATCTCGAAAATGCTCTATAACTTTACACTGCAATTGAATATGACAAAACGCAGACACGTTTTTTTAGCGCTTTTGGTCAGGAAACTGAGGAGCCAATTAAATTAGCAAAAAACAAAATTCACTTAGACTTGTAGCTTTAAAAAGGTGATTCAGACGCTCGCAATTAGAGGTCGTGAAAAATTTGAAAATTTATTTTATTTCAAAATTCTTGGTATGGTTTGATAGTCAGCTCTATAAGCTTTAATTTGATATAGGGGTTTAGGTATCTACAGTTTAAACTGGACGCGCTACATCGCTTAAACGCGAGACACCTCTGAAGGTCCCGAGTAACCTTAAAGTAACAGAATGAACGGAAACAAGTTAGTGACCTTCAAAGGGCTAGTGGTGAAATACGTAGATACTGACCGACATATTTCCTTTGAAGGAACCTTTGTAAACACTTATAAAGGACAAAGTCATCTTTCGCTAACGTTATGATTTCCATTTCCTTTTGATTTCAACCGGAAATGAACATCAATTCATGTTCCTATTCAGTCTGAAGCGACTTGACATTTCGTCTCCAAACCACCAGCCAAAGTAAAGTATAATCTTCACAGTTAGCAAACCACCCGCTTATGGTAAACATATACTCAAAAATTCTCCCATGAATATTGCTTCTTTCCATAGGAATCATCTTGTTTTATGCAAAAGTTAAATAACCCATCGTTTTTATATTAAAATTCTAAATACGTACATAATTAAAAGAACAGCCCCTGCTAGGATAAAATTTTTAAAAAAGATCGTAATAAAGGTTTCCGTTCATGACACGAATACTGATCTGACTTAAGAAAAAAATAGGCTTATATAAATTTCCTCAGGCTGTTTAAATGAGCTTTTTCCTGCGGTCAGTCGATATTAACATAAAAGTTTAGTTTTTGTTGGAGCTCGTCAAAAAAGTTGAGTATCTGTTATCGTTTAGCTAAACACATATATTAAACGAGACAATAATGCTCTCTTATCAAGAAATTCTGAGAATCAAATTTGGATAAAAAATGTCAGATGATATTCTCGATAATGTAAACGAGAGCAAATGCACACCAAGTTATTTTCCCCCAACTCTTTTTTCCCTTGCTTACAGGCCTATTCTCATACAAGTGCAAAACAGTAACAAGAGTAACAAAAAAGACAATAATATCATATTTGGAGTAGAAAAAAAAAGCCTTAAACAAATGAGGATTTTTTTGGTGGAGTAGCCTTAAAGTTTAACTTAGTACATTTCACACATTTCGGTTGTTATGAGAACACAGCAATTCGTTATTTATTCTCGGTTGTGGATGAGTCTCAAAACGTACCTTTTCTAAAACAGAGAATGTTGTTTTCTTGTAACTTTCAAACCAGCCAAAGTACAGTATATTCTTTATCCGTCATAGATAACAGCTCGCTTATGGCTAAGAAACGAGCAAACTCAGGCCTCTCTTAATGACAGACAAATTGTACAACTGAGCCTTGCATGTTTCAATTTTATTTTAGTTTAACTAGTCTGTCGGCAATATTTCTTCTTTTTTTTTTAAATCTTTTATAATCTCTTGTTTATGACTGACAAATCACCTTGTTAAAGTGCAGGCCTTTTATTTTCTCCAAAAAGAGTTCATCCTTTCTTGTTTTTGACCGACAAATCATCAACTTGTTCAAGTGCAGGCCTTTTATTTTCTCCAAGAGAGCTCATCTTACCTTGAATATTCGCGACAAATCATCAACTTGTTCAAGTGCAGGCCTTTTATTTTCTCCAAACAGAGTTCATCCTCTCTTGTTTATGACCGACAAATCACCTTGATAAAGTGCAGGCCTTTTATTTTCTCCAAACAGAGTTCATCCTCTCTTGTTTATGACCGACAAATCACCTTGATAAAGTGCAGGCCTTTTATTTTCTCCAAACAGAGTTCATTCCTTTCTTGTTTATGACCGACAAATCACTTTGATAAAGTGCAGACCTTTCATTTCCTCCAAACAGAGTTCATCCTCTCTTTTTATGACCGACAAATCACCTTGTTCAAGTGCAGACCTTTTATTTTCTCCAAACAGAGTTCATCCTCTTTTGTTTATGACCGACAAATCACCTTGTTAAAGTGCAGGCCTTTTATTTTCTCCGAACAGAGTTCATCCTTTCTCGTTTACGCGCGACAAATCACCTTGATAAAGTGCAGGACTTTTATTTTCTCCAAACAGAGTTCATCCTTTCTTGTTTATGACCGACAAATCACTTTGAGAAAGTGCAGGTCTTTTATTTTCTCCAAATAGAGTTCATCCTCTCTTTTTTATGACCGACAAATCACCTTGTTAAAGTGCAGGCCTTTTATTTTCCCCAAACAGAGTTCATCCTTTCTTGTTTATGACCGACAAATCACTTTGAGAAAGTGCAGGTCTTTTATTTTCTCCAAATAGAGTTCATCCTCTCTTTTTTATGACCGACAAATCACCTTGTTAAAGTGCAGTCCTTTTATTTTCCCCAAACAGAGTTCATCCTTTCTCGTTTATGCGCGACAAATCACCATGTTCAACTGCAGGCCTGTTTTTTTCTTCAAACGGAGTTTAGTCCCTTTTGTTTATGACCGACAAATCACCTTGTTCAACTGGAGGTCTTTTATTTTCTCCAAACAGAGTTCATGCTCCATTTTTTATGACCGACAAATCATCTTGTTGAAGTGCAGGTCTTTTATTTTCTCCAAAGAGAGTCCATGCTCCATTGGTTATGACCAACAAATCACCTTGTTAAAATGCAGACCTTTTATTTATCCTCTCTTGTTTTTCATTGAAATATGAAGTAACTTCGTGGAAACGAACCTGAATATTTGCAACAAAATGAGAGAAACCAAGTTCAGTCTTTTATATTGGTTGCTTTGTATTCGCGCTAATGATTCATTTAATACACATCCGAAAAGGAGACGAGCATAATAATGAACAATAAATACAAAATGTTTTTATTTACAGTGACCGCCTCCCGAAAAATCATAATTATAATAATTTCATCGGGCATTGCGGCGTAATTTGCGGGCTAAAATGTATTTTAGCCCGCTGCTCTGAGCCAATAAGAAAGAAGGAAATAACGCAGCCAACCAATCAGAACTGGAAGCCATTTAACTGTTCGCGCCGTTTTCTTAATTGTTTCACTGGAAGCGCTGCTATCTGCAAAGAAATTGTTTTGAACTACAAAATCGATGGAAAACCTAACGAAGAAGCAAATTTTCAGTCGTCTGAGCTAGATAAAGAGGACTTAAATACAGAAACTCGTGGGCGATGGTGGAAATTATGCCTGTAGTAGCTCCACGGCCGGAGGCGACGTGAATGTAATTTGTCTTCTTTGAGCGAAACC
Organism: Pavona decussata; assembly: GCF_977016875.1. Taxonomy (NCBI): domain Eukaryota; kingdom Metazoa; phylum Cnidaria; class Anthozoa; order Scleractinia; family Agariciidae; genus Pavona; species Pavona decussata. The sequence continues at coordinate 513,632 of NW_028145483.1, forward strand.
CGCTCAGTTAAGCAATTGCACAATTAGTTTTAACAGACGTAGGTGACTATTTCTAGGTTATTTCCCTTCTAAAAACTTAGAAGCAAAGATTCTTTTGACAAATTTTGCGGTGTTCTGCCAAAGTTTTAAGTTTTTGTGACAACGAAAGCTTTTGTACAACAAAATAAACGCCGACGCGATTCCGGCAGCGTTCACAGAAGATATCGCGATCGCTTACTGTACTGTCTTTGATTCCTTTTGTGAATGACCTCTGAAATTATGATAATAGTGATAGAGTTGATGTTCGCGGGCGTAAATATGTTTTTGGTCCTTCTCAGAACTCATTAAAAAAAAATAAATAAATAAATGAGCCTGAGTCAGGCCAAAAACATATTTACGCCCGCGAACATCAACTCTATTGTTATATTATGTTTTCCGACAGTGAAAAACAAAACACTTTCTCTTTTATAAACTTGAAAATCCAGTTAAATCTATTTTATATAAATACAACTGACCTACGTTACAATTTTCGCATTTCACTATTCATTTTCTTAAAAAAAAAAAAAAAAAAAAAAAAAAAAAAAGGCCCAGCAGTTGTTCAAAAACCGATTAAGCTAATCCTGGATTAACCTAAACATTGATTCGAGTTTAATTACTAACCAATAAAGATTTTTCGAAAAGATTTTTGTCCTTTAGTTTTGACTTAGCCTTTTCTTTGCCTTAAGCTTAAAATTTCCTGTCTAAGACATTTTTAACGAGCAAAATGAAAACCTCGGTTAACTTTTAATCGTGGATTAGCGTTAATCGGCTGTCAAACCTGACTGGGCCCAGCTTGTAGTTACTCGTTTATCCGTGAACCAATTGTTGTTTTGCTTTATAAGTTTGATAGTCTACAATATTAAAAGGACCCCTGGGTGGAATTTCTTTCAAGCTCAACCCTGCTCATGCTATACCCTTTGGAAAGTTGAGTTGAGTAAGTAATTTATCCGATATCTTTCCATTTGTCAGAACAAGTAGGCCAGAGTAGTCTGAATAAAGAGTAAACTGAATTCGAAAAAAGAGTAAACTGAATGTACCAATTTTAAGGATAAATTTTACTCAAGTCCTTGTTTTCTGCACTGTCTTCTTCTTCCCAAGCGTTCTCTTTGTATCTCGATAGTACTGGTAAGCTCACGCTTTTGTTGAGGGGCGAAACTGAACCATTTCTCCATTTGCAACAGGATCGAAATGTTTTAAGTGGGCATGAAGATGAACAGAAGGCTTGCAAAGTGAGACGGAAATTAGAACTAAAAGAAAACAGAATAACTGGGTTGATTGCTGTGCTGAGGGACGGAAACACAAAAAGTGAAAACCCAATAATCCACTTGCATTTATCTTTGATAAAAAGATCGGGGAAAGTCATCTTTAAAATCATATAAACCATAAAAGGAATGAGGCATACACAATAAGCGATAACGATCGATTTGAAAATTCTCATGATGTTTTGCCTCTGCTTGCGTCTCTTTTGTTTAGCAGTACTGCTCCCTGCACTGCATTCTGGGTTGGGCCGTTGTCTTATAGCGCGCATGACACGAGAATACAAAATAACTATAGTAATTAACGGTGCAATGGTTAGCATGATAAGGCCAACTGTGTGGTAGATTCCAAGCGCCAAAGTGTCATCCCATGCAAATCTGCAGAATGTTTCCTCCCCAACGTCTTCAACTTTATAAAAGTAAAACATTGGTGCACAAGAGCCCATGGCTATGAACCATGCTGCAAACATCAGACTTATCCTTATCTTGCTTGACAGCAGTGTGGCTTTTAAGGGATACACTGTAGCGATGAATCTGTCGACAGCGATCAACACCAGGCTTAGAATGGATACTACACTGGACACTGCTCTGACATACTGTCCTACTTTGCATCCAGGCGTGGCCAGAGGACCTTGAATTAGGCTTCCTTTGCTTGTGATTATCTCATCAGTGAGGTACTGCGGCCAGGCCGTGAAACTCGCAAGAAAGTCAGAAACAGCCATATTGACGAAGTAGTAGTTGGTGCTTGTTCTAAGGTTTGGATTTCTGTACACAGTAATAAACACCAAAAGGTTTCCAATCAAACCGCCAAAGGTGATTACAGCCATCGCTGTTGTGAAGAAAACAGAAACGGCTTCTGAGCACCGCGCGTCATCACTGGAATTGATTTGGGTGGAATTGTTCATTGTAATAAAGGTCGCTTTACCCTCTTTTCTTCTTGAGGAATGTAGCTATTTTAACCTGTAAGTAACCGAATAAGTAACAATAATGCATGGTTAGAACACACTGAAGAAAATGGCACCCAACCGATGACGATGAAGCAAGTGAGTAAATCAGTTAGTCATACAGACAGTCAGTCAGTGAGATACAAGTCACTCAGTTAGTCAGTCAATATATCAGTCAGTCAGTCAGCCAACCAGTTAGACAATTAGGCGAATAGAAAGTCAGTCAGTCAGTCAGACAGTCGTACGGTCGGTTAGTCAGTCAGTGAAATACTAACTTACTCAGTTAGTCAGTCAGTCAATCAGTCAGACAGACAGTCAGTCAATCAACCAGTCAGACAACCAGTTGAATCGTAAGTCAGACAGTCAGTCAGATAGTCGACATTCAGACAGTCAGTTAGTCAGATACTTAGTCACTCAGTCAGTCAGATAGTAGTCAGTCATTAAGTCAGTCAGTCGGTCAGCCGATAGTCAGATAGCCAGACAGACAGACACTGAGTCGGTCAGTTAGATTGTGGCCAGTCAGTAAGACAGTAAGTCAGTCAGACAGCCAGTCAGTCAGTCAGCCGATAGTCAGATAGCCAGTCAGACAGACAGACAGTCAGTCAGATACTTAGTCACTCAGTCAGTTAGAGAATGGCCAGTCAGTCGGTCAGTCAGTCGGTCAGTGAGTCAGTCAGTCAGTCAGTCAGTAAGGAGGTAAGTACGAAGCTTAGTGAGCAAGTAAGTGATTTTTTAAACTGAGTAAAATGTAATTAATATACTTCAAATGGAGGCCTCAAAAGTGAGGTGAGAGTGCTGAGTAAAACTTTTAGGCATTTTTTAGGTACTTTTAGGTATTATATTTTAGGAAATGCCTGGCAAATTTAAAGTATTTGGCAATTAAAATTCGATCACTCTGTCACCGGAAAGCTGTCTTCAAGTAAGGTGTTAAAAAAGGATGTAATATAATATCAGTGAAATATCAAAACCTGGATTCGGCAATGGATAGTGCAATTCCAGATTTTTAGTTGGCTTACCGGCTTTGAAATATCAGTCATTGTACCATGCCCTAGTAACAGCGATCGTTACATTGTCTTCTTGTCTTTCTCAGTGTTGCAAATTAAAACGAAAACACACACAAACATGAATCGAACCTCTCCAAGGTTAAAGTAACAAAAGGAACGGAAACAAGTTAGTGACCTTCAAAGGGCTGCTAGTAAAATACCTAGATAGTTACCGACACATCTCCTTTGAAGAAATCTTTGTAAACACTTATAAAGGACAAAGTCGTCTGCACTTTTTTTGCCGGTAACTGTATGATTTCCGTTTACTTTTGATTTCAACCGGAAATGAACATCAAATTATGTTTTTTTGTTTTCGAATCAGTCTTGACATCTCTGAACCGACTTGACATTTTGCGTCTTCAAACCACCAGTCAAAGTAAAGTACAATCTTTACAGTTAGCTAACCACCCGCTAACGGTAAACATACTCAAAAATTCACCAATGAATATTGCTTCTTTCATTGTAAGAAATTTTTCTCAGGAATCATCTTGTTTTATGCAAAATTTCAACCATGTAAGTTAAATAACCCGGAGTTATTATATTAAAATTCTCAATACGTACATAATTTAAAAAAGGGCCCCTGCTAGGATAAAATAATAATAATAATAACAATAATAATAATAATAAAAGATTGTAATAAAGGTTTCCGTTGATGGCACGAAAAATGATTCGACAAAAGGGAAAAATAGGCTAATATAAATTTCCTCAGGCTGTTTAAACGAGCTTTTTTCTACGGTCAGTCGATATTAACATAAAGGTTTAGTTTTTGGTAGAGCTCGTCAAAATAGTTGACTATCTGTTATCGTTTTGCTTAACACATATATTAAACGTAACAATGATGCTCTCTTATAAAGAAATTCTGAGTATCAAATTTGGATAAAAAAAATTCAGATGATATTCTCAATAAAACGCACGGCAAATTATTCTCCCCCAACCCTTTCTTCCCTTGCTCACAGGCCTATTCTCATACAAAAACAAAAAAAAATGATATTAGGAGTAGAAGTAAAAACATTAAACAAATGAGCTCAGTTGGTAGAGTAGCCTTGAATTTTAACTAAGTATATTTCAAATATTTCGGTTGTTTGAGAAAACCGCAATTCGTTATTTTAAACTCGGTTGTGGATTAGTTTCAAAACGTACCTTTTCTAAAACGCAGAATATTGTTTTCTTGTAAGTTTCAAACCAGCCAAAGTACGTATATTCTCGGGCAAACTCAGGCCTTTCTTAGTGACAAAAAAGGTTTACACCTGCGCCTTGCATGTTTCAATTTTTGTTAGTTTAACTAGTCTCTCGGTAATATTTCTTTTTTTTTTTTTTTTTGTATCTTTTATAATTGCAAAACCTGTCGCTCAGGAACCGAGAGTTTAAGACATCTCCATCACAAATGTAAATACCGTGTACCATGAAAATTTTGCGGGTTCTAATTTTTGCGGATTTTGCGGATTGACCAATTAGTTCCCACAGAAAAAAACAACCGCAAAATAAAACGCCGCACAAATTAACTCCCTTCAGCCAAATTAAAAACTCCACTTTTAATAGATCTAAGCCACTGGGGCGATATACATTGGACTTAAACAGACCAACCATGCTCTATTGGCGCTTCTGCGGCGGCCTGCACAGAAGTTATTTCAACTCTTGAAACTTCAACTGAACAAGAGTGTTATTATCATCTGCTGAGTCTGCCTTGTAGTGTGCGTTACAGTAGGGCAAAGTTTTTGCATTTTAGCACGCCGCTCCCAGCTAGGTTTCAAAGTTGTATACTTGCTACATCTTTCACTCGAAAGCCCCTCTGTATCCATAGAAAGGTTTCAGCTACGGGTAATTCAAACATTCATACTGCTTTCTTATAAAATAATATAGTGTTTGGTTGTGTATAGTAAGTCCCTTTACGCAGTAAGATATTGTTGTGTTTAAGGGCCGCAGGGTGACACTAAGTCAGACACAAAGTCACTAAGACACACTAAGGTCCGCCATTATGGTTTCTATTTCAACAACGCTCTGCTTAATTACATTCCCGGATGTAAACATGTCTTTACTCTTACCCAGTACACCACAATCTCTCCTTTTCTCGAGTAACAACTTCTAACATGCCATTAAAACTGATCAATGCAAAGGACTTAGCTCAACTTGTAAACAACTAAGCATACTAGAAACAATGTTCATCAAAAGAGTTCAAGCTCTGTCTTAAACAGTTCAATATCAACAATATCAACAAAATCACTACTGCAAAACAAGTCAAGGTCTCTGTTTTTCTAAACAGTTCATCAAAAGCTCAATCCAGAACATAGTAATCAAGGCGCCTGGGAGGCCGACTAACTCTTCCCGAATTACCTGGCGTGACTGCTGCTTCCTGAGGCACCTGCCCTTCAGGTGGACGGTCCACTGGTTCTGGTATTAGGGTTTCCTCAGTTGGTTCTGGTTCCTGTTCTGTACTGGATTCAACATCTGGAGTCACAAGTGGTTTTACGTGTGGTAGATTCCTTCTGTATTCGATTCCATGGGATGACTTCAGAACAACCTGATCACCGCGACATTCCGTAATTTGTAAGGTTCGGTTTTATACGCTGGTGACAATTTGTTCTCCTTCCTTCTTCCCATCAGTACAGCATCTCCTACATTGACAGTTCTGTCTTTTGCATGATTTCTTCTGTCAGCAGAGTCTTTGGCTAGCTGTTTTCTTTCTGCGTCACGATCTCTAACTTGTTGGTAGACCACATCACTCTGTTTTTCAGCAACTTCTGTTAGCTCTGGTAGCTTGGTTGTCTACTTTCTCTTGAAAAACAACTCAGCTGGGCTTACTCCTGTGGTGGTGTGGTTGGTCGATCGGTAAGCCAGCAAGAACTTGTTGAGTTCGGCTCGCCAATTTTATTCTTCAGCGTGGAAAACTTTCATGGCTTTGAGAAGAGACCGGTTTTCTCGTTCCACCTCGCCGTTGGCTCTTGGAAACAAAGGCGTTGTGTGATGATGAATGATGCCCATTTCCTCTAGGTATTTCTCCATCTCTTCAGACACAAGATTTGAACCATTATCAGTTCTCAAGCCAACTGGTACAACGTACCGAGCAAAATGGCTGTCTAGGCATTTGATAATTGTGGCACTTGTCGTTGAGTAGATAGCATCTACCTCAATCCATCTAGAGAAATAGTCAACCGTTACTAATAGATACTCTCCTCCATGCAACGGTCCTAACAAATCCAAAGCTACTTCCTGCCAGGCTCCATCAGGTAGTCTTGTGGGCTTAATTGGTGGGGGTGGAACATGCTTGGTTACTAGCTGACACCCGAAGCATTCTCTATATTTCTTCTCTGCTTGCTTGTCAATTCCCGGCCACCACACCTTTGATCTTAGACGCTCTTTGGTCTTAACAATCCCCTGATGCCCCTCATGAGCCAGGTCAAGCACTCTCTTCTGTAATTCTCTTGGGACAACGATCCTCGTTCCCCGCAATACAATCTGGCCGACGTTGGTCAACTCATTGCGCACCATCACAAAGGCTTTCGGTGCTTTCTTCCAATCCCCACTCTGCAAGCACTCACGCACGACTTTCAACTCTTCATCTTCAAATGAAACTGCTTCTATCACCTGAGGGCTGCAGGTACTGCTTGGAGGGTAATTGCACGTACATATTCTTCATCATGAACATAGCTACGGGATGCTGGTACTTTTGTTAGCCGAGAAAGGGCATCTGCTATGTTTTCCCTGGATGGCACATAGATCACTTTGTAGTTAAAGGGCCGCAAACGCAATACCCATCACTCAATGCTTTCAGATGGCTTTAATCTCGGACCATAAATGGTTTTCAGCGCTTGATGGTCTGTCACTAAGTCAAACTCAGGTAGGCCACATAAATATAAATTAAACCTTTCACAGGCCCAAACAAGTGCCAAAGCTTCTTTTTCGGTTCGGCGGTACCGTCGTTCAGTGTCACTAAGGCTTCTACTAGCATAACATACAGCGCGGCTCTGCCCCTTTTACTTCCTGCACCAGAACAGCACCAAGACCGACAGGGTTGGCATCCGCTATCACTCTTGTGTGCGCATCTCTATCAAAGTAGGCTAGCATCGACGCTCCTGCGAGTTTCTGTTTAAGTGTTTGAAACGCTTGCTCCTCTTCCTCATTCCACTCAAACTTTTCTCCCTTCCTAGTGAGTGCTTTAAGAGGTTCAGCTACAGTCGCAAAATCTGGGATAAATCTTGCACTGAACTCAACCAACCCCAGGAAGCTTCTCACCTCCGAGGGCGAGGTAGGACGGCTCGCCTCCACAACCGCTCGCACTTTCTCCTCGGTGGGCCCAATGCCATGCTGAGAAAGAATAATTCCCATGAAACCCACTTTACTCATTCTGAAAGTACACTTCTCTCCATTTAAGGTAAGGTTCTTCTCTTCCAGCTTTGCTAGTAGCTTGTGCAGGTTCTGGTCATGCTCTGAGATGGTCTTACCATGGACATTCAAGTCGTCGGCAATGATGACAACTCCCTCAACATCTGCGAAAATCTGACGGATAACATGCTGAAACCTCTCGGGTGCGGCATTCACACCAAAGCTTAGCCTTTTGTACCGGAACAAACCCTCGTGTGTAATGAAAGTGGTTATGTCCCTCGAGTCTTCATGCAGCTCTATTTGGGTGGAAACCACAGCGTAGGTCTAGCTTGGAGAAGACAGTGCTACCATTTAACTCCTCAAGCACTTCATCAATGGTAGGAATAGGCAACCTTTCTCGAATGATAGCCTCGTTAGCACAGCGCATATCCACATAAAGTCTTATTTCACCTGACTGCTTGGGTGCTACAACAACCGGGCTCGCCCAAGTGGTAGGGCCTTCTACTTTCTCTATGATATCCTCCTTCAACAGTTCTCCTATCTTAGCAGTCACCTTTTCACAAAGTGCAAATGGAACCCGCCTCAACTTTTGTGCCACAGGAGGTACGTTAGGGTTAGCATGCAGCTTCAATTGGAAATCTCTCAGTTTTCCGATCCCCTCAAACACTTTAGGATACTTTGCCTTAAGCTGGTCAGCAATGTCACCTTGGACCTCATTACAGCTGGTACCTCTAGGTGCAACAGGTGGTTCAATGTGAAGAACACCCAGTTCCCTTGCTGTCACATTTCCCAGAATGCACCTCCCCTGCCTGACAAGGATAAACTGGGTGGTTACTTTAGTATCCCCAGTGGAAATTTCAGCCCCAAATTGGCCAATCACATCAACTTTCTTCCCCCCATAAGCAAACAATTTTTTTGAGCAATGTTCAATGTCCCCTTTAAAGCCTAAACCCTTCAACTTTTGAAAATCGTCTTCCCCCATCAAATTGCTCACTGACCCTGAATCAATCAACACTTCCATCACAATTCCACTGATACTCACATCCATTGTAGGCTCACTTGCAACTGACACCATATAAACTTCTTCTGCTTCCTCAGCTACATAAAATGCAAACGCTGGGTTTTCGTCCACTTGAATCTCTTCCTCTGAACAGCCTCCAACATGATTTGTCTGGCGGGCAGACCTTCTATTATTGTGGCTGGCTTCCTTTGGACGACTCTCTCTATCGAAGGTCGAACGTTACCGCTGCACAACGCCGCAAAATGGCCGTACCTTAAGCACTTAGCACATTTTTTCCTTTTTGCCGGACAGCACGAATCGCGTGAAAAATGTCCACTTTTCCCACGTACAGCTGTAACAAATTTTCTCACCGTGATCTACTGTCTTCTCTCCTTTTTTCCGTATGGCGTTGACGTCGCTTCCCCCCGCCATGTACTTCATTTGTTGTCCAGCCGCTTCCGAAGCTCTCGCTTTCTCCAACACGTCTTCTAAAGTGATATTTCTCGTTTCCAACAACTTCTTCTTTAGCTCTCGATCGGTCAACTTTTCAATCAACTGGTCCCTCAAATTATCATCCAGCGAAGTACCGAAATTGCAATGCCTAGCTTGTTGGCGAAGACGCACAACGAACTTATCCACAGGTTCTCCTTCAGTCGGCGCCAATTGACGGAACACGTGGCGTTCGAATGGCACATTCTCTTCGGTACGAAAATGGTTATCCAGTTTCCTGATGCAAACGGCGTACGGATCATTATTGCCAGTAGGATCGGGGTCTACAAGATCTTCAAAGATATCCTGGACTTCCATTCCAGCGAAGTGCAGAAGCTGCGAAGTTTTCTTTCGCGTGTTTTCCAAACCTTTTCCTTCGGCATAATACTCGACTGCCCGTTTCCACTTTCGCCATTTGTTTGCAACTTGTGATGATGATCCCGATAGATCCAGCGGCTGTAAAGTTTTTTTGTTCGCCATCCTCGTCGCCAATGTTGTGCTTAAGGGCCGCAGGGTGACACTAAGTCAGACACAAAGTCACTAAGACACACTAAGGTCCGCCATTATGGTTCTATTTCAACAACGCTCTGCTTAATTACATTCCGGGATGTAAACGTGTCTTTACTCGTACCCAGTACACCACAGGTATTACAGTGATATGTCTTTAATGTGTAAGTAGAGTGAACTGTGACTCAACATACCGTACAATAAAAGTTAAAAGTATTAAGGTTTCTTCTACTTAAATGTTCTCCTGCTGGAACAGAGCATTGCAAAAATTAGTTCCCAGAAAAAATTTAAGTCATCTCGAACCGCAAAAATTTGTTCCCGCAAACCACAAAAACTCGCCAATCCGCAAAATAAAACTCCCGCAAAATTTTCGTGCTACACAGTATATGAAACACATATTTGAACTGCGGATGAAAGATTAAATAGAAGAATGATCCTCGCAGCTACTACCCACTATTAAGCAGTTGGGAAAAGAAAGGAGGAGAGGATCATTCTTCTATTTGACATCTCAATCATTTAACAATTGATTGACATGGGTCAGCGTGCTTCATCGAGATATGAAGCACGCGCGAAGTTTGGAGAGCACCAAAGATGCGTAAGAGTTGCTCGAGGCGTAGCCGAGAGCAACTCTACCTTCTTGAGTGCTCTCCACACTTCCCAAGTGAATCAATTGTTTTATAACATTTTTTTCATTATGAATCAATTGTCTTATAACATTTTCAACGCGGTAGTTTAACCCGTTGATTCTAAGTTGACCAGAGGTTTTCCAAGCATTCACACTATGTGCAAAGTGGAAATAAACAACTTAACCCATGTTCACTAAAAAAATCCACAACTTACAGGGTAAAAAAAGTAACACACCTTTGGTTCTAATTATCAAATAAAATATTCTGGTTGCCAATTAAAAATTTTCCAAAAAACAAGCTTGAAAATTTGACTCTCGAGTTACATAGGAGAATTCTTTCCGCTCGCGAGGACATGTGTTTGTTTACGCAAGATTTCAAGTTGTCACGTTTCATCAATAATAATAATAATAATAATAATAATAAAGACTTTATTAACAGCATTTCCAAAAAGTGGCTCTTCATCCGTTAATATCTAACTAAAATTAATTACAACTAAGACAAACTGAAGAAAAACGGTAAAAACAGAGAAAGAAAACAGACAACTAAAGCTTTCCTAACTGAAAAATTTATTCGGTTAAGTCTTTGTTCTAAGAAGCAAAGGCGTACAATTTTTAATCCGAGGCGATAAACGCGCAACCGATTTGAAGGAACTGTAAGTCCATTTTGAAGTGAATTTATGGAACCGTGCAGAGCACGGTTTTCAAAAATTTCGCAAAAAATGTGTAAGGAAGTCGAAGAATCGATCAATTAGAAAATTATTTAAGAACAAATTCACAATCAAACCTGTAATTTCTTGTAAACTGGATTCCAACAAGTACTAGAACATTACCAAGAAAGTCCGCGGCTTAAATCATGATCTGAGATGTCCTCTAGCTGGTCGGATGGATAAAACGACAATTTAGTGTCCTTGAAGCACAATTTCTCCTTCGTTGGTTAACGTATTTCCGCTCTTGAAACTGTAGAGTATTCCTTAGCAGTTTTTCTTTCAGTTTATCATTTCGAAAAGGTGTGTTTTCCCTCTGAGAAAGTGAAATTGGCGTCGGAAAATTAATAGTTTTGCGGTTTGCGAGACATGATGACACAGGCCTTGTACTTGTTCTCTTTTTCCCTTTACTTAAGGGCTCCCCCCTCCCCCCCCCCCCCCCCCCCCAAAATAAACAGACCTTCTTCATCACCTGGTTCGCTTGTTGCCATCTGTAGTTTAACTTTTTGCTGAAGTTTTTCCCCGTTTTCGATAGCAAAATACAACCGAAATCACTCATGGAGAAATTTTTCTTCTCGAGGAATTTATTTGCTGACGTTATCAGCGTGCACTATGGGAATATGAAGGACGCGTGCGCAATTGTATTTGATTACAGGAATTTACTAATTCTGTTATAATTTTAAATGATTGAGATGACTGGAAAGTTGAGACGTCTGGATAGATGAAAAGTAGCGAACGTTTTGAGACTTAACGAACTGCGGTTATCTCATTACAACCGAAATTTTTAAAATATACTAAGTTAAAATTCAAGGCTACTCACAAACCCCGGGAAAAAACGGGTCGATAAAGTGAGCGCTTTGGCTCAAACTCGGATTCTTCAAAGATGTTTTGTTTTCTTTTGCTCAATTTAGTCTAAAAGCCAATTATCATCTCATTTCATGTATTCGGATTTCTATTCCTGTTTATACGCGACAAATCAACTTGTTGAAGTGCCTTCTTTTTTTTCTCGAAGAGACTTCATCCTTTCTTGTTTAAAGGCGAAAAATCAGCTTGTTCAAGTGCAAGCCTCTTACTTTCTCCAAAAAGGGTTCATCATCTCTTGAATATGCGCGACAAATCAGTTTGTTTAAGTGCAGGTCTTTTCTTTTTTTTTTTTCAAGAGAGTTCATCCTCTCTTGATTCTGGGCGAGAAAATCAACTTGTTCAAATGCAGGCTTTTATTTTCTCCAAGCAGAGTTCATCCTCTCTTGTTTATGCGCGACAAATCAGCTTGTTCAAGTGCAGGCGCTTTATTTTCTTTAAACAGACCCTTCATTTTCTCTTGAATATGGGCGACAAATCAGCTTGTTCGAGTCCAGGCCTTTTATTTTCTCCAAACATAGTTTATCCTCTCTTGAATATGCGCGACAAATCAAGTTTTTCAAGTGCAGGCTTTTTATTTTCTCCAAGAGATTTTATTCTCTCTTGTTTTTCATTGATTGAGGGAAATATGAAACAACTGCGTGGAAACGAGCGTAAATATTTGCAACAAAAGGACGGGAGCGTAGTTCAATCTTTTATGTCTGTTGCTTCGTGTTCGCCAATGATTCATCTAGGCTATCCCAATAAAATGTTTCGTTTTCCATTGCCTGACCGACCCACATTTTTCAAAAAGTAAAAAAAAAATTAAGATTCGCTACGAATAACGAAAAAAAAGACCACGTTTTAGAGTTGATTTTCTAACCATGCAGGCTTTCTTACACTTAGCAGCCCGGCCTTCTCTGGGACCCAGACCCCTTTAAGGGTTCATTCTTTTTTTTTTTTTTTTTTTTTTTTGCCCGAGCGACCCACTCACCATCACAAGAGTCGGGGCGATGGGAAACGAAACATTTTATTGGGATGGCCTTAATACTACATATCCGAAAATAAGACGAGCATAATAATGAACACAATCATTCTCAATTACAAATTAAATGTTTTTATTTACAATGAACCTTCTTCCAAAAAATCATAATTATGTTTTCCGACAGTGAAAACAAAACACTTTCTCTTTTATAAACATGAAAATCCAATTAAATCTATTTTATACAAATGCAACCGATCAATGTTACAATTCTCGCATTTCTCTATTCATTCTCTTAAAAAAAAACCAGCTAGTTGTAATTAAGCTAAGCTTACAACCTTGTCCTTTGAACTTCAGGACCCAGCAGTTGTTCAAAGCCCGCTTAAGCTAATCCCGGATTAACCTAAACTTTGATTCGAGTTTAATGACTAACCAATGAAGGTTTTTCGAAAGTTTAGGGTTTCAATTTTGACTTAGCCTTTTTCTTGCCTCAAACTTAAAATTTGCTATCTAGACATTTTTAACGAGCGAAATGAAAACCTCGGTTAACTTTTAATCGGGGATTAGCGTTAATCGGCTTTCAAACCTAACCGAGCCCAGCTTGTAGTTACTCATTTATCCGTGAACCTAACGTTGTTTTGCTTTATAGATTTCATAGTCTACAATATCAAAAGGACCCCTAGGTGGAATTTGTTTCAAGCTCAACTGACCTTGCTCATGTTATACCCTTTGTGAAGTTGAGTTGAGAAAATAAATTATCCGATATCTTTCCATTCGTTAGAACCAGCCGGCCAAAGTAGTCAGTTCTTAAACGGAATGTACCAATTTTAAGGATAAGTTTTACTCATGTTCTTGTTTTCTGCGCTACCTTCTTCTTTCCAAGCGTTCTCTCTGTATCTTAATAGTACTGGTAAGCTCACGCTTTTGTTGAGGGACGAAATTGAACTATTTTTCCGTTTGCAACACGATCGAACTTTTTCAAGAGGGCATGAAGATGAACAGAAGGCTTGCGAAGTGAGATGGAAATTAGAACTAAATGAAAACAGAATAACTGGGTTGATTGCTGAGCTAAGGGACGGAAACACAAAACATGAAAACCCAAGAATCCACTTACACTTATCTTTGATAAAAAGCTCGGGGAAAGTCATCATTAAAATCATATAAACCATAAAAGGAACGAGGCATACACAATAAGCAACAACGATCGATTTGAAAATTCTCATAATGTTTTGTCTCTGCTTCCGTCTCTTTTGTTCAGCAGTACTGCTCCCTGCACTGCATTCTGGGTTGGGTCGTTGTCTTAAAGCGCGCATGATACGAGAATACAAGATGACTATAGTAATTAACGGTGCAATAGTTAACGTGATAAGACCAGCTGTGTGGTAGATTGCAACCGTCAAAGTGTCGTCCCATCCAAATCCGCAGAATGTTTCCTCCCCATCGGTTTTAACTTTGTAAAAGTAAAACAATGGTACAAAATAGCCCATGGCTATAAACCATACTGCAAACATCAGACGTATTCTTATCTTGCTTGACAGCAGTGTGGCTTTCAAGGGATACACCGCGGCGATGAATCTGTCGACAGCGATCAACACCAGGCTTAGAATGGACACTTCACTGGACACTATTCTAAAATACATTCCTACTTTGCATACAGGTGTGGCCAGAGGACCTTGAATTAGACTTCCTTTGCTTGTGATTATCTCATCAGTGAGGTACTGCGGCCAGGCCGTGAGACTTGCAAGAAAATCAGATACCGCCATATTGACGTAGTAGAAGTTGGTGCTTGTTCTAAGGTTTGGATTCTTGTACACAGTGATAAACACCAAAAGGTTGCCAATCAAACCGCCAAAGGTGATTACAGCCATTGATGTTGTGAAGAAAATAGAAACGACTTCTGAGCACCGCGCGTCATCACTGGAATTGATTTGGGTGGAATTGTTCATTGTATAGAGGTCGCTTTCACTTTCTTTCCTTCTTGAGGAATGTAGCTATTTAACCTGTAAGTAACCGAATAAGTAACAATAATGCATGGTTAGAACAATCTGAAGAAAATGGCACCCAACCGAGGACGATGAAGCAAGTGAGTAAATAATTTAGCCAGTCAGACAGCCAGACAGACGGTTGGCAAAGTTTTAAGGAACACATATCCAAACCACGGTCACAGTAGTGATTTTCTTTGTTTTCTCTTGATGAATTATTAATGAGTTTGCAATCATTTCGAAACATCAAAGTATCTTAGAAGGACATTTATGTTATGTTTGCATCACTTTAAATTTAGCGCGCCGTCAGCTGTTCAGTGCTCCAAAGTACATTATGATTTCGCCTGTGTTGCCGCGTATGTCTTCCTACAAAACTTCTATGGGACATTCTTCTCATCGTTATCTGTATTTAAGACATGTCCTTTCCCTTTGGTATGTAAAATGTTCCGATTAGGACCCACTAGGCGAATGGGAATCGGACACGGAAGGTGTCCCTACTAATGGAAAAAAAATTACTTAGCCTACTCTGGGACCTTAAGACGCCGTAATTTTGAGCGACTTAGGGCGATTTAAGGCGACTTAAGGGGAATTTTATACAAGGTGCAGTGAGTAAGCCTTATTGTCATAGCTTTTATACTTGCTAAGTCATGGAGAGGAAAAAATATTTCAAACTGGAGAGGAAAACTTCCCAAACACTTTAAAAATAAAAATAAACAAATAAACAAATAAAAGAGAGGGGCGGGGTCTCGTTTTTCTCGCCCAGCACATGATCGGTTGACCAGCTCTACCAAACCGGTGAACAAAACTCGAACCGCAAATTAAAACGAAAACACACACAAACATGAATCGAACCTCTCCAAGGTTAAAGTAACAAAAGGAACGGAAACAAGTTAGTGACCTTCAAAGGGCTGCTAGTAAAATACCTAGATAGTTACCGACACATTTCCTTTGAACGAACCTTTGTAAACACTTACAAAGGACAAAGTCGTCTGCACTTTTTTTTCCGGTGACTGTATGATTTCCGTTCACTTTTGATTTCAACGGGAAATGAACATCAATTCATGTTTTTTCGTTTTCGAATCAGTCTTGACATTTCTGAACCGACTTGACATTTCGTCTTCAAACCACCAGTCAAAGTAAATTATAATCTTGACAGTTAGCTAACCACCCGCTCTGACGGTAAACATACTCAAAAATTCACCCATGAATATTGCTTCTTCCATTGTAAGAAATTTTCCTCAGGAATCATCTTGTTTTATGCAAAATTTCAACCACATAAGTTAAATATTTAAACCCAGAGCTATTATATTAAAATTCTCAATACGTACATAATGTAAAAAAGGGCCCCTGCTAGGGTAAAATAATAATAATAAAAAAAGATTCTAATAAAGGTTTCCGTTGATGGCACGAAAAATGATTCGACTAAAGGGGAAAATAGGCTAATATAAATTTCCTCAGACTGTTTAAATGAGCTTTTTCCTGCGGTCAGTCGATATTAACATAAAGGTTTACTTTTTGGTAGAGCCCGTCAAAATAGTTGACTATCTGTTATCGTTTTGCTTAACACATATATTAAACGTAACAATGATGCTCTCTTATAAAGAAATTCTGAGTATCAAATTTGGATAAAAAATTCAGATGATATTCTCGATAAAACGCACGCCAAATTATTCTCTCCCTTGCCTACAGGCCTATTCTCGTACAATAACAAAAAAGACAATGATATTCGGAGTAGAAGTAAAAGCCTTAAACAAATGAGCTCAGGATTTTTTTGGTAGAGTAGCCTTGAATTTTAACTAAGTATATTTCAAATATTTCGGTTGTTTGAGAAAACCGCAATTCGTTGTTTTAAACTCGGTTGTGGATTAGTCTCAAAACGTACCTTTTCTAAAACGGAGAATGTTGTTTTCTTGTAAGTTTCAAACCAGCCAAAGTACGTATATTCTCGGGCAAACTCAGGCCTCTCTTACTGACAAATAAAGTTTACACCTGCGCCTTGTAAGTTTCAATTTTTGTTAGTTTAACTAGTCTCTCTAATTGCAAAACCTGTCGCTCAGGAATCGAGAGTTTAAGACATCTCAATCACAAATGTAAATACCGTGTAGCATGAAAATTTTGTGGGTTCTAATTTTTGCGGATTTTGCGGATTGACCTCGATCCGCAAAAATTAGTTCCCGCAGAAAAAACAACCACAAAATAAAACGCCGCAAAAATTAAATCCCTTCAGTCAAATTAAAAACTCCACTTTTAATAGATCTGAGCCACTGGGGCGATATACATTGGACTTAAACAGACCAACCATGCTCTAGTGGCGCTTCTGCGGTGGCCTGCACAGAAGTTATTTGAACTCTTGAAACTTCAACTGAACAAGAGTGTTATTATCATCTACTGAGTCTGCCTCGTTGCGTTACAGTAGGGCAAAGTTTTTGCATTTTAGCACGCCGCTCCCAGTTAGGTTTCAAAGTTGTATACTTGCTACATTTTTCACTCGAAAGCCCCTCTGTATCCCTAGAAAGGTTTCAGCCACGGGTAATTCAAACATTCATACTGCTTTCTTATAAAATAATATAGTGTTTGGTTGTGCATAGTGTGCCAGGTAGGGTTTTTGTTTTGTTTCGTTGTTTTTCAGTCCCTTTACACAGTAAGGTATTACAGTGATATGTCTCTAATGTGTAAGTAAAGTGAACTGTGACTCAACATACCGTACAATAAAATTTAAAAATATTAAGGTTTCTTCCACTTAAATGCTCTGCTGCTTGAACAGAGCATCGCAAAAATTAGTTTCCAGAAAAAATTTCAGTCATCTCGAACCGCAAAAATTTGTTCCCGTAAACCACAAAAACTCGTCAATCCGCAAAAATATAACTCCCGCAAAATTTTCGTGCTACACGGTATATGAAACACATATTTGAACTGCAGATGAAAGATCAAATAGACGAATGATCCTCGCAGTTACTACGCACTATTAAGCAGTTGGGAAAAGAAAGGAGGAGGAGGATCATTCTTCTATTTGACATCTCAATCATTTAACAATTGATTGACATGGGTCAGCGTGCTTCATCGAGATATGAAGCACGCACGAAGTTTGGAGAGCACGAAAGATGCGTGCCGAGAGCAACTCTACCTTCTTGAGTGCTCTCCACACTTCCCAAATGAATCAATTATTTTATAACATTTTTTCATCATGAATCAATTGTTTTATAACATTTTCAACGCGATAGTTTAACCCGTTGATTCTAGGTTGACGAGAGGTTTTCCAAGCATTCATCCAATGTGCAAAGTGGTAATAAACAACCCAACCCATGTTCACTAAAAAATCCACAACTTACAGAATAACAAAAGTAACATCCCTTTGGTTCTAATTATCAAATAAAATATTCTGGTTGCCAATTAAAAATTTTCCAAAAAACAAGCTTGAAAATTTAACTCTCGAGTTACATGGGAGAATTCATTCCGCTCGCGAGGACATGTGTTTGTTTACGCAAGATTTCAAGTTGTCACGTTTCATCAATAATAATAATAATAATAATAATAATAATAATAATAATAATATTAAAGACTTTATTAACAGCATTTCCACAAAGTGGCTCTTTATTAGTTAATATCTAACTAAAATTAATTACAACTAAGACAAACTTGAGAAAAACGGTGAAAACAGAAAAAGAAAACAGACAACTGAAGCTTTCCAAAATAAAAAATTTATTCGGATAAGGGACCGATCGTTTATTACGTCCTAGGGGGGGGGGGGGGGGGGTGGTTGGCCATGGTTGGCCTGGTGGTTGAATTGTTGAGAAGTTCCTGGGCTACATGCGGAAATCGCTAGCTCTCTGAATCTGAACTGGCAAGAGAAACAAATATCAGAAGTTAGGCGAAATTCAAGTAAGGAAACGTACCTTAGAATATCTCTTGAATGCCTTGATAATAACGATGTTTTGTTATTGCTGGAGTCTATTCTTCACTCGTCAAAAGAAGGTACACAGAAAGTCAAAGCAGCTCTGGGTTTGAGAGCAGTACAGGAGCATTTGATGTATGGATGTGGATATATAGATTTTGAAGAAGCCTACCATCTCTATTCGTCTTTTAGTCAATTTTTTTGCCCAGATAGACAAGCCTTCAGAGATAAACTGCTTTATAAAATACACGGTTTGCATGTCTATGTCATTACTCAACCTATTACGTGCAAGATATTTGTCGCTCTGAAAAATAGTAGCGATATGGAGAAGTTTCTAGTCGATTCTAATCATTTCTATGATTGATGAGAATGATTGCTAAATACATTTAGTTGGTACCTTTTGTATGTCTTAAAATTTTACCCCCTCACTATTCGTACAGGGTAAAAAATTATCCCCCGAAAAAGAGCTCGTTTAAAAAAATTACCTCCCCCTCAAAAACCACCGCACCCCCCCCCCCCCCCCCCCAGGACGTAATAAACGATCGGTCCCTAGGTCTTTGTTCTAAGGAGCAAAGGCGTACAATTTTTAACCCCAGGCGATAAACGCGCAAGCGATTTGAAGGAACTGCAAGTCCGGTTTTCAAAAATTTCGCAAAAAATCTGTTGGGAATTCGAAGAATCGGTCAATTAGAAAATTATTTAAGTACAAATTCACAATCAAACCTGTAAATTCTTGTCAACTGGATTCCCACAAGTACTCGAACATTACCAAGAAAGTCCGCGGCTTAAATCATGATCTGAGATGAATTTAGTGTCCTTGAAGCACAATTTCTCCTTCGTTAGTTAACGTATTTCTGCTCTTAAAGCTGTAGAGTATCCCTTAGCAGTTTTTCTTTCAGTTTATCATTTTGAAAAGGTGTGTTTTCCCTCTGAGAAAGTGAAATTAATAGTTTTGCGGTTTTGCGAGACATGATGACACGGGCCTTGTACTTGTTCTCTTTTTCCCTTTACTTTAAGGTCTTTTTTTTTCAGGCGTTAAAAACTCTAACCCCCCCCCCCCCCCCCCCCCCAATTAAACAGATCTTCTTCATCACCTGGTTCGCTTGTTGCCATCTGTAGTTAAACTTTTTGCTGAAGTTTCTCCCCGTTTTCGATAGCAAAATACAACCGAAATCACTCATGGAGAAATTTTTCTTTTCGAGGCATTTGTTTGCTGACGTTATCAGCGTGCACTATGGGAATATGAAGGAGGCGTGCCAATTATATTTGATTACAGGAATTTACTAGCTATGTTATAATTTTAAATGATTGAGATATCTGGAAAGTTGAGACGTCTGGATAGATGAAAAGTACCGAAATGTTTGAAATATACTTAGTTAAAATTCAAGGCTACTCACAAACCCCGGGAAAAACGGGTCGATAAAGTGAGCGCTTTGGCTCAAACTCGGATTCTTCAAAGATGTTTTGTTTTCTTTTTTTCAATTTAGTCAAAAAGCCAATTATTATTTCATTTCATGCATTCGGATTTCTATTCCTCTTTATACGCGACAAATCAACTTGTTTAAGTGCCTTCTTTTTTTCTCCAAGAGACTTCATTCTCTCTTGTTTATGCCCGACAAATCAACTTATTCAAGTGCCTTTTTTTTTTTCTCGAACAGACTTCATCCTCTCTTGAATATGCGCAACAAATCAACTTGTTCAAGTGCAGGCCTTTTATTTTCTCCAAACAGAGTTCATCCTCTCTTGAATATGGGCGACAAATCAACTTGTTCAAGTGTAGACCTTTTATTTTCTCCAATCAGAGTTCATCTTCTCTTGAATATGGGCGACAAATCAACTTGTTCAAGTGCAGACCTTTTATTTTCTCCAAACAGAGTTCAACTTCTCTTGAATATGCGCGACAAATCAACTTGTTCAAGTGCAGGCCTTTTATATTCTCCAAACAGAGTTCAACTTCTCTTGAATATGCGCGACAAATCAACTTGTTCAAGTGCAGGCCTTTTATTTTCTCCAAACAGAGTTCAACTTCTCTTGAACATGCGCGACAAATCAACTTGTTTAAGTGCAGACCTTTTATTTTCTCCAAACAGAGTTCATCCTCTCTTGAATATGGGCGACAAATCAACTTGTTCAAGTGCAGACCTTTTATTTTCTCCAAACAGAGTTCATCTTCTCTTGAATATGGGCGACAAATCAACTTGTTAGGGTGCAGACCTTTCATTTTCTCCAAACAGAGTTCATCCTCTCTTGAATATGGGCGACAAATCAACTTGTTCAAGTGCAGGCCTTTTATTTTCTCCAAACAGAGTTCATCTTCTCTTGAATATGGGCGACAAATCAACTTGTTCAAGTGCAGACCTTTTATTTTCTCCAAACAGAGTTCAACTTCTCTTGAATATGCGCGACAAATCAACTTGTTCAAGTGCAGGCCTTTTATTTCCTCCAAACAGAGTTCAACTTCTCTTGAATATGCGCAACAAATCAACTTGTTCAAGTGCAGGCCTTTTATTTTCTCCAAACAGAGTTCAACTTCTCTTGAATATGCGCGACAAATCAACTTGTTCAAGTGCAGACCTTTTATTTTGTCCAAAGAGAGTTCATCCTCTCTTGAATATGGGCGACAAATCAACTTGTTCAAGTGCACAACTTTTATTTTCACCAAACAGAGTTCATCTTCTCTTGAATATGGGCGACAAATCAGCTTGTTCAAGTGCAGACCTTTTATTTTCTCCAAACAGAGTTCAACTTCTCTTGAATATGCGCCACAAAACAACTTGTTCAAGTGCAGGCCTTTTATTTTCTCCAAACAGAGTTCATCCTCTCTTCAATATGGGCGACAAATCAACTTGTTCAAGTGCAGACCTTTTATTTTCTCCAAACAGAGTTTATCTTCTCTTGAATATGGGCGAAAAATCAGCTTGTTCAAGTGCAGGTCTTTTATTTTCTCCAAACAGAGTTCATCTTCTCTTGAATATGGGCGACAAATCAACTTGTTCAAGTGCAGACCTTTTATTTTCTCCAAACAGAGTTCAACTTCTCTTGAATATGCGCCACAAATCAACTTGTTCAAGTACAGGCCTTTTATTTTCTCCAAACAGAGTTCATCCTCTCTTGAATATGGGCGACAAATCAACTTGTTCAAGTGCAGACCTTTTATTTTCTCCAAACAGAGTTCATCCTCTCTTGAATATGGGCAACAAATCAACTTGTTCAAGTGCAGACCTTTTATTTTCTCCAAACAGAGTTCATCTTCTCTTGAATATGGGCGACAAATCAACTTGTTCAAGTGCAGGCCTTTTATTTTCTCCAAACAGAGTTTATCTTCTCTTCAATATGGGCGACAAATCAGCTTGTTCAAGTGCAGGTCTTTTATTTTCTCTAAACAGAGTTTATCTTCTCTGAATATGGGCGACAAATCAACTTGTTCAAGTGCAGACCTTTTATTTTCTTCAAACAGAATTCATCTTCTCTTGAATATGGGCGACAAATCAACTTGTTCAAGTGCAGACCTTTTATTTTCTCCAAACAGAGTTCAACTTCTCTTGAATATGCGCGACAAATCAACTTGTTCAAGTGCAGACCTTTTATTTTCTCTAAACAGAGTTCATCTTCTCTTAAATATGGGCGACAAATCAACTTGTTCAAGTGGAGCCCTTTTATTTTCTCCAAACAGAGTTCATCTTCTCTTCAATATGGGCGAAAAATCAACTTGTTTAAGTGCAGACCTTTCATTTTCTCCAAACAGAGTTCAACTTCTCTTGAATATGCGCGACAAATCAACTTGTTCAAGTGCAGGCCTTTTATTTTCTCCAAACAGAGTTCATCCTCTCTTGAATATGGGCGACAAATCAACTTGTTCAAGTGCAGACCTTTTATTTTCTCCAAACAGAGTTCATCCTCTCTTGAATATGGGCGACACATCAACTTGTTCAAGTGCAGACCTTTTATTTTCTTCAAACAGAGTTCATCTTCTCTTGAATATGGGCAACAAATCAACTTGTTCAAGTGCAGGCCTTTTATTTTCTCCAAACAGAGTTTATCTTCTCTTGAATATGGGCGACACATCAACTTGTTCAAGTGCAGACCTTTTATTTTCTTCAAACAGAGTTCATCTTCTCTTCAATATGGGCGACAAATCAGCTTGTTCAAGTGCAGGTCTTTTATTTTCTCTAAACAGAGTTCATCTTCTCTTGAATATGGGCGACAAATCAACTTGTTCAAGTGCAGAACTTTTATTTTCCTCAGACAGAATTCATCTTCTCTTGAATATGGGCGACAAAATCAACTTGTTCAAGTGCAGACCTTTTATTTTCTCCAAACAGAGTTCAACTTCTCTTGAATATGCGCGACAAATCAACTTGTTCAAGTGCAGGCCTTTTATTTTCTCCAAACAGAGCTCAACTTCTCTTGAATATGGGCGACAAATCAACTTATTCAAGTGCACGCCTTTTATTTTCTCCAAACAGAGTTCAACTTCTCTTGAATATGCGCGACAAATCAACTTGTTTAAGTGCAGACCTTTTATTTTCTCCAAACAGAGTTCATCCTCTCTTGAATATGGGCGAAAAATCAACTTGTTCAAGAGCAGACCTTTTATTTTCTTCAAACAGAGTTCATCTTCTCTTGAATATGGGCGACAAATCAACTTGTTCAAGTGCAGGCCTTTTATTTTCTCCAAACAGAGTTTATCTTCTCTTCAATATGGGCGACAAATCAGCTTGTTCAAGTGCAGGTCTTTTATTTTCTCTAAAGGAGTTCATCTTCTCTAGAATATGGGCGACAAATCAACTTGTTCAAGTGCGGACCTTTTATTTTCTCCAAACAGAGTTCAACTTCTCTTGAATATGCGCGACAAATCAACTTGTTCAAGTGCAGACCTTTTATTTTCTCCAAACAGAGTTCATCTTCTCTTGAATATGGGCGAAAAATCAACTTGTTTAACTGCAGACCTTTTATTTTCTCCAAACAGACTTCATCCTCTCTTGAATATGGGCGACAAATCAACTTGTTCAAGTGCAGACCTTTTATTTTCTCCAAACAGAGTTCAACTTCTCTTGAATATGCGCGACAAATCAACTTGTTCAAGTGCAGGCCTTTTATTTTCTCCAAACAGAGTTCATCCTCTCTTGAATATGGGCGACAAATCAACTTGTTCAAGTGCAGGCCTTTTATTTTCTACAAACAGAGTTCATCTTCTCTTGAATATGCGCAACAAATCAACTTGTTCAAGTGCAGACCTTTTATTTTCTCCAAACAGAGTTCAACTTCTCTTGAATATGCGCCACAAATCAACTTGTTCAAGTACAGGCCTTTTATTTTCTCCAAACAGAGTTCATCCTCTCTTGAATATGGGCGACAAATCAACTTGTTCAAGTGCAGACCTTTTATTTTCTCCAAACAGAGTTCATCCTCTCTTGAATATGGGCAACAAATCAACTTGTTCAAGTGCAGACCTTTTATTTTCTCCAAACAGAGTTCATCTTCTCTTGAATATGGGCGACAAATCAACTTGTTCAAGTGCAGGCCTTTTATTTTCTCCAAACAGAGTTTATCTTCTCTTCAATATGGGCGACAAATCAGCTTGTTCAAGTGCAGGTCTTTTATTTTCTCTAAACAGAGTTTATCTTCTCTGAATATGGGCGACAAATCAACTTGTTCAAGTGCAGACCTTTTATTTTCTTCAAACAGAATTCATCTTCTCTTGAATATGGGCGACAAATCAACTTGTTCAAGTGCAGACCTTTTATTTTCTCCAAACAGAGTTCAACTTCTCTTGAATATGCGCGACAAATCAACTTGTTCAAGTGCAGACCTTTTATTTTCTCTAAACAGAGTTCATCTTCTCTTAAATATGGGCGACAAATCAACTTGTTCAAGTGGAGCCCTTTTATTTTCTCCAAACAGAGTTCATCTTCTCTTCAATATGGGCGAAAAATCAACTTGTTTAAGTGCAGACCTTTCATTTTCTCCAAACAGAGTTCAACTTCTCTTGAATATGCGCGACAAATCAACTTGTTCAAGTGCAGGCCTTTTATTTTCTCCAAACAGAGTTCATCCTCTCTTGAATATGGGCGACAAATCAACTTGTTCAAGTGCAGACCTTTTATTTTCTCCAAACAGAGTTCATCCTCTCTTGAATATGGGCGACACATCAACTTGTTCAAGTGCAGACCTTTTATTTTCTTCAAACAGAGTTCATCTTCTCTTGAATATGGGCAACAAATCAACTTGTTCAAGTGCAGGCCTTTTATTTTCTCCAAACAGAGTTTATCTTCTCTTGAATATGGGCGACACATCAACTTGTTCAAGTGCAGACCTTTTATTTTCTTCAAACAGAGTTCATCTTCTCTTCAATATGGGCGACAAATCAGCTTGTTCAAGTGCAGGTCTTTTATTTTCTCTAAACAGAGTTCATCTTCTCTTGAATATGGGCGACAAATCAACTTGTTCAAGTGCAGAACTTTTATTTTCCTCAGACAGAATTCATCTTCTCTTGAATATGGGCGACAAAATCAACTTGTTCAAGTGCAGACCTTTTATTTTCTCCAAACAGAGTTCAACTTCTCTTGAATATGCGCGACAAATCAACTTGTTCAAGTGCAGGCCTTTTATTTTCTCCAAACAGAGCTCAACTTCTCTTGAATATGAGCGACAAATCAACTTATTCAAGTGCAGGCCTTTTATTTTCTCCAGACAGAGTTCAACTTCTCTTGAATATGCGCGACAAATCAACTTGTTTAAGTGCAGACCTTTTATTTTCTCCAAACAGAGTTCATCCTCTCTTGAATATGGGCGAAAAATCAACTTGTTCAAGTGCAGACCTTTTATTTTCTTCAAACAGAGTTCATCTTCTCTTGAATATGGGCGACAAATCAACTTGTTCAAGTGCAGGCCTTTTATTTTCTCCAAACAGAGTTTATCTTCTCTTCAATATGGGCGACAAATCAGCTTGTTCAAGTGCAGGTCTTTTATTTTCTCTAAAGGAGTTCATCTTCTCTTGAATATGGGCGACAAATCAACTTGTTCAAGTGCGGACCTTTTATTTTCTCCAAACAGAGTTCAACTTCTCTTGAATATGCGCGACAAATCAACTTGTTCAAGTGCAGACCTTTTATTTTCTCCAAACAGAGTTCATCTTCTCTTGAATATGGGCGAAAAATCAACTTGTTTAACTGCAGACCTTTTATTTTCTCCAAACAGACTTCATCCTCTCTTGAATATGGGCGACAAATCAACTTGTTCAAGTGCAGACCTTTTATTTTCTCCAAACAGAGTTCATCTTCTCTTGAATATGGGCGACAAATCAACTTGTTCAAGTGCAGACCTTTTATTTCATCCAAACAGAGTTCAACTTCTCTTGAATATGCGCGAAAAATCAACTTGTTCAAGTGCAGGCCTTTTATTTTCTCCAAACAGAGTTCAACTTCTCTTGAATATGCGCGACAAATCAACTTGTTCAAGTGCAGACCTTTTATTTTCTCCAAAGAGAGTTCATCCTCTCTTGAATATGGGCGACAAATCAACTTGTTCAAGTGCAGAACTTTTATTTTCACCAAACAGAGTTCATCTTCTCTTGAATATGGGCGACAAATCAACTTGTTCAAGTGCAGACCTTTTATTTTCTCCAAACAGAGTTTATCTTCTCTTGAATATGGGCGACTAATCAGCTTATTCAAGTGCAGGTCTTTTATTTTCTCCAAACAGAGTTAATCTTTTCTTGAATATGGGCGACAAATCAACTTGTTCAAGTGCAGACCTTTTATTTTCTCCAAACAGAGTTCAACTTCTCTTGAATATGCGCCACAAATCAACTTGTTCAAGTGCAGGCCTTTTATTTTCTCCAAACAGAGTTTATCCTCTCTTGAATATGTGCGACAAATCAACTTGTTCAAGTGCAGACCTTTTATTTTCTCCAAACAGAGTTCAACTTCTCTTGAATATGCGCGACAAATCAACTTGTTCAAGTGCAGGCCTTTTATTTTCTCCAAACAGAGTTTATCTTCTCTTGAATATGGGCGACAAATCAACTTGTTCAAGTGCAGACCTTTTATTTTCTCCAAACAGAGTTCAACTTCTCTTGAATATGCGCCACAAATCAACTTGTTCAAGTGCAGGCCTTTTATTTTCTCCAAACAGAGTTTATCCTCTCTTGAATATGTGCGACAAATCAACTTGTTCAAGTGCAGACCTTTTATTTTCTCCAAACAGAGTTCAACTTCTCTTGAATATGCGCGACAAATCAACTTGTTCAAGTGCAGGCCTTTTATTTTCTCCAAACAGAGTTTATCTTCTCTTGAATATGGGCGACAAATCAACTTGTTCAAGTGCAGACCTTTTATTTCCTCCAAACAGAGTTCAACTTCTCTTGAATATGCGCGACAAATCAACTTGTTCAAGTGCAGGCCTTTTATTTTCTCCAAACAGAGTTTATCTTCTCTTGAATATGGGCGACAAATCAACTTGTTCAAGTGCAGACCTTTTATTTCCTCCAAACAGAGTTCAACTTCTCTTGAATATGCGCGACAAATCAACTTGTTCAAGTGCAGGCCTTTTATTTTCTCCAAACAGAGTTCAACTTCTCTTTAATATGCGCGACAAATCAACTTGTTCAAGTGGAGACCTTTTATTTTCTCCAAAGACAGTTCATCCTCTCTTGAATATGGGCGACAAATCAACTTGTTCAAGTGCAGACCTTTTATTTTCACCAAACAGAGTTCATCTTCTCTAGAATATGGGCGTTAAATCAACTTGTTCAAGTGCAGGCCTTTTATTTTTTCCAAACAGAGTTTATCTTCTCTTGAATATGGGCGACAAATCAGCTTGTTCAAGTGCAGGTCTTTTATTTTCTCCAAACAGAGTTAATCTTCTCTTGAATATGGGCGACAAATCAACTTGTTCAAGTGCAGACCTTTTATTTTCTCCAAACAGAGTTCAACTTCTCTTGAATATGCGCCACAAATCAACTTGTTCAAGTGCAGGCCTTTTATTTTCTCCAAACAGAGTTCATCCTCTCTTGAATATGGGCGACAAATCAACTTGTTCAAGTGCAGACCTTTTATTTTCTCCAAACAGAGTTCATCCTCTCTTGAATATGCGCGACAAATCAACTTGTTCAAGTGCAGGCCTTTTATTTTCTCCAAACAGAGTTCATCTTCTCTTGAATATGCGCGACAAATCAACTTGTTCAAGTGCAGGCCTTTTATTTTCTCCAAACAGAGTTCATCTTCTCTTGAATATGCGCGACAAATCAACTTGTTCAAGTGCAGGCCTTTTATTTTCTCCAAACAGAGTTCATCCTCTCTTGAATATGCGCGACAAATCAACTTGTTCAAGTGCAGGCCTTTTATTTTCTCCAAACAGAGTTCATCTTCTCTTGAATATGCGCGACAAATCAACTTGTTCAAGTGCAGGCCTTTTATTTTCTCCAAACAGAGTTCATCTTCTCTTGAATATGCGCGACAAATCAACTTGTTCAAGTGCAGGCCTTTTATTTTCTCCAAACAGAGTTCATCTTCTCTTGAATATGCGCGACAAATCAACTTGTTCAAGTGCAGGCCTTTTATTTTCTCCAAACAGAGTTCATCTTCTCTTGAATATGGGCGAAAAATCAACTTGTTCAAGTGCAGACCTTTTATTTCCTCCAAACAGAGTTCAACTTCTCTTGAATATGCGCGACAAATCAACTTGTTCAAGTGCAGGCCTTTTATTTTCTCCAAACAGAGTTCAACTCCTCTTGAATATGGGCGACAAATCAACTTGTTCACGTGCAGACCTTTTATTTTCACCAAACAGAGTTCATCTTCTCTTGAGTATGGGCGACAAATCAACTTGTTCAAGTGCACAACTTTTATTTTCTCCAAACAGAGTTCATCTTCTCTTGAATATGCGCGACAAATCAACTTGTTTAACTGCAGACCTTTTATTTTCTCCAAACAGAGTTCATCTTCTCTTGAATATGGGCGAAAAATCAACTTGTTTAACTGCAGACCTTTTATTTTCTCCAAACAGACTTCATCCTCTCTTGAATATGGGCGACAAATCAACTTGTTAAAGTGCAGACCTTTTATTTTCTCCAAACAGAGTTCATCTTCTCTTGAATATGGGCGACAAATCAACTTGTTCAAGTGCAAACCTTTTATTTCATCCAAACAGAGTTCAACTTCTCTTGAATATGCGCGACAAATCAACTTGTTCAAGTGCAGGCCTTTTATTTTCTCCAAACAGAGTTCAACTTCTCTTGAATATGCGCGACAAATCAACTTGTTCAAGTGCAGACCTTTTATTTTCTCCAAAGACAGTTCATCCTCTCTTGAATATGGGCGACAAATCAACTTGTTCAAGTGCAGACCTTTTATTTGCACCAAACAGAGTTCATCTTCTCTTGAATATGGGCGACAAATCAACTTGTTCAAGTGCAGGCCTTTTATTTTCTCCAAACAGAGTTTATCTTCTCTTGAATATGGGCGACAAATCAGCTTGTTCAAGTGCAGGTCTTTTATTTTCTCCAAACAGAGTTCATCTTCTCTTGAATATGGGCGACAAATCAACTTGTTCAAGTGCAGACCTTTTATTTTCTCCAAACAGAGTTCAACTTCTCTTGAATATGCGCCACAAATCAACTTGTTCATGTGCAGGCCTTTTATTTTCTCCAAACAGAGTTCATCTTCTCTTGAATATGGGCGACAAATCAACTTGTTCAAGTGCAGACCTTTTATTTTCTCCAAACAGAGTTCAACTTCTCTTGAATATGCGCGACAAATCAACTTGTTTAAGTGCAGACCTTTTAATTTCTCAAAACAGAGTTCATCCTCTCTTGAATATGGGCGACAAATCAACTTGTTCAAGTGCAGACCTTTTATTTTCTCCAAACAGAGTTCATCTTCTCTTGAATATGGGCGACAAATCAACTTGTTCAAGTGC
Organism: Pavona decussata; assembly: GCF_977016875.1. Taxonomy (NCBI): domain Eukaryota; kingdom Metazoa; phylum Cnidaria; class Anthozoa; order Scleractinia; family Agariciidae; genus Pavona; species Pavona decussata. The sequence continues at coordinate 543,154 of NW_028145483.1, forward strand.
AGACCTTTTATTTCCTCCAAACAGAGTTCAACTTCTCTTTAATATGCGCGACAAATCAACTTGTTCAAGTGCAGGCCTTTTATTTTCTCCAAACAGAGTTCAACTTCTCTTTAATATGCGTGACAAATCAACTCGTTCAAGTGCAGACCTTTTATTTTCTCCAAAGACAATTCATCCTCTCTTGAATATGGGCGACAAATCAACTTGTTCAAGTGCAGAACTTTTATTTTCACCAAACAGAGTTCATCTTCTCTTGAATATGGGCGTTAAATCAACTTGTTCAAGTGCAGGCCTTTTATTTTCTCCAAACAGAGTTTATCTTCTCTTGAATATGGGCGACAAATCAGCCCTTTCAAGTGCAGGTCTTTTATTTTCTCCAAACAGAGTTAATCTTCTCTTGAATATGGGCGACAAATCAACTTGTTTAAGTGCAGACCTTTTATTTTCTCCAAACAGAGTTCAACTTCTCTTGAATATGCGCCACAAATCAACTTGTTCAAGTGCAGGCCTTTTATTTTCTCCAAACAGAGTTTATCCTCTCTTGAATATGGGCGACAAATCAACTTGTTCAAGTGCAGACCTTTTATTTTCTCCAAACAGAGTTCATCCTCTCTTGAATATGGGCGACAAATCAACTTGTTCAAGTGCAGACCTTTTATTTTCTCCAAACAGAGTTCATCTTCTCTTGAATGTGGGCGACAAATCAACTTGTTCAAGTGCAGACCTTTTATTTCCTCCAAACAGAGTTCAACTTCTCTTGAATATGCGCGACAAATCAACTTCTTCAAGTGCAGGCCTTTTATTTTCTCTAAACAGAGTTCAACTTCTCTTGAATATGCGCGACAAATCAACTTGTTCAAGTGCAGACCTTTTATTTTCTCCAAAGAGAGTTCGTCCTCTCTTGAATATGGGCGACAAATCAACTTGTTCAAGTGCAGACCTTTTATTTTCTCCAAACAGAGTTCATCTTCTCTTGAATATGGGCGACAAATCAGCTTGTTCAAGTGCAGGTCTTTTATTTTCTCCAAACAGAGTTCATCTTCTCTTGAATATGGGCGACAAATCAACTTGTTCAAGTGCAGGCCTTTTATTTTCTCCAAACAGAGTTTATCTTCTCTTCAATATGGGCGACAAATCAACTTGTTCAAGTGCAGGTCTTTTATTTTCTCTAAACAGAGTTCATCTTCTCTTGAATATGGGCGACAAATCAACTTGTTCAAGTGCAGACCTTTTATTTTCTTCAAACAGAATTTATCTTCTCTTGAATATGGGCGACAAATCAACTTGTTCAAGTGCAGACCTTTTATTTTCTCCAAACAGAGTTCAACTTCTCTTGAATATGGGCGACAAATCAACTTGTTCAAGTGCAGGTCTTTTATTTTCTCTAAACAGAGTTCATCTTCTCTTGAATATGGGCGACAAATCAACTTGTTCAAGTGCAGACCTTTTATTTTCTCCAAACAGAGTTCATCTTCTCTTGAATATGGGCGACAAATCAACTTTTTCAAGTGCAGACCTTTTATTTTCTCCAAACAGAGTTCAACTTCTCTTGAATATGCGCGACAAATCAACTTGTTCAAGTGCAGGCCTTTTATTTTCTCCAAACAGAGTTCATCCTCTCTTGAATATGGGCGACAAATCAACTTGTTCAAGTGCAGACCTTTTATTTTCTCCAAACAGAGTTCATCCTCTCTTGAATATGGGCGACAAATCAACTTGTTCAAGTGCAGACCTTTTATTTTCTTCAAACAGAATTCATCTTCTCTTGAATATGGGCGACAAATCAACTTGTTCAAGTGCAGACCTTTTACTTTCTCCAAACAGAGTTCAACTTCTCTTGAATATGCGCGACAAATCAACTTGTTCAAGTGCAGGTCTTTTGTTTTCTCTAAGCAGAGTTCATCTTCTCTTGAATATGGGCGACAAATCAACTTGTTCAAGTGCAGACCTTTTATTTTCTCCAAACAGAATTCATCTTCTCTTGAATATGGGCGACAAATCAACTTGTTCAAGTGCAGACCTTTTATTTTCTCCAAACAGAGTTCAACTTTTCTTGAATTTGCGCGACAAATCAACTTGTTCAAGTGCAGGCCTTTTATTTTCTCCAAACAGAGTTCATCCTCTCTTGAATATGGGCGACAAATCAACTTGTTCAAGTGCAGACCTTTTATTTTCTCCAAACAGAGTTCAACTTCTCTTGAATATGCGCGACAAATCAACTTGTTCAAGTGCAGGCCTTTTATTTTCTCCAAACAGAGTTCATCCTCTCTTGAATATGGGCGACAAATCAACTTGTTCAAGTGCAGGCCTTTTATTTTCTACAAACAGAGTTCATCTTCTCTTGAATATGCGCAACAAATCAACTTGTTCAAGTGCAGACCTTTTATTTTCTCCAAACAGAGTTTATCTTCTCTTGAATATGCGTGACAAATCAACTTGTTCAAGTGCAGGCCTTTTATTTTCTACAAACAGAGTTCATCTTCTCTTGAATATGCGCGACAAATCAACTTGTTCAAGTGCAGGCCTTTTCTTTCACCAAACAGAAGTCATCTTCTCTTGAATATAGAGTGTGTGCACGACGACCATGTTGGAGGACCGAAACAATACAATGATTTTCCTTTGGGAAACATATTCTATTTTTTTGCAAATATCTTCTATTGTTTTAGTCCTCCAACATTGCCACCGTGCACACACTCTATAGAAGACAAACCAACTTGTTCAAGTGCAGACCTTTTATTTTCTCCAAACAGAATTCATATTCTCTTGAATATGGGCGACAAATCAACTTGTTCAAATGCAGACCTTTAATTTTCTCCAAACAGAGTTCATCATCTCTTGATTATGGGCGACAAATCAAGTTGTTCAAGTGCAGACCTTTAATTTTCTCCAAACAGAGTTCATCTTCTCTTGAATTTGGGCGACAAATCAACTTGTTCAAGTGCAGACCTTTTATTTTCTTCAAACAGAATTCATCTTCTCTTGAATATGCGCGACAAATCAGCTTGTTCAAGTGCAGGCCTTTTATTTTCTCCAAACAGAATTCATCTTCTCTTGAATATGGGCGACAAATCAACTTGTTCAAGTGCAGGCCTTTTATTTTCTCCAAACAGAATTCATCTTCTCTTGAATATGCGCGACAAATCAGCTTGTTCAAGTGCAGGCCTTTTATTTTCTCCAAACAGAATTCATCTTCTCTTGAATATGGGCGACAAATCAACTTGTTCAAGTGCAGACCTTTTATTTTCTCCAAACAGAATTCATCTTCTCTTGAATATGGGCGACAAATCAATTTGTTCAGGTGCAGACATTTTATTTTCTCCAAACAGAATTCATCTTCTCTTGAATATGGGCGACAAATCAGCTTGTTCAAGTGCAGGCCTTTTATTTTCTCCAAACAGAATTCATCTTCTCTTGAATATGGGCGACAAATCAGCTTGTTCAAGTGCAGACCTTTTATTTCTCCAAACAGAATTCATCTTCTCTTGAATATGCGCGACAAATCAGCTTGTTCAAGTGCAGGCCTTTTATTTTCTCCAAACAGAATTCATCTTCTCTTGAATATGCGCGACAAATCAATTTGTTCAAGTGCATGCCTTTTATTTTCTCCTATCAGAGTTTATCTTCTCTTGAATATGGGCGACAAATCAGCTTGTTCGAGTCCAGGCCTTTTATTTTCTCCAAACATAGTTTATCCTCTCTTGAATATCCGCGACAGATCAAGTTTTTTATAGCGCAAAATAAAATAACTTCTTTTTACAGTAATCAGCCAGGTAGCTTATAAACTTAAAATCTAGCCGTAATCAATTTTATACATGTACATGCGACCTATATAATGGCTCTGTCATTTTCTGGTATTCATTCTTGTCAAAAACATATTGATTTTACACCTTTTTTAAAATCTCCCTTCACATGCGCCTTCAGTATGGCTGGAATCTGCGTGAAATACGGCCGTGCGGTAATCTTGTGGGCTCAGCAGGTCTGATCTTGAACTGGTCAGGGTGGAACAGAAGTAACGGGAAGGACTGATTGCCTCTAAACTGGTTTAACTGGACTGACGAGTGATGGCTGCCTGGTCTGATCGGTCTGCTGTATTGCTGTTCCGCTACGTTCTCTCCCACCAGTGGATAGGTGATGTATTCAGCTTGCTTCCAATGGTCTGACGGAGGATATCGGCTCACAAACTGCAGTCGTCGTGCGTGCGTTGCTCTGTTTTCAAGTAGCTCAAACTGATTTGGCGGGTTTGTCTGACAGACGGACGTCATCTTTCTTTCTAATTTTCCTGACTTGGCTCGTCGGTTCTGAAACCAATACTGGAAAAAGAAGGAAAAAACGTTAATAATATTTAGTAATAAAAAGTTTGTCGGTCGGAACAAAATAAAAGCTTTATTGTCCAAGTAAGATGTAACAATTTGGTAAATACTTTAAGCCCAGAAACCACTCAATCGTTTACATATTTATGCAGTTTAATTAAGAACAAATATGTAAAAAATATTAAAAGAATTGGAGTGTGACACTAAGCAAAATGCGATAGTTTCCGGTATGAAAAACAATTTAATTTGCTTTGAGCAGTTACAACAACTTCGCGAGTCAGTGTGATCAACATTTAATTTATCTTGGAAATTAGAACCTAGCCATCATCAAAAAGATAATAAAAATCAGTCGAGAGGTGGAAATAAACAATAAAAATCACGAAAGCTATCCAACTAACTTCAGATTAATTTGTGGCTACTAAATCTTGTAATCATTCACTCGCATTGAACTGAATGCCAAATGTCAGACTCTTTGGTTCTGTTTCTGTAATAATAAACGCCGTAAATATATCATGCGACCCTTTTACGTTACACAACATGATTAAGTGTCAACTCACCTTTACACTTTTGATCGGGATCCCAAGTCTCTGCCCCAGTTCCTCGTAATCATAAGCTGTCAAATATGGCCGCCGTCTGAACGCTTCTTCCAGCTCCAACACTTCGTTTCTCGAGAAGATCGTGCGTTGTCGCTTCTTCTTCGGTGACTGCTCGGAATAAATCGGTACTTGATCGGACTCGCTGTTCCAATCGCTGCTGGAATTTGTTATGTCAGAATAAGGAGTCAACAGTGGGCTGGTCTCTCTGTGGCTGGGCCGAGGACTTGTACAGTCGGAGTAAGGCGACAATGGTGGGCTGGTGTCACGGTGGCATTCTAAAAAAGAAATATAAAAATATAAATTCATTAGACTGACTAGCTCAACTCAAATCACTCTTTTGATTGGCTCAGCAGGCTAGCTGTTCTGCCTGAACTCAAATCACCGCCTTTATTCGATTGTCATCCTCACTGTTTTAATTTTTGGTCTGCGCAGATCCACGATTAAAACGTTCTTAACTTTTTTGGTGATTTGAGGCTCAAAACGTTCATGAAGATATTTAATTGTGTTAATAATGCGGATGTGGCCCAGCGTGATAGCAAATGCAGTATTTGCTGCAAATGATATGTTACTATGCAAGGTGCGTATTCTAACATTTTTCGGTTCAATAGGCCATTTTACAGTTGTGTACTTAGTGACCTGGCCTTGGATTGAAAGCGAGGCTGAGGGTGACCTTGTTTTGATACAAACATCAGTGGTTTTCATATGTAAATGCACTACAGCTAGCATAAGAACAGCATGATCTACATATAAAAGGAGTGAGGTTTGTATCAAAACAAGGTCCGCCGCCAGCCTCGCTTACAATCCAAGGCCAGGTCACTAAGCACACAACTGTTAAATGGCCTATTGTACTATACATGTGTATTCAAAAAGACTAAATATAAAAACTGTCATCTTCCAAAAAGAGTGGACAAAATAAAGAGGTTGTCACTAAATCTTAGCCCAGCGTGTTCTTAACGTGCTCTTAAATTTCCGTCATATTAAGCTTCAACGTTCAAAAATAGAGTTTTTAATTAAAAGGGAAAGAGTGTTGTTTACCGGAGCCTGGTGAAGACTGCGTGTGGTCATTTTCTAGCCCCAGGATACTGCAGATGGAAAAGTCGGTCAGCGACTTGATGGAGACTGGTGCAGGGATGAGAAGACTGGGTAACAGCACACGTGACCTTTTAACATGCGCAGAACACACAAGATAATCGACAAGTGCAACAACTGATTTAAACTGATTACACTCCATTTCAACAAATCTGATGAACTAGTTACTATGACTGCGTTACTCAAACTGAATCCACTTGGACTCGAACCTTATTTATACTCTGTACCCTGCCAAACACCGAATACAAAGCCGGCGGCTCGTTTGTTAGCTGTCGCCGCCGATAACATGAGAAGTTTATAGTCATCAAACTTTCGCGCGCCGCTCTTACCGCGGCTAATCAATAAACCGTTAACTTTTACGCCGCCGACCGCGCAGTGCTGACTGTAAAATTCCAGACAAAAGACTCAAGAGAGTTGTGTTTTTCCGACTGAAAAATGAAAGTCATTTTTTTAGCCGCTCTTGTCGGCATAGTGGTCTTTCCTTCCGAAATACGTTTACAATAACTACGTCAAGGGGCGTGCTAAATACCGTAAAGCCGGCTGCAAACAAAGAGAATATATAGGACGGCAAACGAACTCTAACTGTTTCGCAATTGAAATAAAAGATCTTTTACAATACAACTGAATAAGATTTTAAAATTTCTCGCCACTCTGCGTTCAAGCTATGGTTCGAAAGAATTTATAGTTTTATTACCTGAGCGATTCCAACCGTCATTGTGCGAAAACACTGCTATTGGTGCTTACCACGTGATAGTCGAGCGACATTGATGAGATAAAACCAAAACCGAAACTGAACTGCTGCTTCATTAACTGCATGCGAACACGAGGGACGAGTTGCATAAAACTTAACTGCGGGCGTAAATGCTATCGTCAGATGTTAAAATACTTAATATGACTGGGCTGATGGTCTGGCGTTAGCAGTTACGCCCGACATAAATTCTATGTAACTCACCCCAAGGCCGGTTTTTTCAAAAGCCGATAAACGCTACAATCCACAATTAATATGTCTTAAAAGTTAACCGAGATTTTCACCTGGCCCATTAAAATGATTTTAAAAGCTAATTTTAACCTAATGGTATAGAGAAGTCAACGTCTAAGCTGAGGGCCAAAAATCTTTTTGAAGAATCTTTATTGGTTTGTTAGTATTAAATTCGAATCAAAGTTCACGCTAACTCAGGATTAGCTTAATCGGGCTTTGAACAACTGGACCCTGTTTACGGCTCGCAAACGTTCCTGCACCGCCAACCCTTACCGTTCACACTCATTCAACAGTCGCGTTGTTTTTTTTTTTTTTTTCTAACGCGTTTAAAAATCTTACGCGAAAAAAGAAAATGTGGGGATTTTACGCTTCCTTAAAAACAAAAGGAAGAAATAGCGTTCTAACTCACGGATCGACAAAGTGTAAATAAGCGCTTTCTTCAAAGATCTTTGTATTTTTTTTGTTTGTTTTTTTGTTTTTTTTGTTTGTTTGATTGTTTTTTGCTTGTTTGGTTTTGGTTTTGTCCATTTTAACCAAAGGGCCGATGTTTATTTTATTTTCTGCATTCGGATTTCTAAATTTTGTCTTTGCGACATATCAGCTCATTCAAGTGCAGGCCTCCTATTTTCTCTCGAGGTCATCAAGCGAGGGAAATATGAAGAAACTCCGTGGAAACGAACGCGAATATTTGCAACAAAATGAGAGGAACCATGTTCAATCTTTTATAATGGTTGCTTTGTATTCGCGCTAATGATTCATTTAATACACATCCGAAGAGAAGACGAGCATAATAATGAACACAATCATTCTCAATTATAAAATGCTTTTATTCACAATGAAACGCCTCCCGAAAAATCATAATTATGTTTTCCGACAGTGAAAAAAAAAAAACACTTTCTCTTTTATAAACCCTGAACTTTCATTCGAGTTTAATTACTAACCAATAAAGATTTTTCGAAAATATTTTTGTCCTTCAGTTTTGACTTAGCCTTTTCTTTGCCTTAAGCTTAAAATTTGCTATCTAAGACATTTCAGTAACGAGCCAAATGAAAACCTCGGTTAACTTTTAATCGGTTTCAAACAACCGGGCCCAGCTTATAGTTACTCATTTTTCTGTGAATCTATTGTTGTTTTGCTCTATTCAAATTTTACAAGCTGAAAGCTGCTTATACTATACCCTTTGTAAAGTTGAGTTGAGTAAATAAATTATGCGATATCTTTCCATTTGTCAGAACCAACCGGCCAGAGTAGTCAGTTTTTAAACGGAATGTACCAATTTTAAAGATAAGTTTTACTCAAGTCCTCGTTTTCTGCACTGTCTCTTCTTCCCAAGCGTTCTCTCTGTATCTCGATAGTACTGGTAATTCTAAGCTGTTGTCGAGGGACGAAACTGAGCCATTTTTCCATTTACAACACAATCGAAATTTTTCAAGAGGGCATAAAGATGAACAGAAGGCTTTCAAAGTAAGACGAAAATTAGAGCTAAATGAAAACAGAATAACTGCGTTGATTGCTGTACTAAGGGACGGAAATACAAAATATGAAAAACCAAGAATCCACTTACACTTATCCTTGGTAAAAAGCTCGGGGAAAGTCATCTTTAAAATCATATAAACCATAAAAGGAATCAGGCATACACAATAAGCGATAACGATCGATTTGAAAATTCTCATGATGTTTTGGCTCTGCTTGCGTCTCTTTTGTACAGCAATACTGCTCCCTGCACTGCATTCTGGGTTGGGCCGTTGTCTTATAGCGCGCATGATACGAGAATACAAGATGACTATAGTAATTAACGGTGCAATAGTTAGCATGATAAGGCCAGCTGTGTGATAGATTACAAGCGCCAAAGTGTCGTCCCATGCAAATCTGCAGAATGTTTCCTCCCCAACGTCTTCAACTTTGTAAAAGTGAAACATTGGTACACAATAGCCCATGGCTATCAACCATACTGCAAACAACAGACTTATCCTTATCTTGCTTGACAGCAGTGTGGCTTTTAAGGGATACACCGTAGCGATGAATCTGTCGACAGCGATCAACACCAGGCTTAGAATGGATACTACACTGGACACTACTCTGACATATTGTCCTACTTTGCATCCAGGTGTGGCCAGAGGACCTTGAATTAGACTTCCTTTGCTTGTGATTATCTCATCTGTGAGGTACAGCGGCCAGGCCGTGAGACTCGCAAGAAAATCAGAAACCGCCATATTGACGTAGTAGTAGTTGGTGCTTGTTCTAAGGTTTGGATTTCTGTACACAGTAATAAAAACCAAAAGGTTGCCAATCAAACCGCCAAAGGTAATTACAGCCATTGCTGTTGTGAAGAAAACAGAAACGGCTTCTGAGCACTGCGCGTCATCACTGGAATTGATTTGGGTGGAATTGTTCATTGTGATAAAGGTGACTTTTCTTTGTTTTCTTTTTGAAGAGCGTTACGGTAGCTATTTTAACCTGTACGTAACCGAAAAAGTAACAATAGTGCAAGGTTAGAACACACTGAAGAAAATGGCACCAACCGAGGACGATAAAGCAAGTAAGTAAATCAGTTAGACAGTCAGTCAATCAGTCAGACAGACAGTCAGAGACTCAGTCAGTCAGATAGTGTTCAGTCATTAAGTCAGTCAGTCAGACAGACAGCCATTCAGTCAGTCCGCCGGTAGTTAGATAGCCAGACAAACAGACACTGAGTCAGTCAGTTAGATAGCGGCCAGTCAGTAAGATGGTCAGTCAGTCAGGCGATGGTTAGATAGCCAGACAGACAGACAGTCAGTCAGTCAGATACTTTAAGTCACTCAGTCATTTAGAGAGTGGCCAGTCAGTCCGTTAGTCAGTCGGTCAGTCAGTAAGGAGGTAAGTACGAAGCTTAGTGAGCAAGTAAGTGATTTTTCAAACTGAGTAAAATGTAATTAATATACTTCAAATGGAGGCCTCAAAAGTGAGGTGGGAGTGCTTAGTAAAACTTTTAGGTATTTGTAGGCACTTGAAGGTGTTATATTTTACGAAATGCCTGGCAAATTTAAAGTATTCGGCAATTAAAATTCGACCACTCTGTCACTCACTGAAAGCTGTCTTCAAGTAAGGTGTCAAAAAAGGATGTAATATAATATCAGTAAAAAACCAAAACCTGAATTCGGCAATTCCAATGCAGTTCCAGATTTTTAATTGGCTTACCGGCTATCAAATATCAGTCATTGTCCCCGAAGCTCTAGTAACAGCGATCGTTACATTGTCTTCTTGTCTTTCTCAGTGTTGCAAAATGAAATCAGTATATGACCTAGCAATCTTTCTATTTCTATTAGCTTGTATTTACGTATTACATGTATATCAAACAGGAGAAGGTGTGTTTCATCAGATATCAAAACACTATAAATTTTAGCGCGCCGTCACAAACGGCTGTTCAGTGCTCGGTATTTAAGAAATGTCCTTTTCCTTTGGTATGTAATAGGACCCACTAGGCGAATGGGAATCGGACACGAAAATTACAAGGCCTACCGGCTGGGACCTTAAGTCGCCGTAACTTTGAGCGACTAAGGGCGATTTGAGGCGACTTAAGCAAAACACATGGTAACATTGAAGAAATTTTAAGCGACTTAAGGCGATTTTAGGCAACCTAAAGCGAATTATATACAAGGTGCAGAGGGTAAGGTTTATTGTCATAACTTTTATACTTGCTAAGTTAAGGAGAGGAGAAAAAATTCCAAACTGGAGAGGAAAACTTCCCAAACATATCAAAAATAAAAATAAATAAATAAATAAATAAATAAATAAATACCAGAGAGGGGGGTCGCTCACTGTCGTTTTTCACGACCAGCTCACCAAACCGATGAATAAAAGTCGAACCACAAATTAAAACGAAAACACATACAAACATGAATCGAACTTGTCCAAGGTTAAAGTAACAAAATGAACAGAAACAAGTTAGTGACCTTCAAAGGGCTAGTAGTAAAATACCTAGATACTGACCGACCTATTTACTTTGAAGGAACCTTTGTAAACACTTCTAAAGGACAACGTCATCTTTCGGTAACGTTATGTTTTTCGTTTCCTTTTGATTTCAACCGGAAATGAACATCAATTCATGTTTCGATTCAGTCTGAACCGACTTGACATTTCGTCTCCAAACCACCAGTCAAAGTAACGTATAATCTTTACAGTTAGCAAACCACCCGCTTATGGTAAACATACTCAAAAATTCACCCATGAATATTGCTTCTTTCATTGTAAGAAATTTTCCGTAAGAATCATCTTGTTTTATGCCAAAGTTAAATAACCCAGCGTTTATATATTAAAATTCTAAATACGGACATAATTAAAAGAAGGGCCCCTACTAGGATAAAATTTTTAAAAAAGATCGTTATAAAGTGTTCCGTTTATGAAACGAATATTGATTTGACTTAACGAAAAAATAGGCTTATAAAAATTTCCTCAGACTGTTTAAATGAGCTTTTTTCTGCGGTCAGTCGATATTAACATAAAAGTTTAGTTTTTGTTAGAGCTCGTCTGTTATTTAGCTAAACACATACATTAAACGAGACAATGATGCTCTATTAAGGCCGATTTAGACGGTACAACTTTTGCTTACGACTGTCGCATGCGATTTTTAGAGCGCGCGCTGCTCGCGTCATGCAAAAGATCGCACACAACTCTCGTCACTCAACATTGCCTATACCTACGATTGTCGTAGGATTTTAAAACATGTTTTAAAATTCTATGACATCTTTTGTGACGTACACGACAGTTGCTGTAGGTTTGATTTACATAAAACAATTCGTGTCGTAGGCATGTCGTAAGCTTGTCGCATGCGACAAAGTCGTGCCGTGTAAATCGCCCTTTATAAAGAAATTCTGAGAATCAAATTCGGATAAAAAATGTCAGATGATATTCTCACTAATGTAAACGAGAGCAAATGCACACCAAAGTATTCTCCCCCAACTCTTTTTACCTTGCTTGCTGGCCTATTCTCATACAAATGCAAAAACAGTAACAAGAATAACAAAAAGACAATAATATCATATTTGGAGTAGAAGAAAAAGCCTTAAACAAATGAGGATTTTTTTGGTGGAGTAGCCTTAAGGTTTAACTAAGTATATTTCACACATTTCGGTTGTTATGAGAAAACAGCAATTTGCTATTTATTCTCGGTTGTGGATGAGTCTCAAAACGTACCTTTTCTAATACAGAGAATGTTGTTTTCTTGTAACTTTCAAACCAGCCAAAGTACAGTATATTCTTTATCCACCGTAGATAACAGCTCGCTTATGGCTAAGAAACAGGCAAACTCAGGCCTCTCTTACTGACAAATAAAGTGTACACCTGCGCCTTACATGTTTCAATTTATTTTAGCTTAACTAGTCTCTCGGTAATACTTCTTTTCTTTTCTTTTTTTTTTTTTTAATCTTTTATAATCTCTTGTTTATGACTGACAAATCACCATGTTCAAGGGCAGGCCTTTTAGGTTATCCAAACAGAGTTCAATCTCTCTTGTTTATGACCAACCAATCACCTTGTTAAAGTGCAGGCCTTTTATTTTCTCCAAACAGAGTTCATGCTCCATTGTTTATAACCAACAAATCACCTTGTTCAACTGCAGGCCTTTTATTTTATCCAAACATGCAGAGTTCATCCTCTCTCGTTTATGACCAACAAATCACCTTGTATAAGTGCAGGCCTTTTATTTTCTAAAAACAGAGTTCATCCTTTCTTGTTTATGACCAACAAATCACCTCTGCAGGCCTTTTATTTTATCCAAACAGAGTTCATCCTCTCTTGTTTATGACCGACAAATCACCTTGTTAAAGTGCAGGCCTTTTATTTTCTCCAAACAGAGTTCATCTTTTCTTGTTTATGACCAACAAATCACCTTGTTCAAGTGCAGGCCTTTTATTTTCTCCCATCAGAGTTCATCTTTTCTTGTTTATTACCGACAAATCACCTCGTTAAAGTGCAGGCCTTTTATTTTCTCCTAACAGAGTTCATCCTTTCTTCAGTTTATGACCAACAAATCAACCTTTTCAAGTGCTTGCCTTTTATTTTATCCAAGCAGAGTACATCCTTGGCTCTTTTATGCGCGACAAATCACCTTGTTCAACTGCAGGCCTTTTATTTTATCCAAACATAGTTCATCCTCTCTTGATTATGACCGACAAATCACCTTGTTCAACTACACACCTTTTATTTTCTCCAAACAAAGTTCATCCTTTCTTCAGTTTATGACCGACAAATCATCTTGTTGAAGTGCAGGCCTTTCATTTTCCTCAAACAGAGTTCATAATCATAACCAACAGACAGCAACGTGTTAGATTGAGTGGACATCACTCTGCTATGAAAACTATAATGAAAGGGATCAATTTTGGGTCCCATCCTCTTTAATATCTTCATGAACGATCTGTCTTATGCTATAGATAAATGCACCCTATTCACGTATGCCGATGACACTCAATTGTTTAAGTCTGCAGATGATATCGAGCAGGTTGAACATGTCATAAATGCCAATCCGAAAAAAAGTGGATGAGTGGTATGAACTCAATCAAATGAACAGAAATCACTCAAAATGTCAAGCGATAACTTTTGGAAAGGTCGAGAGAAATCCTGCGCTGACCTGTGAAGAAACCGTTATCCCTATTCAAGACGAAATGCGTCGATATCGATAATAAGCTTAAGTTTGAGGGACAGATTCAAAAAATCTGTCGTGAAGTTAGTCAACAGGTTGCTGTTCTCAATCGTTTAAAGAAAATGTTGCCTTTTGAATTGAGGCTAGATATATATATATCGAGCTTTCATTGCACCGCAAGCCTTTTATTTGCTCCCAACAAAGTTCATCCTAATCTCGTACCCAGATGTCACTCGGTCCCGGGATATCGAAATGTGACCGTGAGAGATCTGGGTACGAGATTAAGTCCATCTTTTCTTGAATATGCGCAACAAAGCAACTTGTTCATGTGCAGGCCTTTTATTTAATCCAAGCCCAGTTCACCTTCCCTTGTTTATGCGCGCTAACTCAACTTGTTCAAGTGCAGGGCTCTTATTTTCTCCAAACGAGTTCATCTTCTCTTGAATATGCGCGACAAATCAGCTTTTTCAAGTGCAGGCCTTTTATTTTCTCCAAGAGAGTTTATCCTCTCTTGAATATACGCGACTAATTAACTTGTTCAAGTGCAGGCCTTTTATTTTCTCCAAAAGAGTTTATCCTCTCTTGAATATACGCGACTAATTAACTTGTTCAAGTGCAGGCCTTTTATTTTCTCCAAGAGAGTTTATCCTCTCTTGAATATACGCGACTAATTAACTTGTTCAAGTGCAGGCCTTTTATTTTCTCCAAAAGAGTTTATCCTCTCTTGAATATACGCGACTAATTAACTTGTTCAAGTGCAGGCCTTTTATTTTCTCCAAGAGAGTTTATCCTCTCTTGTTTTCCATTGATCAAGGGAAATATGAAGTAACTGTGTGGAAACGAAGGCGAATATTTGCAACAAAATGAGAGAAACCAAGTTCAGTCTTTTATAGAGTCTACACAGCTCAGACTAGCCAAATTATTTGAGACTAGAGACTTACGAAAGTAATCGAAACTTACGCTTCAGCAAGGGTATACAACTCCAAAGATCAATGATCTCCAATACGTTTTAAGATGAAGCTGCTAATTTATTTAATAACCTTCCCCTTTCTTTAAGAAACTGCATGGATCCAATTTTATTTTTTAAGGAGACGAAGAAATTGCTACAAGATAAAGCCAGGTCAAGACCGTGATTGATTTTCATTTAGCGTTTGGAACACATATTCTGTTATTCATTTTAACACCGTTTTTCTTAAGGTTGTCTTAGTTGTAATTAATTTTAGTTAGATATTAACGGATGAAGAGCCACTCTGTGGAAATGCTGTTAATAAAGTCTTTATTATTATTATTATTATTATTATTATTATTATTATTATTATTATTATTATTATTATTATTATTATATTATTATTTATATTGGTTGCTTTGTATTCGCGCTAATGATTCATACAATAAACATCCGAAAAGAAGACAAGCCCAATAATGGACACAGTCATTCTCAATTACAAAATGTTTTTATTTACAGTGAACCGCCTCCCGAAAAATCATAATTATAATAATTTCATCGGACATTGCGGCGTATTTTGCGGGCAAAAAGATATTTTAGCCCGCTGCTCTGAGCCAATAAGAAAGAAGGAAATAACGTAGCGAACAAATCAGAACTGGAAGCCATTTCACTGTTCCCGCCGTTTTCTTAATTGTTTCACTGGAAGCGCTGCCATCTGCAAAGAAATTGTTTTGAACTACAAAATCGATGGAAAACCTAACGAAGAAGCAAATTCTCAGTCGTCTGAGCTAGATAAAGAGGACTTTAATACAGAAACTCGTGGGCGATGGTGGAAATTATGCCTGTAGTAGGTCCACGGCCGGAGGCGAGGTGAATGTAATTTGTCTTCTTTGAGCGAAACCCGCTCAGTTAAGCAATTGCACAATTAGTTTTAACAGTCGTAGGTGACTATTTCTCCGCTGTTTACAAAATTCTGTTATTTTTCTTCTGAAAACTTAGAAGCAAAGATTCTTTTGACAAATTTTGCGGTGTTCTGCCAAAGTTTTAAGTTTTTGTGACAACGAAAGCTTTTATACAATAAAATAAACGCTGACGCGATTCCGGCAGCGTTCACAGAAGATATCGCGATCGCTTATATACTGTACTGTCTTTGATTCCTTTGGTGAATGCCCTCTGAAATTATGATTAATAGTAATAGAGTTGATGTTCGCGGGCGTAAATATGTTTTTGGCCCTTCTCAGAACTCATTTAAAAAATATATATATAAATGAGCCTGAGTCGGGCCAAAAACATATTTACGCCCGCGAACATCAACTCTATTGTTACATTATGTTTTCCGACAGTGAAAAACAAAACACTTTTTCTTTTATAAACTTGAAAATCCAGTTAAATCTATTTTATACAAATACAACTGACCTATGTTACAATTTTCGCATTTCACTATTCATTTTCTTAAAACAAAAAAAAGGCCCAGCAGTTGTTCAAAAACCGATTAAGCTAATCCTGGATTAACCTGAAGTTTGATTCGAGTTTAATTACTAACCAATAAAGATTTTTCGAAAAGATTTTTGTCCTTCAATTTCGACTTAGCCTTTTTCTTGCCTTAAACTTAAAATTTTGCTATCTAGACATTTTAACGAGCGAAATGAAAACCTCGGTTAACTTTTAATCGGGGATTAGCGTTAATCGGCTTTCAAACCTGACCGGGACCAGCTTGTAGTTACTCATTTATCTGTGAACCTAATGTTTTTTTGCTTTATAAGTTTGATAGTCTACAATATTAAAAGGACCCCTGGGTGGAATTTCTTTCAAGCTCAACCCTGTTCATGCTATACCCCTTTGTAAAGTTGAGTTGAGTAAGTAATTTATCCGATATCTTTCCATTTGTCAGAACCAACCGGCCAGAGTAGTCAGCTCTTAAACGGAATGTACCATTTTTAATGATAAATTTTACTCAAGTCCTTGTTTTCTGCATTGTCTTCTTCGTTCCAAGCGTTCTCTTTGTATCTCAATAGTACTGGTAAGCTCACGCTTTTGTTGAGGGACGAAACTGAACCATGTCTCCATTTGCAACACGATCGAAATTTTTCAAAAGTACATGAAGATGAACAGAAGGCTCGCAAAGTGAGACGGAAATTAGAACTAAATAAAAACAGAATAATTGGGTTGATTGCTAAGCTAAGGGACGGAAATACAAAGTATAAAAACCCAATAATCCACTTACACTTATCGTTTGTAAAAAGTTCTGGGAAAGTCATCTTTAAAATCATATAAACCATAAAAGGAACGATGCATACACAATAAGCGATAACGATCGACTTGAAAATTCTCATGATGTTTTGGCTCTGCTTGCGTCTCTTTTGTTCAGCAGTACTGCTCCCTGCACTGCATTCTGGTCTGGGCCGTTGCCTTAAAGCGCGCATGATACGAGAATACAAAATGACTATAGTAATTAACGGTGCAATAGTTAGCATAAGGCCAGCTGTGTAGTAGATTGCAAGCGCCAAAGTGTCGTCCGATGCAAATCTGCAGAATGTTTCCTCCCCAACGTCTTCAACTTTGTGAAAGTAAAACAATGGTACACAATAGCCCAAGGCTATGAACCATGCTGCTAGCATCAGACTTATTCTTATCTTGCTTGACAGCAGTGTGGCTTTTAAAGGATACTCCGTTGCGATGAATCTGTCGACAGCGATCAACACCAGGCTTAGAATGGACACTACACTGGACACTATTCTAAAATACATTCCTACTTTGCATACAGGCGTGGCCAGAGGACCATGAATTAGACTTCCTTTGCTTGTGATTATCTCATCAGTGAGGTACAGTGGCCAGGCGGTGAGACTTGCAAGAAAATCAGAAACCGCCATATTGACGTAGTAGAAGTTGGTGCTTGTTCTAAGGTTTGGATTTCTTTTCACAGTAATAAACACCAAAAGGTTGCCAACCAAACCGCCAAAGGTAATTACAGCCATTGCCGTTGTGAAGAAAACAGAAACGGCTTCTGAGCACCGCGCGTCATCACAGGAATTGATTTCGGTTGAATTGTTCATTGTGATAAAGATGACTTTTCTTTCTTTTCTTCTTGAAGAAACTAGCTATTTAAACCTGTAAGTAACCGAAAAAGGAACAATAATGAATGGTTAGAACACACTGAAGAAAATGGCACCCAACCAAGGACGATAAAGCAAGTGACTGAAATCAGTTAGTCACTCAGTTAGTCAGTCAATCGGTCAGTCAGTCAGATAGTCAAACTCTCGATTGGTCTGTCAGTGAGATACTTAGTCGCTCACTCAGTCACTAAGTCAACAAGTCAGACAGTCAGACCGTCGGTTAGTCAGTCTGTGAGATACTAAGTCACTAAGTCAGTCAAGTAGTCAACCAATCAGTCCGTCAGTCAGTCAGTCAGTCAGATATTAAGTCAGATAGACAGTCAGACACAGTCATGCAAATAGTCGACTGTTAGACAGTCAGTCAGTGAGATACTAGGTCACTCAGTCAGTCAAGTAGTCAGCTAATCAGTCCGTCAGTCAGTCAGTCGGATAGTCAGTCAGACAGTCAGAGAGTCACTCAGTCAGATACTTTGTCACTCAGTCAGTCAGATAGTGGTCAGTCATTAAGTCAGTTAGTCATACAGACGTCCGGTCAGTCTGAGGCAGTTAGATAGTGGCCAGTCAGTAAGACAGTCAATCAGTCAGTCAGTCAGCCGATAGTCAGACAGACAGTCATTTATGTAGATATGTTCTCACTCAGTCAGCTTAGCGAGCAAGTAAGTCTTGTTTCGAACTTAAAAACGTAAAATGTAATTAATATTCTTCAAATGGAGGCCTCAAAAGCGAGGTGAGAGTGCTTAGTAAAATTTTTAGGTATTTTTTAGGTACTTTTAGGTATTATATTTTAGGAAATGCCTGGCAAATTCAAAGTATTCGGCAATGAAAATTCAACCACTCTGTCACTGGAAAGCTGTCTTCAAGTAAGGTGTTAAAAAAGGATGTAATATAATATCAGTGAAATATCAAAACCTGGACTCGGCAATTCCAATGCAATTCCAGTATTTTAATTGGGTTACCGGCCATGAAATATCAGTCATTGTACCATGCCCTAGTAACAGCGATCTTCTTGTCTTTCTCAGTGTTGCAAAATGAAATCAGTATGAACTGGCAATACTTCTAATTCTATTACTCGCTTATGTTTATGTAATACATGTATATCAAACAGTAGAACGTGTGTTTCATCAGATATCATAACACTGAGAAGTCGGTTGAAAAAAATCATAGTAAGAAAAAATGACGGGCGACTTCGAGGTACTCGGATATCTGATGAAACACACTTTAAATGGCTACTCAAATGATCAATAATTCTCGGAAAAACTGTTCAAGGCTAAAGTTGGCAGAGTTTTATGGTAATTAGGATCACATATGCAAACCACAGTTACAGTAGTGATTTTCTTTGTT
The DNA here is from genome assembly GCF_977016875.1 of Pavona decussata. Lineage (NCBI taxonomy): Eukaryota > Metazoa > Cnidaria > Anthozoa > Scleractinia > Agariciidae > Pavona > Pavona decussata. Next base: position 562,144 of record NW_028145483.1, read on the forward strand.
GTCTCTTGATTAATTATTAATGAGTTTGAGATTTATTTTGAAACGACAAAGTATCTTAAGCCGGCGACACACCTGGCGATTTTATAGGTCGATCGCGGCGATCGGCGAAAATTGCCAGGTGTGCCCGTTGCGGCGATTGCGATTTCCGCCGATCGCCGCTGTCGGCGTATCAAATCGCCAGGTATGTCGCTGGCTAATAAGGAAAACATTTATTTTATCTTGGCATCGCCATAAATTTAGTCGCCGTCAGCTGTTCAGTGCTTCAAAGTACAATATGAATTTGCCGGTGTTACCGTGTATGCCTTTCTATAAAATATCTATGGCACATTTTTGTTATCGTTATCCATTCTGGTATTTAAGAAATGTCCTTTCCCTTTCTCGTGTAAAATGTTCCGAATAGGACCCGCTAGGCGAATGGGAATCGGACACGGATGGTGTCCCTACTAATGGAAACAAAATTACGAGGCCTACTCTGCCGTAACTTTAAGCGACTTAGGGCGACTTAAGGGGAATTTTATACAAGGTCCAGTGAGTAAGTCTTACTGTCATAGCTTTTATACTTGCTAAGTCAGATGCCGGGGGAGGAGAAAAATATTCCAAAATGGAGAGGAAAACTTCCCAAACACTTTAAATAAATAAATAAATAAATAAATAAATAAATAAATAAATAAAAGAGAGAGGAGGGGGTGTCTCGTTTTTCCCGCCCAGCTCTCGCAAATCGGTTGGCAAGCTCTACCAAACCGGTGAAAAAAAATCGAACCGCAAATTAAAACAAAAACACACACAAGAATCGAACCTCTCCAAGGTTAAAATAACAAAACGAACGGAAACAAGTTAGTGACTTTCAAAGGGTAGTAGTAAAATACCTCCTAGATACTGACCGACATATTTCCTTTGAAGGAACCTTTGTTAACACTTAAAAAGGACAAAGTCGCATGCACTTTTTTTTTCCGGTGACGCTATGATTTCCGTTTCCTTTTTATTTCCAACGGAAATGAACATCAATTCACGTTTTTTTCGTTTTCGAATCATTCTTGACATATTGTCTTCAAACTGACCAATCAAAGTAAAGTATAATCTTTACAGTTAGCTAACCACCCGCTCTGATGGTAAACATACTCAAAAATCCATCCATGAATATTGCCTCTTTCATTGTAAGAAATTTTCCTCAGTTTTATGCAAAATTTCACCCATATAAGTTAAATAATCCACCGTTTTTATATGAAAAGTCTCAATACCTACATAATTTAAAAAGGGACCCCCGCTAGGATCAAATAATAATAACAAAAAAAATCGTAATAAAGGTTTCCGTTCGTGGCACGAAAAATGATTCGACTAAAGGGAAAAATAGGCTCATATAAATTTCCCCAGGCTGTTTAAATGAGCTTTTTCCAAAGGTAAGTCGATATTAACATAAAGGTTTAGTTTTTGGTAGAGCCTGTCAAAATAGTTGACTATCTGTTATCGTTTTACTAAACACATATTGATATTAGCAATGATGTTCTCTTATAAAGAAATTCTGAGTATCAAATTTGGATAAAAAATTTCAGATGATATTCTCAACCCGTAAACGAGAGCAAATGCACACTAAATTCTTCTCCCCCCAATTCCGTTTAATTTGTCCCTTGCTTACCTTGTCATGAGATAACCACAATTCGTTATTTAAACTCGGTTGTGGATTAGTCTCAAAACGTACCTTTTCTAAAACGAAGAATAATGTTTTCTTGTAAGTTTCAAACCAGCCAAAGTACAGTATATTCTTTATCCGTAGATAACAGCTCGCTAATGGCTAAGAAAGGGGCAAATTCAGGCCTCTCTTACTGACAAATAAAGTGTACACCTGCGCCTTGCATGTTTCAATTTTTGTTTGACTAGTCTCTCTAATTGCAAAACCTGTCGCTTAGGAAGTTTAAGACACGTTCCTGTTTAGTGGTCAGACAATAAATCAGAGTATTCCTGTTCTATAATTAGTACCTTCAGGATGCGATTATGAATGGTTTTGAACGACTAGCAGATTATTCCTAGCGAAGCGAGGTTAATAAATTTGTCGCGCCGAGCGGAGCTAAGCCGCGCGAATTCGAGCGAAAAATTTATTTATATATATCGTTGAAGATGTCCGCTATGTTGCCTAGCAACAGTGAAAAACAAAGTATGAATGACGTCAAACAAAGAGAAAATTGCTAGGCAGCAACAGGCTGGGAGACACACTGGCGTCAGCAGTTTGCGGGAGCAAAATTTGCATACATCAAGACAGTTTGCGTTCAGATCAAATTTCAACTGCAATGTTCATCAATATTCACTGGATAGAAATATTTCTGCAGAATCTTTCCTCTTTCTTCTAGGAATCTTAATTGGGAAAGATTGCATTGAAGAAATTACACGTTTTGTGGCCGCTATAAAACAATTTTCCGTAGGAAATAAATTCATCGAACACGACAGCGCTGCACGCCCGTTGTGCATTTCGTCGTGTCACGGGTCGTGTCAGAAATAGATCTCAACCGGAAACCTACGAAAAGACCATGTTCATCAAAATAGTTGCTACGTTCAGAAACATTTTAATCTCTACATACGAGTAAAGAGGGCTTTCCACCCAGCCCTAGCCAGTGTGTCTCCCAACCTGTTGCTGCCTAGCAACCTTCTCTTTGTCTGACGTCATTCGTACTTTGTTTTTCACTGTTGCTAGGCAACATAGCAGACATCTTCAACGATATATATATAAATATATTTTTCGCTCGAATTCGCGCGGCTTAGCTCCGCTCGCCGCGACAAATTAATTAACCTCACTTCGCGAGGAATAAAAGTTATATTTATCTCAAATAAAGTTGAATTACTCACACTGAAGTAGCCTCTTGTATTTTCTGTAGTAGCAGTCTCTGTATTTTCTAAACGAATGATACGGGTGTATAGATCTGAATAATATATATTTATAAATAAATGAGAGAAACAAACAAAAAAGACAAAAGTCTACTTCATTGAGTAATTCAACTTTATATGAGATAAATGTAATCTTTATTTAGTCGAAACCCATTTTTAGTATAGCCTACGGTTCAACTATATAAGCCTGCTAAAGATGTACGATTTTCCCATTTTTGCGGGGGGCTGTTCAAAGCGGGCGTGAATTAAGCCGTAAATTCAACTTTTCTAATTTTTAGAAAAACCAAAGAGCAGTGGACTTTTTAATTGTGATTTTTGAAAATAGTTCACCAATGGGAACATTTAGGTGAGATAAAATTAAATCTGAAATTGCCCAGTGAAAAGCAAACGGGGTCTAGAGTCTTTTATGAGGAAAAGCAATATAATAAAACTCATATTTAAATTTTGAAAATTTCAATTAAATGAAATCGAAAGGAAAAATAAGGCTTTCTTTCCACTTACTATTTAAGGGGGCTCGCACGTTGTAGTCAGCAACTGCGAAACAGTGACATGCTAAAAGCAGTGAGCCATTATCTCAAGCTGGTTAGGACCATCTCCTGCAAGCGAAAATCCCTAAAAATCAATCATTACAAAGTGCTCTTACTCACGCAATTCAAATCAGTTATGGCTTCCGTCGGGGCCTTTGGCAGTTTGAATTATACAGCTAAATCAATTAACGTTGTTGCATCAAAGCTTAAAGCTTAAAAACATCTTCAAAGAGGCTGCCACCTCATCCATTTGATATCCTAACATTCCTTTCATCCAAATGGCTCACCATCGTATATCTTCACTGGAAAGACGAGGCATAGCTGATTTTGATGACCTTATTCTTTAAAAATCCACAGAATCTTGAGGTCTTGTCTTATAGCTTTATACTTTGATCTGACAACGTTAATTGAAATAGCTGTATGCACTCAATCAAATGTCAGTTTGATGTCCAAATACAACTATTCACATCAACAGATAGGAATATGTTAGCAACATCTGCGTCAGATCACGAAACGCATTGCATTAGTTCATCTTATGTTCCTAATAAATCCCGGGGATAAAACTCGGGCAGATAGGCAAGCTCGCAAACCGGGTTGCTGACGAGCCACGAATACCCGCTCTTTTCCCAAAATCAACTCTGCTCTGCTAATATTTCCGCATTTTCATAAGTGACGCCGCGCCAAATGTGCCTATATATTTGAGTTACTTTCAGAAAGCAAAACAACGCTCACGTTGTCTCTGCTGGATCCACAACGAGTCTGTAATCTTTCATACAGGGAACAAATGGATGGAAGACCAGTCATTTTTAAATGAAGTGACCTTTCGGTATGTGCTAGGAGGGTTTTGACAAAATATTCCAATTGAAACACCTCTGGGTTTTAATTGAATAAGACTGAAATGAACAACAGAGTCTTCATACGCTGATAAATAAATACCGCGTCACAAAACGTAAAGAAACTACTATAAGAGGGAGAAAGGAACTTTTTTCCCAGCTAATTCTTTGTCTTGGAGAGAATTTTTAACTACTGATTTTTTTCCTCATGCATATAAGAAAGGTAACGCTTTAAATTGAAAGTAGAATGAATATTGAATATATACCTTGAAATGAACAACTGTCAGTCACGCAAAACAAACACTGCTATAGAACATCGTGGAAAAGAAAAATAACAGTAAAAGGATAGATCTTCTCTAAAATATGGCTAAATGGCCAGAAATATTTACCTAGTGATTATTATTGTATTTCTAAAAGAGTTCGGTTCAGAAATGTGTCTATCGATCTGACGGCTTTATGTTTAGTTTCGATTGAAATCCGTGAATATTAGGAAAATCGCAGAGCTCTGTACGGCACGCAGCGTAAAGTGCCCACAGATTTTATTTCATACATTAGTAGATTAGTGTTAGTGCTTTTGAGTTAAAATAGACTTGACCCTAAGTCGGGTCCCAATTTTGTGAAAAGAGGCTTTAACTACATGTATGTCACGTTTAATGCATTTTGACGTTTAATGAAGTTTGAGAAGGAGGTATTTTGAAAATAATTGTAATTCAGTCAAAATTTGACAGAAAACAAAAGTTAATCATTTAAATTGTTATTGACAAATGGAACTTCAATCAGTAAAATATTCAAGCTGTTTGAGCAGGGAATGACGTTTTGGCAGCACCGGCAATGTATAGATAAATTTTAGAGTCCTTAAGGGTTATGAGATCACCGTGTAAACCGTCTTGGCAAGAACGAAAAAAAATCACATTAAGCTCAGTAAATGTGATATTTGTATGTGCGATATAATGGTTCATGTTCATAAAAAAAATCAGCGAAATCGGTGAAAAGCCGAAATTTGCCTTATCCGTTCTAACGCGGACAGCCTCTTAATAACATTATCGTCAATTCAATCTCTTCTTCGTATAACGACCGCCTGATCAAGTGCAAGCCTATGGCTGTCATCATTCAAACATATGTTAGCAGCTGTTAGTCTTACGAACTTTGTTTTACTTATCGTAAAAATCGATAAGTATAACTATAAAGTATAACTGACCTGTTCTCATTAAATCCTTTGTGGTTTGTCTTTGTTTGTTCCCCGATCCTTGGCGTCTCTTGTCATCAAAACTGCATGATAAAAACGAGAAAAGTAGCTGAGAGAAAGATTAAATTATAAACCTGACTACACCCAGAGAACTCACCTTTTAAACTAAAACTTCAAAAACGCAAATACTCAGGTTTTATTTTAGACAACTGTGAATCGGTGTTTGGGCAAAACTGAAAAACAACATGTACACTCGTACCGTGACAGCTGAACCTATAAGGAATGCTAATCAGTAAAACTCAAATGATGTCGATTCACATTGGTGTCTTTATATAAACCTGGAAGTTTCACTTCTTTTTATTTGTCATAAGGACTTCATTTGACCACTTTCGTCAGTTTATGCTCATTTTTTTTTTGCAAAGTAAAAGCAAACGGAGTCTAGAGTCTTTTATGAGGAAAAGCAATGCAATAAAATTCATATTTAAATTTTTAAAATTTCAATTGAATGAAATTGAAAGGAAAAGGAAGGCTTTCTTTCCACTTACTATTTATTTAAGAGATCCCACAGGTTGTAGTCAGCAACTGTGAAACTGTGACATGCTGAGAGCAATGAGTCATTATCCCCCGGCTTCTATATAGGCTTCCTAGCCTTTAACACATTTAATATTGTAAATAGTCAAGTATGAATATTGTAATAGTAAGAATATTGTGTGTCGTCTATAATGTATTTATGTTGTATTTTTTTTTGTTAATGGCAAATAAATTGAATTGAATTGAATTGAATTGAATCCCAAGCTGATTACGACTATCTCCTACAAGCGAAAATCCCTAAAAATCAATTATTACATAGCACTCTTGCTCATGCAATTCAAATCAGTTATGGCTTTTGGCAGTTTGAATTATATGCACTCAATCAAATGTCAGTGTGATGTCCAAACACAACTATTCACATCAACAAATAGGAAAGAAACGATGAGTGAATGAGATTTGATAAATGGAATAAATTGTTAGCAATATCTGAGTCAGATCACAAAACGCATTGAATAGGACCATCTTTTTCATTTCATAGGTTTTCTGTTTCAAATTTGCCAGTGACTGAAGTCATGTTGTAATAGGTAACGAGTACGGAAACGTTTTATTTTATCTAAACTTGGATCATTCTATAATTCAATCTCATGGATTTGATTGGCTTAGCGGCCATTTTTTATGAGCCATTATTCCATGCCTAGGAGATAACGACCATTAAATTGTTTTCTGGTTGTTTCTTACAAAACGAAATCATGCAACAAGATCTCGAAATTCTTTTTCGGTATAATAAAATAATTATTCTACGCTCTTTTGTTGGATATTAGATCGGCGCTACGTGCCTTGTTGCATATTTATTATCTCATATCCGACGCGCGCTCGAGAAATATAATTGTAAAATATCCTCTCCTGTTTTTATTAAATGAAAAGAACACTTTAGAATAGGATGTGTGTTTCGGCGTAAGCAGAGAAAACTTCATCTCTGTAGAAACTGTAGTTCAATGTTATGAGTCATTTGCAACTGCAAATAATATAGGGACATTGTTGTCTTTGTTTGGTGTTCTGTGTCAGTAATCGAGTTTTATTAACATTGCCTTCAATTCTCTCTTCGTATAACGACCGCCTGTTCAAGTGCTAGCCTGAGGCTTCCATATTTCAAACATATGTTAGCAGTTGTTAGCCTTACGAACCTCGTTTTACTTATCGTAAAAGTCGTTTTGCGGAAACTGAATGTGTGTAAGTTTTGCGAGGCTTTTACCATTGCCTGAACTATTAGAGACAAAATATCATGCGGAAAAAGCCGAAATGTTTCAACAAAAGAATTCTGAAATTCAGTGTAGGCGAGCGCTACGCTGAACTCCCTTTCAGTAACGAGTTTTCTTCAAAGGAAGTGCTTTTACTTTAATGCGTCATTTGCTTGAAAATTAATGTTATGGACATCACGAACTGTGTTCAAGAAGCACGTCGTCTCGTCTTCGTCTTGTCCCCTGGTGCCAAGGTGGCGCATAGGGCCTCCACATGGGCTTTCCATCGATTCCTGTCTTGCGCTGCAGTGCGCACCTCACTCCAGGACTGCCACCCTGCTTTGGACCTCTCTTTTTCTACCGTGCGCCGCCAAGTTGTTTTTGGCCGGCCTCTCTTTCTCCTTCCCTCTGGGGTCCATGTTAGGGCGGTAACACAGTCATTGTCAGGTTGTTGTCTGAGGATGTGTCCAATGAATCTCCATCTCCTTCTTCTTACCTCTTCACTCAACTTCTCCACGTTAGCCCTTTCCAGTAGCTCTCTATTACTGATTTTATCTTGCCATTTAATCTTCATTACCCTTCTCAGGCATCGGTTCTGAAACACATCGATTTTCTTGGCATCACTTTCGTTCATTTTCCATGTTTCGCAACCACACATGAGAACTGGTTTGACCAATGTTTTGTATAGCCCGATCTTCATCCTCCTGGACACACTGCTGGAGCTCCATACTCGGTTTAGCTTCACAAACGCTCCTCTCGCTTTCCCTAGCCTAGCCTTGATGTCCTCTTCGCCACCCCCTTGTTTACATACTGTGGCGCCCAGGTAAGTAAACTTCTCTACATCTTCCAACGCCACACCGTTCACTTTGATGGCTTCGTTATTCCTCGCATTTACTCTCATGACTTTGCACCTCCCGACATTTACCCAAAGGCCTGCCCTTTCTGTATTATCTACCAGCCTGTTTGTTTTCAACTGCACATGTCTTTGCGTAGAGGAAATTAAAGCCACATCGTCCGCGAAGTCAAGGTCCTCAAGTTTTGATGTAAATTTCCACCTCAGTCCGCTTCCCTCTTCCTTTACAGTATGCCTCATTACCCAGTCTATAATGAGCAGAAAAAGAAAGCCAGACATTGTACGTCCCTGTTTGACACCAGTCGTGAGCTCGAACCATTCTGAGGTTGCCTCTTCCTCAACAGCACATTCAAAGCCATCGTACAGCGCTTTAACTATGTTGATGATCTTCTGTGGGATACCATACTGGCTCATTATCGTCCATAAGCCATTTCTGTGCACTGAGTCAAACGCCTTCTCGAAATCCACGAAATTGATATAGAGAGTTGCCTGCCATTCATTCACTTGCTCTAGTATATTGCGTAAGATGAAAACTTGCTCCGTCGTCCCTCTACCAGATCTAAATCCAGCCTGTTCCTTACAGAGCCTGTGGTCAATCCCTATGCGAATGCGCTCGATTATGATTCTTCCTAATATCTTGCTAGCAACTGGTAGGAGAGTCACTCTCCGCCAGTTCTTACACTCTCTTAAGTTCCCTTTCTTCTTCCGCTTCTTTTGCTATCCCTTCTGACCAATTCCTCTTGTCCCTGCGTATTTGCCTTTTCACTTCTCGGTCTTTGGCTTTGTATTCTACTCGCCTCTTTTCTTTCAGTCTCTCGGAGTTGGTTCCATCAAGTTTTAATTTTATCTCTTTCCTCTGCTCAATCAGGTCCCACGATTCTTTACTGATCCATGGCTTAACTTTCTTTGTCTTATATCCTAGGACTTTCTTTGCTGTCATATTGTAAGTCTTTTCAAGGATGTCGTTTGCCTTCTCCAGTACGGTTTCTGGCTGATCTATTTCGTCATCTTCCTGCTCCTCCCTCTGCAATATCTCAAACCTATTCCTTAATTCCAAACGAAACTGCCTCCTACACTCACCGCTCTCCAGCTTCTGAGTATCATATCTCGTCCTTCTAATTCCACGTCTTTTAGGAGCTGCCGATAGCTTTAGCCTCAATTTGGTACAAACCAGGTGGTGGTCACTGGCGATACCAGCTGATCTTATGGCTCTTGTGTCCAGCACAGATGTTCTACATTTCCTGTTGATTAACACATGGTCAATCTGATTGCAAGTTGGCCTATCAGGGGATATCCATGTTTGTTTATGGATCTCCTTATGTGGAAATATCGTACCTGTGATCCTCGCATAGTTTCTCGCCATTGTCGTTCCTGATTCCGACTCCATGCTTACCCATTACTCGTTCTTATCCTTTTACATCGCTTCCAACCTTTGCGTTCAAATCACCAGTGATAACCAGCAAGTCGTGTTTCGGTGTTTTGTCCACTATTGCCTGGAGCTTCTCATAAAAATTAACTTTCGCCTCTCCATCAGTGTCATTGGTGGGGGCATATACATGGATCAATGTTAACTTGACATGTCTAGAATGGAATCTGGCTCGGATTATGCCCAGTCGGTCAATGCTTCCGCCGCATCTTTGATCAGCATGATGGCCACGCCATGTTGGTGAACTTCGTCGTCCCTGCCAGAGTACAGTAATGTCTCACCTGTGCTTGGAATGAACTTCCCCGATCCACACCATCTGCTTTCATTATACCCATTATCTGCAACTTAGCCTCTCTCATTGCTTTCGCCGCTTGGGCTGTCCTCCCTTGTGCATACAAGGTTCTCACGTTCCAGTTTCCTATCCTCAACTGTGTTTTTGGGTGCACTATTGGCGTCCTCGGTTCCAGAGCTTCCATGTGGCTTTCACTCTGGAACGTCATGTTGTGTGCCACTCGGCCCCCAAGATTCGGTAGATTGCCTCTTATGTGTAAGGTTTCTGTAATCATTAGTTCGTAATGGACAAAAGTTACAATTATCATTAGCAAAGTTGACGCGCATATGACAAGCAGACAATTAAGAGTAACATAACTAGCGATAATTATTAAATTACTTTTTAGTTCTAGCACCACTCTAGGTTTATGTCCTTTAACTGGCTTTTTTCGGCGTGTGGACCTCTCAGGAAAAAGGGCAATTTTGTGATTGGACCGTTTCGATCCGGACTCATAACTGGGTTTAGTTTATAAGGCGATTCTTTAATAAATCACCGCCGGGTTGATTGTAGAATTCAGTTGCTAAAGCCACGATAATTTCAGTTATTGTCAAACTTGAT
>NW_028145483.1:577500-842500 GCF_977016875.1 Pavona decussata
AAGATCGCTGAATTAAATTTAAGAGCGTGTGGAAATTTTTTGTAGTAAGAAGGAAATGCTCTTTGTACCAAAAGCTGCTGTTTGAGTAATCAAGTTAACCATTCGAAACTATGATCAACTGAACTACAAAAATATCCGGCTATAAATGCTAATCAACTATTTTGACGAGCTCTACCAAAAACTAAACCTTTAGTATGTTAATATCGACTGACCGTAGGAAAAAGCTTATTTAAACAGTCAAATCATTATTCGTGACGTGAACGGAAACCTTTATTACGATCTTTTTTTAATTTTATCCTATCAGGGGCCCTTTTTAATTATGTATTTATTGAGAATTTTAAAATAAAAACGCTGGGTTATTTAACTTACAAGGTTGAAATTTTGCATAAAACAAGATGATTCCTGACGAACATTTCTTACAATGAAAGAAGCAATATTCATGGGTGAATTTTGTGAGTATGTTTACCATCAGAGCGGGTGGATAGCTAACTGTAAAGATTATACTTTACTTTGGCTGGTGGTTTGAGACGAAAATGTCAAGTCGGTTCAGATCGGCCAAGACTGAATCGAAAACGAAAAAACATGAATTGATGTTCATTTTTGGTTGAAATCAAAGGTAGGTAAAGTCGCACAAGAGCCTAAGTAGCCTACACGGCCGGAGCTTAGCCTGGTTTCTGTAGCATGAAGCAACTAGGAGTATTGCTACTCCCCCCTGGATGGGATGCTAGTACATCGCAGCGTTACCCCCAGCAGTATGTCGCCGGTACCCATTTATACGCCTTGGCCCGGTTGATCGGAAGCCGATTAACGCTAATCCACGATTAAAAGTTAACCGAGGCTTTCTAAGGAAGGTTTTTAAGGCTAATTTTAAGCTAATGGTAAAAAAAAAGTTTAAGGCAAAACTGAGGAACAAATATCTTTTGGAAGAATTCGCATGGGCTAGTAAATAAACTCGAATCAAAGTCCACGTTAACCCAGGATTAGCTTAATCGGGCTTTGAACAACTGGGCCCTGGGTGAAGAGAGACAATGTGGAGCAAAGTTTCTTGTCTAAGGAAACAACACAACAATGAAGAGACCAACCTGGCCTCGAACCAACGACCCACAGAGCCTTCGACCGTCCGATCGAAAGTCCGACGCGCTAACCACTACACCACCGCGCCTCCTTGAAATCAAACGGGAAACAGAAATCGTATCGTTACCGGAAAGAAAAAGCCCATGCAGAACGATTCTGTCCTTTATAAGTGTTTACAAAGGTTCCTTAAAGGGCCACTGTCATGGCGATTTTGCAGTATTTTAGCCAAAACTGCTCAAACATTTGACGAAAAACCTTTTTGCTAACATGAAATTACTCTTAGAACATCGGGAAAAAATCTTAAGGGATTTCTACAAGGAAGAACTAACTATAATAGGTTTTTAGCAAATTCTCAAAAATACACAAGAGAAACTTGAAAAAGCTGGCCAATTTTTTCAAGTTGTAATCCATTTCCATCCGAGCCATCCCGGCGCAGCCAAACATAACTAAAACTAGTTTCTGTGCACTAGAAGGGTTATTGTTAACAAAACTGAACCATTATTTTAATGATTCCATCGGTTGAAGTATGTTTTTTGGCCACTCAAAGTAACATCAAAATAGGTGACACTGCCCCTTTAAAGGAAATACGTCGGTCAGTATCTAGGTATTTTACTACCAGCCCTTTGAAGGTCACTAACTTGTTTCTGTTCCTTTTGTTACTTTAACCTTGGAGAGGTTCGATTCATGTTTGTGTTTGTTTTCGTTTTAATTTGCGGTTCGAGTTTTATTCACCGGTTTGTTGAGCTGGGCGGAAAAAACGAGACTCCCCCCCCCCCCCCCCCCTCTTCTCTTTTATTTATTTATTTTTGTTTTTAAAGTGTTTGGGAAGTTTTCGTCTCCAGTTTGGAATTTTTTCTCCTCTCCATAACTTAGCAAGTATAAAAGCTATGACAATAAGGCTTACTCACTGTACCTTGTATAAAATTCCCTTTAAGTCGCTTTTAATCGCCTAAGTCGCCCTAATATAAGCTAATAGAATTAGAAGTATTGCTAGTTTATACCGATTCCATTTTGCAACACTGAGAAAGACAAGAAGACAATTTAACGACCGGCGCTGTTACTAGGGCGTGGTATAATGACTGGTATTTCATAGCCGGTAAGCCAATCAAAAAGCTGGAATTGCATTATCCACTGCCGAGTCCAGGTTTTGATATTTCACTGATATTATACTACATCCTTTTTTTACACTTTACTTGAAGACAGCTTTCCAGTGACAGAGTGGTCGAATTTTAATTGCCAAATACTTTAAATTTGCCAAGCATTTCCTAAAATATAATACCTAAAATTACTTTAATGTTTTACTATGCACTCTCACCTCACTTTGAGGCCTCCATTTGAAGAATAATAATTGCATTTTATTCAGTTTGAAAACTCACTTACTTGCTCACTAAGCTTCGTACTTACCTCCTTACAGACTGACTGACTGACCGACTGACCGACGAACTGACTATCTAACTGAGTAAGTGACTAAGTATCTGACTGATTGACTGTCTGTCTGATTGGCTATCTGACTATTGGCTGACTGACTGACTGACTGACTGGCCGTCTGTCTGACTGACTGTCTTACTGACTGGCCGCTATCTACTGACTGACTCAGTGTCTGTCTGTCTGGCAATCTGACTATCGGCTGACTGACTGACTGACTGACTGACTGACTGACTGACTGACTGACTGACTGACTGGCCGTCTCTCTGACAGACTGACTTGATGACTGACCGCTATCTGACTGACTGAGTGACTAAGTATCTGACTGACTGACTTTCTGACTATCCGACTGACTGACTAGTGGACTGATTGGCTGACTACTCGACTGACTGAGTGACTTAGCATCTCACTGACTGACTAACCGACGGTCAGACTGTCTGGCTGGTTGACTGTCTGACTGACTGACTGACTGACTGACTGACTGACTGTCTGACTGACTGACTGACTCACTGACTGTCTGACTGTCTGACTGTCTGACTGTCTGACTGTCTGACTGACTGACTGACTGATTGACTGACTAACTGAGTGACTTAGTATGGAGTAGTCTGAAAACGTTCGGTACTTTTCACCTTTCCAGACGTCTCAACTTTCCACCAGACATCTCAATCATTATAACATAGCTAGTAAATTCGTGTAATCAAATACAATTGAGCGCGAGTGCTTCAAATTCCCATTGTACACGCTGATGACATCGTCAAACAAATGCCTCGAGGAGAAAAATTTCTCCGTGAGTAATTTCGCTATTTTTCTTTCGAAAACGGGGAAAACTTCAGCAAAAAGTTTTAACTACAGATGGCAACAAGCGAGCCAGGGACCAGTTGTTCAAAGCCCGATTAAGCTAATCCTGGATTAATGTGAACCTTGATTCAAGTTTAATTACTAATCGGTAAAGATTCTTCCAAAAGATTTTTGGCCCTCAGTTTTGACTTAGACTTTTCTTTACCTTTAGCTTGAAATTAGGCTTTAAAACCACTTTCAAAAGAACGAGATGAAAACCTCGATTAACTTTTAATCGTAGAATAGCGTTAATCGGCTTTCGAAAAACCCGGCCCAGGTGATGAAGAAGATCTGTTTGATATATCTATTTTTTTTTTGGGGGGGGGGGGGGGAATGGATTTTTTAACTCCCGGAAAAAAAACCTATTAAAAGAAAAGGAAAAAAAGAGAACAAGTACAAGGCCCGTGTCATCATGTCTCGCAAAACCGCAAAACTATTAATTTTCAGACGCCAATTTCGCTTTCTCACAGGAAAAACACCTTTTCGAAACGATGAACTGAAAGAAAAACAGTTAACAGTTTCAACAGCGGAAATACGATAACTAACGGCGGAGAGGAGAAATTGTGCTTCAAGCCACGACTCTAAATAGTCGTTTTATCTAGCCGACCAGCTAGAGATCATGATTTAAGCCGCGGACTTTATTGGTAATGTACGAGTACTTATGGGAATCCAGTTGACAAGAAATTACAGGTTTGATTGTGAATTTGCACTTAAATAATTTTCTAATTGATTGATTCTTCGTATTCGTAACAGATATTTTGCAAAATTTTTGAAAACCGTGCCCTGCAAGGTTCGATAAATTCACTTCAAAATGGACTTGCAGTTCCTTCAAATCGCTTGCGCGTTTATCGCCTCGGATTAAAAAGTTTCCACCTTTGCTTCTTAGAACAAAGACTTATCTAAATAATTTTTTCATTCAGCCAGCTTCAGTTACCCGTTTTTTTTCTGTTTTTGTTGATGAAACGTGACAACTGCGTAAATCTTGCGTAAACAAACACATGTCCTCGCGAGCGGAATGAATTCTCCCATGTAACTCGAGTGTCAACTTTTCAGGCTTGTTTTTCGGAAAATGTTTAATTGGCAACCAGAATATCCTAATTAGAACCAAAGGTGTGTTACTTTTTTTATCCTGTAAGTTGTGGATTTTTTACTGAACATGGGTTGGGTTGTTTATTACCACTTTGCAAATTGGACATGCACATGAATGCTTGGAAAAGCCTCTGGTCAACCTAAGGAAGTTTGGAGAGCACTCAAGAAGGTAGAGTTGCTCTCGGCAACGCCTCGAGCAACTCTTACACATCTTTCGTGCTCTCAAAACTTCCCGCGTGCTTCATATCTCGATGAAGCACGCTGACGCATGAGTCAATTGTTAAATGATTGAGATGTCTTAAACTCTCGATTCCTGAGCGACAGATTTTGCAATTATAAAAGATAAAAATATATATATTACCGAGAGATAGTTAAACTAATTACAAAATTGAAACATGCAAGGCGCAGGTGTACACTTTATTTGTCAGTAAGAGAGGCCTGAGTTTGCCCGTTTCTTGGCCATACGCGAGCTGTTATCTACGGATAAAGAACATACTGTACTTTGGCTGGTTTGAAACATACAAGAAAACAACATTCTTCGTTTTAGAAAAGGTACGTTTTGAGACTAAAGCCAGCGACACACTTGGCAATTTTATACGCCGATCGCCGCGATCGGCGAAAATCGCAAGGTGTGCCCGGTGCGGCGATTGCGATTCTCTCCGATCGCCGCGATCGGCGTATAAAATCGCCGATATCCTGCATTTCAGATGTCGGCGATTAAATTCGCCGGCATTCGCCAAGTGTGCCCGTTCCCGCGATTTTCTACGTTTAATGCTGCGAATCGCCAGTAAGGTCAACCCATCAGGTTAGGCGATTTTATCACATGAGTTTTCAAAACTGCCACATCGCCGCGATCGACAAAAAAATCGCCAGGTGTGTCCGCATCAATCGAAAATCGCTTGCGAATTTCGCTGGCGATCAAATTTGCCGCGATCGGCGTATAAAATCGCCAGGTGTGTCGCTGGCTTAATCCACAACCGAGTTTAAATAACGAATTGAAGTTTTCTCATTACAACCGAAATGTTTGAAATATACTTTGTTAAAATTCAAGGCTACTCTACCAAAAAAAAAATCCTCATTTGTTTAAGGCTTTTACTTCTACTCCAAATATCATGGGGTTTTTTTTTTTGTTATTCTTGTTATTATTTTGCACTTGTATGAGAATAGGCCAGTAAGCAAGGGAATAAACGGTTGGGGAGAAAATTAAATTTGGTGTGCGTTTGCTCTCGTTTGCGGATTGAGAATATCATCTGACATTTTTTATCCAAATTTGATTCCGAATTTCTTTATAAGAGAACATCATTTTTACGTTTAATATATGTCTTTAGCTAAACGATGACAGATAGTCAACTATTTTGACGAGCTCTACTAAAAACTAAACCTTTATGTTAATTAATATCGACTGACCGCAGGAAAAAGTTCATTTAAACAGTCTGAGGAAATTTATATGAGCCTATTTTTTCCTTTAGTCAAATCATTATTCGTGCCATGAACGGGAACCTTTATTACGATCTTTTTTTTTAATCTTATCCTATTAGGGGCCCTTTTTAATTATGTACGTATTGAGAATTTTAATATAAAAACGTTGGGTTGAAATTTTGCATAAAACAAGATGATTCCTGAGGAAAATTTCGTACAATGAAAGAAGCAATATTCATGGGTGAATTTTTGAGTATGTTTACCATAAGCGGGTGGTTAGCTAACTGTAAAGATTATACTTTACTTTGACTGGTGGTTTGAAGACGAAAATGTCAAGTCGGTTCAGATCGGCCAAGGCTGAATCAAAAAAGGAAAAAACATGAATTGATGTTCATTTTTGGTTGAAATCAAAAGGAAACGGAAATCATACCGTTACCGGAAAAAAAAGGCGCAGACGACTTTGTCCTTTATAAAAGTTTACAAAGATTCCTTCAAAGGAAATATGTCGTTCAGTATCGGGGTATTTTACTAGCAGCCCTTTGAAGGTACCTCTTGTTGCTTTAACCTTGGAGAGGTTCGATTCACGTTTGCGTGTGTAACTGAGCTTCCGTTTTAATTTGTTCACTGCTTTGGTAGAGCTTGTCAACCGATTTCCGAGAACTGGGCGGGAAAAAAGAGACACCCCCACCCCACCCCCACCCCTCCCTTTATTTATTTATTTATTTATTTATTTATTTATTTATTTATTTATTTATTTATTTATTTATTTATTTATTTATTTATTTATTTTATTTTTTTTATTTAGTTTTGAAGTGTTTGGGAAGTTTTCCTTTCCAGTTTGGAATTTTTTCTCCTCTCCATAACTTAGCAAGTATAAAAGCTATGACGCTAAAGACTTACTCACTGCACCCTGTGTAAAATTCCCCTTAAGTCGCCTAAAATCGCTTTAAGTCGCCTTAAATGGCCTTAAGTCGCCCAAAATCGCCTTAAGTCGATTAAAATTGCTTCAATTTTACAGTGTGTTTTGCTTAAGTCGCCTTAAATAGCCGTAAGTCGCTCAAAGTTACGGCGTCTTTAGAGGTCCCAGAGTAGGCCTTGTAATTTTGTTTCCATTAGGAAAAATCACCTTCCATGTCCGATTCCCATTCGCCTAGTGGGCCCTATTCGGAACATTTTACATACCAAAGGAAAAGGACATTTTTTAAATACTGGCCGGGATAGATAACGATGAGGAAAATGTGCCATGGCAGTTTTATAGAAAGGCATTCAAGGGAACACCGGCGAAATAGAAATGTGCTTTGGAGCACTGAACAGCCGTTTGTGAAGGCGCGCTAAAATTTTTAGTGATGGAAAGATAAAATAAATGTCTTCCTAAGATACTTTGCTGTTTCAAAATGATTCTCAAACTCATTAATAATTCACCAAGAGAAAACAAAGAAAATCACTACTGTGACCGTGGTTTGGATATGTGTTCCTTAGTACTATAAAACTTTGCCAACTTTAGCCTTGAACAGTTTCTCCGAGAATTATTGTTCATTTGAGAAGCCATATCAAACACTCGAAAGAGTCTCGAAAATGTGTTTCATCAGATATCCAAACACCTCGAACTCGTTTTAAAAAAAACTCGGCTGCGCCTCATTTTTTCATACTATGATTTTTTCAACCGACTTCTCAGTGTTTTGATATCTGATGAAACACACCTTCTCGTGTTTGATATACATGTATTACGTAAACATAAGCTAATAGAATTAGAAGTATTGCTAATTCATACTGATTTCATTTTGAAACACTTAGAAAGACAAGAAGACAATGTAACGATCGCTGTTACTAGGGCATGGTACAATGACTGATATTTCATAGCCGGTAAGCCAATTAAAAATCTGGAATTGCATTATCCACTGCCGAGTCCAAGTTTTGATATTACACTGATATTATATTACATCCTTTTTGTAACACCTTACTTGAAGACAGCTTTCCAGTGACAGAGTGGTCAAATTTTTATTGCCGAATACTTTAAATTTGCCGAGCATTTCCTAAACTATAATACCTAAAAGTACCAAAAAATACCTAAGAGTCTTACTAAGCACTCTCACCTCACATTTAAGGCCTCCATTTGAAGTATATTAATTACATTTTACTTAGTTTGAAAAATCACTTACTTCATTACTAAGCTTCGTACTTACCTCCTTTAACTGACTGGCCACTATCTAACTGACTGAGTGACTAAGTATCTGACTGACTGACTGTCTGTCTGTCTGACTGGCTATCTGACTATCGGCTGACTGACTGGCTGACTGTCTTACTGACTGGCCACTATCTAACTCAGACTGGCTCAGTGTCTGTCTGTCTGGGTATCTGAATATCTACTGACTGTATGACTGGCTGTCTGTCTGACTGACTGGCTTAATGACTGACCACTATCTGACTGACTGAGTGACTAAATATATGACTGACTGACTGACTCTCTGACTGACTGACAGGCTATCCGACTGACTGACTGACGGACTGATTAGCTGACTACTTGACTGAATGAGTGACTCACTGACTGACTGACTGACTGACTGTCTGACTGCCTGACTGTCTGACTGTCGACTTTCTGTATGACTGTGTGACTGACTGACTATCTGACTTACTATCCGACTGACTGACTGACTGAGTGATTTAGTATCTTACTGACTGACCGTCTGTCTGTCTGTCTGTCTATCTGACTAACTGATTTACTCACTTGCTTCATCGTCCTCGGTTTGGTGCCATTTTCTTCAGTGTGTTCTAACCATACATTAATGTTACTTTTTCGGTTACTTACAGGTTTAAATAGCTAGTTTCTTCAAGAAGAAAAGAAACGTCGCCTTTATCACAATGAACAATTCCACCCAAATCAATTCCAGTGATGACACGCGGTGCTCAGAAGCCGTTTCTGTTTTCTTCACAACAGCAATGTCTGTAATCACTTTTGGCAGTTTGATTGGCAACCTTCTGGTGTTTATTACTGTGTACAGAAATCCAAACCTTAGAACAAGTACCAACTACTACTTCGTCAATATGGCGGTTTCTGATTTTCTTGCGAGTCTCACGTCCTGGCCGCAGTATCTCACTGATGAGATAATCACAAGCAAAGGAAGCCTAATTCAAGGTCCTCTGGCCACACCTGTATGCAAAGTAGGAATGTATGTTAGAATAGTGTCCAGTGTAGTATCCATTCTAAGCCTGGTGTTGATAGCTGTCGACAGATTCATCGCTACGGTGTATCCCTTAAAAGCCACACTGCTGTCAAGCAAGATAAGGATAAGTCTGTTGTTTGCAGTATGGTTCATAGCCTTGGGCTATTGTGTACCAATGCTTTACTTTTACAAAGTTGAAAACGTTGGGGAGGAAGCATTCTGCAGATTTGCGTGGGACGACACTTTGGCGGTTGCAATCTACCACACAGCTGGCCTTATCGTGCTAACTATTGCACCGTTAATTGCTATAGTCATCTTGTATTCTCGTATCATGCGCGCTTTAAGACAACGGCCTAACCCAGGATTCAGTGTAGGGAGTAGTACCGCTGAACAAAAGAGACGCAAGCAGAGTCAAAACATCATGAGAATTTTCAAATCGATCGTTATCGCTTACTGTGTATGCCTCGTTCCTTTTATGGTTTATATGATTTTAAAGATGACTTTCCCCAAACTTTTTACCAGAGATAAGTGTAAGTGGATTCTTGGGTTTTCATATTTTGTGTTTCCGTCCCTTAGCACAGCAATCAACCCAGTTATTCTGTTTTCATTTAGTTCTAATTTCCGTCTCACTTTGCAAGCCTTCTGTTCACCTTCGTGTACTCTTGAAAAATTTCGATCGTGTTGCAAATGGAGAAATGGTTCAGTTTCGCCCCTCAACAAAAGCGTTAGCTTACCAGTACTATCGAGATACAGAGAGAACGCTTGGAAAGAAGAAGACAGTGCAGAAAACAAGGAAGTAAGTAAAACGTATCCTTAAAATTGGTACATTCCGTTTAAGAACTGACTACTCTGGCCGGTTGGTTCTGACAAATGGAAAGATATCGGATAATTTATTTACTCAACTCAACTTTACAAAGGGTATAGCATGAGCAGGGTTGAGCTTGAAAAAAATTCCATCCAGGGGTCCTTTTAACATTGTATACTATCAAACCTACAAAGCAAACAACAATAGGTTCACAGATAAATGAGTAAGTAAAAGCTGGGCCCGGTCAGGTTGGATAGCCGATTAACGTTAGGCCCCGATTAAAAGCTTACCGAGGTTTTCGTTTCCCTCGTTAAAATGTCTTAGATAGCAAATTTTAAGTTTAAAAGAGGGGAAAAGGCTAAATCAAAATCGAAGGACAAAAATCTTTTCGAAAATTCTTTATTGGTTAGTAATTAAACTCGAATCAAAGTTCAAGTTAATCCAGGATTAGCTTAATCGGACTTCGAACAACTGCTGGGCCCTGAAGTTCAAAGTAAAGGTTGTAAGCTTAGCTTAATTACTAGTAGTAATCAAAGATTAATAAGTGCGTTCGAAGTTCAATGAATTTAGCTAAAATCATACAAAAACAGAGGAGGAAATTGGTTGAGAGATTAAATGAGAAAGACGAAGTATTTAAAGAGCAACATGAACAATAGCAACTTTAATAGTGAAATCCAAATATGTAACCAAAGATGTCTATCTACTTAGTTACAATGTAGTTTAGATACTGATTGTGGGAGACTAACTTTTGTAACAGTAACATGAATGATAGTAACTTGAATAGTTACAAGGGATTGGCTAGTTGCAAGGAAAAAAATGTAACAAAACATGTTAGTCTACTCAGTATCTTGAAAAACTGAAAATGATAGAGTAGATTTATAACAACAACATGAGGCTATGATGAAGTTCAAAATGCTATGAAAATTAGATTTTTCCATGTCTAAACGTTTCGTGTCTGTGTGTCATAGCATTGTTTAACAATTTTTCTTAACTTAACAGTTACCTGGATGATACTAACTCGATTAGTCACAAGGTAAAATGCAATAATTAAAACATGTCAAACTACTCATTTAAAATGTAGTTCAGATACTAAATGAGTGAGACTAATTTTTGTAACGGTAACATGAATAATAGTAAATTGAATAGTTTCAAGAAAGTTATGAAGTTGGTAATGCTATGAAACTTTTTGCAATGTTTAAAAGTTCTGGTGTTTGGATGTCATAACATAGTTTAACAAAAAATTTTTAATAGTAACATGAATAGTAACTTGAATAGTTGCATGGGATTGGTTAGTTGCAAGAGAAAATGTAAAAAAAAAATGTCAATCTACTCAGTATCTTGAAAAACTGAAAGAGATAGACTAAATTTTATAACAACAACTGGAACATGAAGCTGTGATGAAGTTCAAAATGCTATGAAACTTAGATTTTTTTTCCATGTCTAAATATTTCGTGTTTGTGTGTCATAGCATTGTTTAACTATTTTTCTTATCTTAACAGTAACCAGGGCCGGGTTGTTCAAAGCGCGATTAAGCAAACCCAGGATTAGCGTCAATTTTTATTCCAGTTAAATTAATAACCAAAAGAGATTTTCTTAAGGATTCTTGCTCTTTTGTTTTATTTTTCGATTTGACTTCATGTGCAGCTTATAATTAGCTTTTGAAATCTTTTTAAACAAAAGAGATCAAATCTTTGATTAAGCTTTAATCGTGGGTTAGCAGTAATCGTCTTTTGAACAACTGGGCCCTGGATGATACTAACTTGATTAGTCACAAGGTAAATGCAATAATTAAATCATGAGAATCTACTCATTTATTATGTAGTTCGGATACTAAATGAGTGAGACTAATTTTTCTAACAGTAACATGAATAATAGTAAATGGAGTAGTTTCAAGAAAGTTTAATATGAAATTCAAAAATTAAGTGCTATAAAAGTTTTTGCAATATCTAAAAGTTTTAGTGTTTGTATCTCATAGCATGAATTATTAGTAACTTAAATAGTTACTAGAGATTGGTTTGTTACAAGGGAAAATGCAACAAAACATGTTAAATAGCAATTTTTTCAATGTCCACAAGTTTTTGCGTTTGCGTGTCAAAGCATACTTTAACTGTGTCTAGGTTTAAGACAGCCTCTGTGATTTCCTCCTCTGTTGTTTCATTTGCAATTAAGTGACAAATTGAAAACAACTTTGGCACTGCTTCTTGATAAACCTGTAGCTGAAGCTTCTGCAGTGGTTGTTTGGAGTTTTGGATATGGATCTTGAGTGTCCACTTTACACTGCAGCTGGTTGCCTTTTGTGTTACTTTGCAGTTATCGCAGACTGCAATTTTTCCCTTGATTGTAACTTTTTTTGAACATGAACAACAACAGTTGTATTTGGTGACACTGCTTATTCCTAGTATTTCTCCAATGGTTTCTGTTGTTGTTGAGATGTCACTGACTTCAGGTAATGTTTGTTTGAAGGGTTCAGCGTCCTTGATGGTGTATAAATTATCTTGTTTTGGTGTGTTCAAGTATCTTTGATTCTGAGATACTTTCATTCTCAAGTTGTTGAAGAAATAGGTGGACTGTGGTGTGACGCTGTCAACATGCTCACCCCAGAAAATAACTTTTATGTAACCAGATGGATCAACTATATAGCCTTCCTGTTTTTTGACAGGAGAATCTTGGATGACTATAGTTTTGGTCGCACTTAGATGTGATATCTTTCCTTTTATTGACACTAGCTGTTGTGGTGCTACTTTTGACAAGAATGCAATTGATGTGACATCATCTTGTGCTTTGTATGGAAAATCAGCTGTTGTTGAAGTGATGGTTGTGTTCCTGTTTATTACTACATCACTTCGTCCATACTTATTGCTGATGTTAAAATTTGAAATTTTAACCGGTGATCTTTGTGCGGCCATTGCATCAAGAGTTTCCTTCTTTTCAGTTGCAAAGCATACACTGCCAATGAGATCTTTCTCTGTCTGAAGGTGGCAGTTAAAGTAGCTTGTTGGTCCAGATTTTTTTACTGGTGAGACATTATGCACAAAGCAAGTTATATCTTGTTTTTCTGTAGGAGGAGGTAAAAAGATATTTAGATTAATGTAATAAATTTGGCATGGATGGGATTACTGCATAAGGTAGCTTGTGTTATTTGAAAAAAACATATGTGTAAATACTAGTCTCCTTGTTTCATGTACCGTAAATCCTCTATTAAGCCCCCAGGGGGCTTATTGTTTTAAGGCGCATTGGGGGGGGGGGGGGGCTAAATAGAAAGGAAGAGCTTAATAGAAGGGGAAGTGTTAAAATTTAGCAAAACAGGAGCAGTTCACCACTCATTAATTACTGTAATTAAGATTATTTTTAGTACAAATAACAGTGATATTTTGGCCGAAGTTCGCCACCAACATGCAAGAGGTGTGGGAAAAATAAATTGTATCATATAACTACATGAGAACATTAAAGGGTGACAAAAGTGATAGGAAACAGTGTACATCTAATACCTAGATGTTCAAAATAATATGTTTTATTCATGAGAGCATACAGAGCAGGTAAGGTTATAAAATGATTTTAAAACAAGAAGCATTAGTTTAATAGAAGAAAGGAACGTATAACCATAATATTTAAATATGACCGGGAGATACATACCTGAAGCCATATTAGATCTCTGTCTTGTCTGTCGAAAAAAAAAAAAAAGGATGTATACAGATGTTTTAGGAGGGTGTTTAAAATACCTTTAAACCCTAGTTAATACAACACTCTGAAACATTACATGGAACTTTGCTTTAAATGTAGTTGGAAAGTGAACTATTTATAACCATAAAAAAAAATCATTTATGTATGCATGTGTTGAAGGCCGTATAATCAATTTATTCTAATTAATCAATTTTGGGTGCTGTACTGTTGTGAGTGACTTTGTTCGCATCACTCAACTTGGGATCAATTTATATTTGCTAGATTATATAGCCTGCTTTCTTCTTCAAGTCTATATTTTAAATTAGTGGATTTCTTAAGACTCTTAAGTCTTTCAAAAGTCATTGGTTCAATAATACAAGATGAAAGTGTTTTCACTCTGCTTATAGCTACATATGAAATGCCTGCAGTAGTTTCAGTCTGACCAATGTCAATCCATGCTTTTGGCAGTGTTAACCCTTGGCTCTTGTGTATTGTGATTGCCCAAGCAAGTTCGAGAGGCAACTGTTGTCTCTCATGTAAACCATCTAGTGTCTGTGAGGTTATTGTTATTGGGCATATAGGCACACATCGTGGAATGCTATCACTGATAGATGGACCTCTATACTCATTAAATTTTACTATGACAGCGACATGCAAGTCTGGTGGTTGCTGGTTGTTTGCATAAATGAAATCTTCAACCGTTCCAATTGCACCGTTACAAAGTCCAACATCTATCCATAGGTTCATGATAAGCATTACATGTACACCTTTTGCAAGGAAAATGGTCGGTTGTAAACCTGACATGTCATCCGAACTTGCTTTCTTAGCTATATCACTAGAGTAACGTGCAGTGATGCAGGCTATTGGCTGATGAAGTTCTGATAACTGTTCAAAGTTATAATTAGCAACTTCTTCATTGCTGAAATAGAGCCTAGTGGCATCTTGAAACTCATTCACGTTCAATGCTATGGAAGGCTGTCTTGCCAAAAGAAGTTTCCAATCTTGCTCATTAGAATCTCCTGTGCGAAGGCGTATGAGTAAATCTCTAAACTGAGCTTGCTGTTGATTTAAGCCTTGAACCCTCTGGTTTACTGACATTTTTACAACATTGCCAAACATGTGATAAGCTAAATAGCCTTGTTCACCTGTAGAACTGGAGGGTCTCGAATGATATAATGGCTTATCTGCCACTGGAGGCAATTGAGCTGGGTCACCAACTAATATCATGGATTTACCACCAAATACTTCGTCATTTTTGCCTGTTGCTTGTCGGCAGCGTCTATCAATCCAGCCAAACAATGTTTGTCCTAGCATAGAGTATTCATCAATTAGGATATAACTGATATCTTTCAGCTTGGTTTGTAATGTGACAAGCCCTTGTCCTGTTAATTCTTTGTTATGTCTTGGGCCAACAGGCAATTTTAATAGTGAATGGATTGTACTTCCGTTTATGTTAAATGAAGCCTTGCCAGTTGTGGGAGTCACTACACAAGAGTGTTGGAGCAGGTTTCGGATGGCATTAATGAGGTAACTTTTCCCTGTACCGGCAACTCCAAGTATAATAAGAAGCAATGGATCTTTAGGGCAGGCTTGTTCAGAATGTGCTTTCACCATATTGTAGGCATGTCTTTGCATGTCACTGAATGTATTAACATCAATATTTTGTTGTTGCAAACCAAAGGTAGAATCCAAAGTATCTTTCTTAGTTTTTATCCAGGATGGCATTTCCTGTATTAAGTGATTTGCATACTTAATCTTGTCATTTTGCCAGTCATAATCAGGCTGAGAGGTTTGTTGTGTTATATTATCTTGGTTAACAAAATACCCAGGTATGAGAGCTGCTAAATCCATCCACTCTTCACGCTGTGGAAGCTCTTCTGAAGAGTGCTCTATATTTGGTTCCTCTTCTGTGTTATTCTGTACACTTTGTAGTTTTTCATACCAGTCAGGAACATGCTCTTCAGCATAAGGTGTTTGTAGAAATTCCTTCCATTTTGCGATGTATATTTCATCAGTGCCTTCCTGACAATCCCAGGCATTGTCTTGTGTAGTATGCCAAGGTTTGTGCTTAAGTAACTGATATTTGCAATAAAGTCCAAAATTTGGACCTTTGAATTGGAAGAAAATATTGGAAAAACTCTGGGAATCATGTTATGAGGCTGAACTGTTAGTTTGTTGTTGACAAGTTTGTATTTTGTTGCAAAATGAATGAAATTAAGAGCCATTATATCTGGGATGGTTTGAATATATTTTTCCCTTTTAGCGTAAGTATCAAGCAATGAGTCATTGGTTACAGTATCTCCATCATTTGTTATAGTTTTGATTCTACGTGAACCATTTAGACTAATAGGTACCACATTAAATGATGAGCTGACAAGTTTCAGTGACATGAGATGATGCATAGTCTCTTGTGCAGAGAAGTCACGTTGGCCAAGTGACTTCATTATCCCTTTTTTTATCAATTTTGTAGGGTTGCTATTGTTGTTGCAATTACGGACAATAGAATTAAATGCAAGTTTCATTACAGGTGACTTTGGTTCACCTTTTGAAGCATATTTTGCAAGGTATTCAACACATGCATGGTAATCAATGATCACTTGAATATCACAGTTTGCCCTCCAGCCTTGAAGCTGAAGTCGTTGGTGATTATTGAGTCTGCTATCATTCCTCTTTGTTATGATCTTTGCTTTGTATTGAGTGCTTCCATCCTTTGTATGAATGGGCTCAAACTCTAGTTTTGTATTAACACAAGGTTCAAATGGAAACTTAAATCTACATTTCAGTTCTGTTTCGTTTTGTTTCTTTCTAAGACAATAGTTTGTACTACAGCGAGTGTGCCTTTGTACAGTATTCAACAAATCAACATAATCTTGTTCAGAGTCTTGTAAACTTACAAGGTCCTTGTGACGCTTTTGACAAGGATGAATAGAGGGTTTCACCCATGTGGCATTATCTGGTGGATCTGGATTATATGTAGACAATAACCAATCTACATACTGATAAACTACCTGGGAAGCCTTTTTCCCATCCACTATCTGTTGATTGAGTTCTAGTCTATTGACTTGCTCAGCTGTATTAGTGGACATTTCAGCCAAATAGCCTTTTAGAGCTGTTTCTGAGAGTTTACATAAACCTGGATCATTTTTCAGCTTTGCTACACCATGACAATGTATACTACCTCTAGCTTGATATTCAAATCTGTACCAGTGCCACTCAGCATCTAGTGAATTGTATAACCAGTATTTAATAAAACTTTCTTAACGCTGTGTAAAGAACCAGTCTGTAATATGAGGATTGTTAATCACATTCTGCCGTTTGTTGTCAGTTGAATTATTACTGACTGAGTTGCCAAAAATTGCATGAAGTTCAGGCCAATGCATATCAGCAGAGGAGAATGTGAAAAAGAATGTTGGAGCTCCAGCATGGGCTATTATTGCTTTTAAATAATCTTTAGCTTTGTGCCAATAAGCATTAGAACCAGTAATGTTACTAAGATAGCGTGATATCTTAGATATAAACATACTTGTGTTATTGCTAGTTGTCATTTGCCGCAGCTCTTCAGCAGTCAAATGAGCTTCTCCTGGGTTTTGTTTTAGGAACATGCCTGTCTGTTGCAGAATACGTTTTCTTTGTATCATATTCAATGCCCAGTAACCAAATCTAGGGTGAGTAGCAAAGCGATATACCCATTTGTCATTCTTGTTTTCTCCAAACTTTAGAAGGTGCTTTACTCTTTCTCCGAGTGGTATATCTCGGCGTAATGATGGGTTAGTAGGATCACCCTTACCATCTGGAAATAATGTTGGGAAAGCCATTGTTGCTAAAAAGGGAGTTACATACTCGTTTAATGATTCACTGCCAACTGTTGGCCAGGGCAAGTGATTAGAATCATTAGACAATTGTTGGCGCACAGCTTCTATTTCTTGCTGCTGACACTCTGGAATAGGCAGAAGACTACTCATTTCAGTACCCTCATTATAAACAATGTCATCTTCATTTTGAGGACCTAAGTCAGGTTCACATGTGGCATCCAAATCTATATTCTCTGTTTCAACCGAGAGAAGACCATGTGGAACACCATGTTCTGGTAAAGAATTTAAAGAATTTTGATTGATGGTTATGTCCTTGTAGTGTGAGTTATTATTAACAAGCCATTGTAGTGCATCAGCTACATTTTGCCTTCGCACTGTCACATCTTTAAAACTGTTCTCTTTACCTTTCATCTTAACAACAATAACAGATAGATCTTTTGGGTATCTAGGCAGAGAATGTGCTAGTTCAGCTATATCCTGAGGCAAATTGATAGAGTGGCCTGAATAGCCCCTTTGTCCACCAGGTTTTATGTAAACTCGCATAACAGGAAGTGCACGTGCAATAAGCATTTCTTCTACTTGGGTTAACCCCTGCACTTGTAAAGGTACTAATGATGGCACCATGTCATTTTCCTTAGAAAACTTTTTTGGTTGTTGTTTATCTCGTATGCACCTCTGACACTGGTAGTGATCAACCCTCCTTGGACTGGATTTCAATGGCCATGCTTCAAAACAGACAGTGCATTGGCAAACTGAATACTGATTGGACTTATGAAAATCGTTCATGTTATTTTGTGCATGTTTTTGTTCGTGAACTGGACCAGCAGAGCTCTCTTTTTGTCCTGCAGAAATTGTTTGAGACCTTTTATAACTGGCTCTCCTATTTGCAAGTCTCTCTTTTCGCTTTTCCACAGTTTCTTCAGACGTTCTTTTTCTATAAGAGTCTTTGTAACTTTTTAGTCTCTCTTTTTGCTTTTCAACAGTTTCTTCAGACACTCTTTTTCTATAAGTGTCTCTCTTATTTTTAAGTCTCTCTTTTCGCTTTTCAGCAGTTTCTTCAGACATTGTTTTTCTATAAGTGCCTCTCTTATCTTCAAGTCTGCTTGCCCTTTCATTAGTTGTTTCTGTATATTTGACTCTTTTCATGTCATGTACTTCTGTGCTTAAGAAGTCTACCATGTCTGTTTTCATCGCCCGTCCAAGTAACCAAAAATCTCGAATCTTCACGCCTGGCATGCACAGGTATCCCATCGACCACAGGATCCCCAAAGATTACGAACTAGCTGTTTTTTTTTTGAGAGAATGAATAGAGAAATGCGAGAATTGTAACATTCGCCGGTTTCATTTGTATAAAATAGATTGGATTTTCAAGTTTATAAAAGAGGAAGTGTTTTGTTTTCACTGTCACAAAACAATTATGATTTTTTGGGAGACGCTTCACTGTAAATAAAAACATTTTGTAATTGAGAATGATTGTGTTCATTATTATGTTCGTCTTCTTTCCGGATATGTATCATTAAGGTCATCCCAATAAAATGTTTCGTTTCCCATCACCCCGACTCTTGTGATGGTGGGTTGGTCGGTCGGGCGAAACATAAAAATAAAAACAAGGACAAAATGAACACTTGAAGGGGTCTGGGTTCCAGAGAAGGCCGGGCTGCTAAGGAAGTAAGATTGCATGGTTAGAAAGGTCAACTCGAAAACGTGGTCTTTTTGTTCGTTATTCGCAGTGAATCTTGAATTTTTTTTTTACTTTTTGAAAAATGTGGGTCGGTCGGGCGATGGGAAACGAAACATTTTATTGGAATAGCCTAGATGAATCATTACGGCGAACACGAAGCAACAAACATAAAAGATTAAACTAGGATTCCGTCCTTTTATTGCAAATATTCGCGCTCGTTTCCATGCACTTATTTCATATTTCCCTCGATCAATGAAAGACAAAAGAGGATGAAATCTCTTGGAAAAAATAAAAGACCTGCACTTGAACAAGCTGATTTGTCGCCCACATTCAAGAGAAGATGAACTCTGTTTGGAGAAAATAAAAGGCCTGCACTTGAACAAGTTGATTTGTCGCCCATATTCAAGAAAAGAGGAATTCTGTTTGGAGAAAATAAAAGGTCTGCATTTAAACCATTTGATTTGTCGCCCATAATGAAGAGAAGATGAACTCTGTTTTGGAGAAAACAAAAGGCCTGCACTTGAACATGTTGATTTGTCGCGCATATTCAAGAGAAAATGAATACTGTTTGCAGAAAATAAAAGGCCTGCACTTGAACAAGTTGATTTGTCGCCCACATTCAAGAGAAGATGAACTCTGTTTGGAGAAAATAAAAGGCCTGCACTTGAACAAGTTGATTTGTCGCCCATATTCAAGAGAGGATGAACTCTGTTTGGAGAAAATAAAAGGCCTGCATTTAAACAAGTTGATTTGTCGCACATATTCAAGAGAAGATGAACTCTGTTTGGAGAAAACAAAAGGCCTGCACTTGAACAACTTGATTTGTCGCCCATATTCAAGAGAGGATGAACTCTGTTTGGAGAAAATAAAAGGCCTCACTTGAACAAAATGATTTATCGCCCATATTCAAGAGAAGATGAACTCTGTTTGGAGAAAATAAAAGGCCTGCACTTGAACAGGTTGATTTGTCGCCCATATTCAAGAGAAGATGAACTCTGTTTTGGCGAAAATAAAACGCCTGCGCTTGAACAAGTTGATTTGTCGCCCATATTCAAGAGAGGATGAACTCTGTTTGGAGAAAATAAAAGGCCTGCACTTGAACAAAATGATTTATCGCCCATATTCAAGAGAAGATGAACTCTGTTTGGAGAAAATAAAAGGCCTGCACTTGAACAAGTTGATTTGTCGCCCATATTCAAGAAAAGAGGAATTCTGTTTGGAGAAAATAAAAGGTCTGCATTTGAACCATTTGATTTGTCGCCCATAATGAAGAGAAGATGAACTCTGTTTTGGAGAAAACAAAAGGCCTGCACTTGAACATGTTGATTTGTCGCGCATATTCAAGAGAAAATGAATACTGTTTGCAGAAAATAAAAGGCCCGCACTTGAACAAGTTGATTTGTCGCCCATATTCAAGAAATGATGAATTCTGTTTGGAGAAAATAAAAGGCCTGCACTTGAACAAAATGATTTATCGCCCATATTCAAGAAATGATGAATTCTGTTTGGAGAAAATAAAAGGTCTGCATTTGAACAAAATGATTCATCGCCCATATTCAAGAGAGGATGAACTCTGTTTGGAGAAAATAAAAGGTCTGCACTTGAACCATTTGATTTGTCGCCCTTATTTAAAAGAAGATGAATTCTGTTTGTAGAAAATGAAAGGTCTGCACTTGAACAAGTTAATTTGTCGCCCATATTCAAGAGAAGATGAACTCTGTTTGGAGAAAATAAAAGGTCTGCACTTGAACAAGTTGATTTGTCGCCCATATTCAAGAGAAGATGAATTCTGTTTGGAGAAAATAAAAGGTCTGCACTTGAACAAAATGATTTATCGCCCATATTCAAGAGAGGATGAACTCTGTTTGGAGAAAATAAAAGTTCTGCACTTGAACCATTTGATTTGTCGCCCTTATTCAAAAGAAGATGAATTCTGTTTGTAGAAAATGAAAGGTCTGCACTTGCACAAGTTAATTTGTCGCCCATATTCAAGAAAAGATGAACTCTGTTTGGAGAAAATAAAAGGTCTGCACTTGAACAAGTTGATTGGTTGCCCATATTCAAGAGAAGATGAATTCTGTTTGGAGAAAATAAAAGGTCTGCATTTGAACAAAATGATTTATCGCCCATATTCAAGAGAGGATGAACTCTGTTTGGAGAAGATAAAAGGCCTGCACTTGAACCATTTGATTTGTCGCCCATATTCAAGAGAAGATGAATACTGTTTGTAGAAAATAAAAGGCCTGCACTTGAACAAGTTGATTGGTCGCGCATATTCAAGAGAAAATGAATACTGTTTGGAGAAAATAAAAGGCCTGCACTTGAACAAGTTGATTTGTCGCGCATATTCAAGAGAAAATGAATACATTTTGTAGAAAATAAAAGGCCTGCACTTGAACAAGTTGATTTGTCGCGCATATTCAAGAGAAAATGAATACTGTTTGGAGGAAATAAAAGTTCTGCACTTGAACAAGTTGGTTTGTCGCCAATATTCAAGAGAAGATGAACTCTGTTTGGAGAAAATAAAAGGCCTGCACTTGAACAAAATGATTTGTCGCCCATATTCAAGAGAAGATGAACTCTGTTTGGAGAAAATAAAAGGCCTGCACTTGAACAAGCTGATTTGTCGCACATATTCAAGAGAGGATGAATTCTGTTTGGAGAAAATAAAAGGCCTCCACTTGAAAAGGTTGATTTGTCGCCAATATTCAAGAGAAGATGAATTCTGTTTGGAGGAAATAAAAGTTCTGCACTTGAACAAGTTGGTTTGTCGCCAATATTCAAGAGAAGATGAACTCTGTTTGGAGAAAATAAAAGGCCTGCACTTGAACAAAATGATTTGTCGCCCATATTCAAGAGAAGATGAACTCTGTTTGGAGAAAATAAAAGGCCTGCACTTGAACAAGCTGATTTGTCGCACATATTCAAGAGAAGATGAACTCTGTTTGGGAAAAAATAAAAGGCCTGCATATGAACAAGTTGATTTGTCGCGCATATTCAAGAGAAGATGAACTCTGTTTGGAGAAAATAAAAGGCCTGCACTTGAACAAGCTGATTTGTCGCACATATTCAAGAGAAGATGAACTCTGTTTGGGAAAAAATAAAAGGCCTGCACTTGAACAAGTTGATTTGTCGCGCATATTCAAGAGAAGATGAACTCTGTTTGGAGAAAATAAAAGGCCCGCACTTGAACAAGCTGATTTGTCGCCCATATTCAAGAGAAGATGAACTCTGTTTGGAGAAAATAAACGGTCCGCACTTGAACAAGTTGATTTGTCGCGCATATTCAAGAGAAGATGAACTCTGTTTGGAGAAAATAAACGGTCCGCACTTGAACAAGTTGATTTGTCGCCCATATTCAAGAGAGGATGAACTCTGTTTGGAGAAAATAAACGGTCCGCACTTGAACAAGTTGATTTGTCGCGCATATTCAAGAGAAGATGAACTCTGTTTGGAGAAAATAAACGGTCCGCACTTGAACAAGTTGATTTGTCGCCCATATTCAAGAGAGGATGAACTCTGTTTGGAGAAAATAAACGGTCCGCACTTGAACAAGCTGATTTGTCGCCCATATTCAAGAGAAGATGAACTCTGTTTGGAGAAAATAAAAGGCCTGCACTTGAACAAGTTGATTTGTTGCCCATATTCAAGAGAAGATGAACTCTGTTTGGAGAAAATAAAAGGCCTGCACTTGAACAAGTTGATTTGTCGCGCATATTCAAGAGAAGATGAACTCAGTTTGGAGAAAATAAAAGGTCTGCACTTGAACAAGTTAGAACCAAAGGGGTGTTACGTTTTTTACCCTGTCAGTTGTGGATTTTTTGCTGAACATGGGTTGGGTTGTTTATTACCACTTTGCAAGTTGGGTGAATACTTGGAAAACCTCTGGTCAACCTAGAATCAACAGGCTAAACTACCCCGTTGAAAAGGTTATGAAATAATTGATTCATGCGTCAGCTGTGCTTCATCGAGATATGAAGCACTTGGAAAGTTTGGAGAGCACTCAAAAAGCTAGAGTTGCTTTCGGCTACGCCTCGAGCAACTCTTACGCATCTTTCATGCTCTCCAAACTTGTTATTCTTGTTATTATTTTGCACTTGTATGAGAATAGGCCTGTAAGCAAGGGAACAAA
This sequence comes from Pavona decussata, assembly GCF_977016875.1. Lineage (NCBI taxonomy): Eukaryota > Metazoa > Cnidaria > Anthozoa > Scleractinia > Agariciidae > Pavona > Pavona decussata. The sequence goes on from NW_028145483.1 coordinate 600,596, forward strand.
GGGTTGGGAGAATAATTTGGCGTGCCTTTGCTCTCGTTTACGTATTGAGAATATCATCTGACATTTTTTATCCAAATTTAATACACAGAATTTCTTTATAAGAGAACATCATTGTTACGTTTAATATATATGTTTAGCTAAACGATAACCGATAGTCAACTATTTTGACGAGCTCTACCAAGAACTAAACCTTTTTTCCTATTATTATTATTGATTGATTGATTGATTGATTGATATGTTATTTAAGGTTACCCTATACCTTCAGGGGTGTCTCGCATCAAAGCGATGTAGCGCGTCCGCAAGTTAAACTGTAGATACCTGAACCCTTATATCAAATTAAAGCTTATAGAGCCGGTTATCAAGCTATACCAAGAATTTTGAAATAAAGTGAAGTGTCGAATTTTTGTACGACTACTAAATGTGAGCGTCCGAATCATCTTTTGAAAGCTACAAGTCAAAGCCAAATTTATTTTTGCTAATTTAATTTGCTCCTCAGTTTTCGGACCCAAAGCGCTAAAAAAACGTGTCCGCCTTTTGCCATATTCAATCGCAGTGAAAAGTTTCAGTACATCAGTAGTTAGATATTTACCGCTTTTGGAACACTTTTGAAAATTTCACTGAATTCATACCTGATTCAACAATGACTCCTGCAACGGAGACGTCAAAAACCTAAATCCTCGGTTTTTGAAAATTTCACTGAATTCATACCTGATTCAACAATGACTCCTGCAACGGAGACGTCAAAAACCTAAATCCTCGGTTTTTGAAAATTTCACTGAATTCATACCTGATTCAACAATGACTCCTGCAACGGAGACGTCAAAAACCTAAATCCTCGGTTTTTGAAAATTTCACTGAATTCATACCTGATTCAACAATGACTCCTGCAACGGAGACGTCAAAAACGTAAATCCTCGGTTTTTCAAAACTCCTGCAACGGAGACGCTAAATTTTTATCCTCGGTTTCTCAAAAACCTAAAAACATAAATCCTCGGTTTTTCAAAACTCCTGCAACGGAGACGCTAAATTTATGTTTTTCATAAATGACACCAACTCACAAACAATCATCGATTAAATCCAACCAACTCATCAATCGCTGATTTGAATGATGAAGACAATATTTTTGAACACCAATTTGGATAAAAAAATAATCATTATGGTTGTTGTGTGACTGGATGCCGTTACTGTCACGCGTGACGTTGTGTGACTTGTCACGAAAATGGACAAAACCCTGAACGTGGGGTGCTCGGTTGGCTGTTTACTTGCCTGGCCCCAGCCAGGTCTTTTTCCCGCCGCTGACAAGGCGGCTGTCGCTTCCCAGTTTACCTCTGGGACAGAGGTTGAGTTTGGGAAAGAACTTTGAGCACCCCGCTGTAAACCAGTAGGGCCTGAGCGGGCTCACCCTGGAGGTACCGTCTACTGGAAGACATCCCACACTACTCAGTAATTCACCATCTGCACAAGCCGTTAAACAGGTTTCAGTCAGGGGCCAGCTGACACCACCCTAAAGCTTCACCAGAGTTTGTGAACTAATAATATATATATTTAGCCAAGCCTAAAAGCGGAGCTCCAATTTTTTTGCTAGCATTTTTATAGAAATCTCGGCTTATCGTATGGACGTAGTTCCTCATCGATCCTTTCTAAAGTTATATATATTTTTAATGCATATGCAGCAAACTCCCCATCAACAATGTAATACCAGGAGCCCATGATCATCGGCTCCTGATTTGTTGTAACAGAGGGCATTTTTTCTTAATTTTCCTTTCAGTGAGCAAGGGTTGGTGATTGGTTGATCTTTGCGCTTGTACCCCAATCTCGTCCTCTGAGAGCCCACGCGCGTTTTTGAATGGGAATGAGATTCCTGGAACCAGGTTTGTGAGCCCGCGAGAATGGGCACCTCCGCCAAACCCACGTTTTCGCGAAAAGCACTGGGCTCTGAAATCTGGTTCCAGTCCTTGTTATCTATAGCTAGTCTCCTTCGCAGCCGTTATTAGGGTCGTCACGCAACGATCCTCCCCACGGAGCGTAGCGTGATGACACTAATTAATAACGGCTGCGAAGGAGACTATGTTATCTAAGGTCTTCCGATTCCTGATCCTAGACTCCTAGTACCCAGATCCATCATTTAAAAAAATGGCGGCAATCTCGTTCTCCGAGCCCGCATTACCCTTATCCAGCGGAACGGGCGCTTTATAGGTACTTCATATATGGTAATTATTAATAATTACCATATATGAAGTACCTACCTGAGAACGAGCGAAGAGGCGAATTTCAGTTGTCGTTGCTTCGTTCTAGAGATTTGGATAAAACAGGATAAAAATAGCAGTGTTCAGATATCTTCCTGTATTTATAGGATGGTGGATAAAAAAAGAAAGGATCTTTTTAAGTTTTGCATAAGTTTTCAAGTTTGGAAGCGATCGAATTTTTCCTACGCCTCGTCTTATTTTTCCTGCGCGACAGTGTGGAAATGTTCCCCTTTAACAGCAGATTTGAAGGAAGACTTTTAGTGTGATAAATGTCAAAACTAGAAGGGGTTTTGTTGTGTCGGTGGAAGGAAAGGTCCGACAGCTCTATCAATTAAGGAGGTAAGATAACTTCAAATATTTATGTATGCATACACACCTTTAAACTGTTTGTAGTGTTTTTTTTTTCTACCGAGGGAGCAATTTTCTAAAAGAAATCTTTAATCAAGATAATATTAAAATTGCAAGCTAATACGGACAATAGTAGGCCAGTGTTGTTATATCAACTCATGTGGTCTACTAATACTAGGAGATCGTTCCAAACTAGTACACCGTGGAACAATTGAAAAACGAGTCATTATAAGTTATAGGGATTTACAAAATATTTAAAATTTCATCTTTTTCTCGTCAAATTGAGTGATTTTTTTTTATTTTTAGGTTCTGTTTGAGGGAGATGCACATTGGAGATGTTTGCTTACAGGAGAGATATTTCTTCAAGTCAAATTAGCTTTGTGCCATTTTTATATTTTCTAACTGCACTTGTAGCTCATTAATTCAATAAATTAGATTGAAAAGCTCATTTTTAAAAATTTATTCCTTGGTTGATGGCTATTCTTGTATACTTAATATTGTTTATTTTGGTTTTTGGATAAACTCAAACTAAGTGCTCAGTTCCATGCAACTGATATTGATTTATAAGAGAGTCAAGATGTCTTTCTTGCTCTTAACTTAATCTAAGAATGCAGTATATAATTTTTCCCATTTGTTTCGGTAGGGATAGGAAAACATGAACCTTTCATAACTTCCTGTCAATCACATTAGTTCCTTTGTTTTGAGAGTGCAAAGTGATACTGTTTTGTTCAGAGAAACCATTGCAGTAATTGGCTGCCTCTTATTCTTGATATTGTAAAGTCAAAACAACAATTACTTGTGAATGCCTTTTGCTACTTTGTATATATCGAAACTAGTAATTATCAAAACTGGATCAGAGAGTACGTTTGATGACCTTGATCCTAGCGTAGGTTCTCTCCTTTGCCAATTTGGTGATGATGTCATCTGCCCCTCCAAAAATTTATCTACTGGGGGTGCCAGACATACTTTCCAATATCCTTTCATTCATGCAATCAACTTTGGTTCTCCCATACAATCTCAACTCCAATCTGTAAAAGGAGTGCGTTCTTTCTATGTTGAATGCAATAAACGTCATAAGTCTAATTATTCAACGGAAAAAAAAAAATTCAGTCCCTAGTCATTTGTATCTGGTTTTAAATTAAGTTAGTAAATTGTTTGACATAGAATCAAATAACAATTGTGTACAAATCCTCAACTGTCCCTGTCAAAATCTTTACCAAAAAAAAATCCATCAGGCAGTTATGGGAGCCGGTTATCCCCAGCAGTTTTTCTACACTTTGCTACATGAGAGTTAAAACTTGGAGTAAAGTTGGAAGTAAGTAAGTAAGTAAGTTTATTAACGTGACTAAACACTTAGCTAACCAGCTACTTTACAGAAATAGTCACAAAATAAAATATTAATAATAATAATAAAAGGAAAAAGTAATGAAAATGATAAATGAAAATACTGAAAAAGATGAGAAAGATACTATTTACAATGTTTCTAAGATTATTGAATATATAGTATAAAATTGTATAAAATGTTTTAACATATATCAGCATTTGATTACAACATGTAGCGGCCGGCCAAATCCGTATCTAATATCTGTTTCTTGAACAGTTTGTAAGAGTCCGCTTTTCGGTATTCATTCGGTAGTTTATTCTACAGGTTGGCTCCTTCGTATCTGAGTGATTTAAGTCCGTACTTAGTCGTATTTACTTTTGGTAATGTCAAGATTTTGTCTCCTCGAAGATTATAATTACTTTCCCTTAGTTCCACTAGATCGCATAGTGATTCTGATGCGCCCTGCCTATTAACTACTTTGTATACAGTAGTCACTATCTTTGCCAATCTTTGATTTAACAACGTTTTGGTAGCCAGATTATTTAAGTAGCATTTCATACGACGAGCTATAATCTCTATAAACAAATCTCAGTGCTCTTTCATTGAGTTTTTCTAACTTAGTGGTTGCGCTCTTGCTGCAAACACAACAATTAAAAGATAATGAAATTATGAAATTAAATTAATGAAGATAATGAAATTTTGTGCTGTGCAGTACTGACTATACAACTGAGAAATCAGAGAATTATCCTTGGAGTGTAAATTTCTGTTTGGGAAGGAAACCACTTAAATTTTGCATTACCCTAGTGAAGAGATTAATTTTGGTCCATCAGTGATCAACAAAATCCTGGGGTCATAGGTTTTAATCCTGCCAAGGTCAAAGAGTTTTTCTTTACCTTTCATGGACCACATTTCCTAACTGAGGTAATACTGAAAAGAAAACTAAGCAGTTTCCTTCCACCACAAAAATTTACACTGCAGGTTTTATTCTCTGGTTTCTCAATTAAGGAACAGGCCTTGCTCCAACTCATTAACCTTTTGTCCTTACAAGGAAAATCCCAATTTAAGAAGTCATTAGACTGCTAAACACCACACTCCTGCAGCCTCATCACTCCAGTTTATGGATAGCACCTCATCTGAGAAGTCCCATTCATTTTTACACAGCAAAATACCAACCATGTATCATTAATTTTAATAAGCATTTTCTAAAAAATATTCCTTACTTTAATTTTCATCATCCTGTTTTTCCGAGAGAAAAAAATAGAAGGAACAAGAGTGCCTAAAGAGAGTTGATGTATAGCAATAGTCCTCTTCTGAATTCACAAAATGATGTACAACATTATACTTTGCTTGAAATATTGCAAATTAAAAGCATTTTATCACTTTTTTCTCCAAAACAATCAGTGGATTAAACTATTTCTATATACAGGGCTCAAAATAATTTCCGGAGAGTCTCTGGACATGATGACCGGCCAAATTTATTTTAGCTCGGTCATGTATCGTTTCTGTCCGGTCAAGTTTATAACATAAATAACTCTTAAAACAGGGGCCCATGAAGCAAAAGTGGCGTTATTTATTTCCAAAAAAGTCGTTGCTTAGAGCTTATAGCACTTTAAAACACTCATTACATAGTCAACAATAAAAATAAATTAAAGCAGCGAAATAAAAAAAGAAGCTTATGTGTATTAAAATAAACTAACTAATAAATTAACTAGGGCAATAAAGGGAAAATATTTTTAATTTTGTGACTGGAAGTGCGTGAACCCCGATGTCTGTTTCAATGCGCGAATTGTAAACAACGGTTCTTGTGGCATTTCACCCAGGATTTCAGATCAAAGTTTAGCAATACACAGCAACTCACTACATACTGATAACAACTGAGGCAACTGAACAGCGTGAAAATTTTAATTTATTTCATCTTCAATACGATTGAATGCGACCGGTCAACATGACCGGCAAGACGAAAGGTTGACCGGTCAACTCCCCAATCATTCCGGACATTGTCCGTTGACCGGCCGTTATTTTGAGCCCTGATATAAATAAAGATTTTACATAAACACTGTACAGAATGAAAAAGGAAAATAATATTATTTAGTGTTTTTCCTTATGTTACTGAAAAAGTTATACCAGACCATGTCATAAGGTGTAGAAAACTGTAGCACTGGTTACTGATGTCACAAAACCCATGAAAAGTAACAGTTATTATTGGATAATCAAAACAAAGTAAAAGAAAACAATTTACTTGGCATATTAACATTTTCATAATAATGTTATGTGGCAATCCCTGCAGTGGAATTACCAATTTTTTTTTAACTTCCTCGGGAAAATAAATTTTGTTCAAAAAATAGGAGGCAAAAAACTGACTGAAGCAAATCCAAGAGAATTAACAACTATCTGTTCAAAGAATTGGGAGTGCTGAAAAACATTAATAGTTCAAATAACTGAGATTGCACTGTAAAAATATATAACTGTACATATTTCATAATTCATTACCCACTACCAAGTTTTAAATTTTTCTTTCAATTAAAAGAGATGGCTGATAAGAAGTTTCACCTTTTGTCTGTTAAATCACAGTTATCAAAAGGGTCTGGTTGCATTAAACATGGCCTGAATATCAGTCTCTAATCTCTCTAGATAATTGGTGAGAGATGGGGAAAACAGCTGATATTCAGGCTTTGTAAAAAATATATATATATAACTAAAGGTAAGGCAAGGTTTTGTCTTACAGTTCAACAAACTCAACCGGGGCCACCGATAAGACCGACACTTTGAAATTTAAAGAAATTTTCTCGTTTTTGATTGGTTTACCAACTACCAAAGCCAGACTCCTTTGTTGCGAACGTGACCTGCGATTGGGTGGCCCCAGTTGAGTTCGTTGCACTGTAAAGTATACAGGGAATGCCCCTTGTTCAGCATATTTCTGTAGCCTCTATCAATTCAATAGTTATAAGAATGATTCAGTGACAGTGCTAACTGTTGCTTATAAACACAGCTATTGTAGGCCCAGACATCCAGTGGCCAATCTCTGTTGTACACAACATGCTAGAGCAATAGCCCTACATCAGGCCAACTAATTAAAATCTTTACTGCTGAAGAAAAATGTTATATGCTCAGCGAGTGCCCATTCAATTTGGCTCCTGCCATCACATCAACATTTATCAAAAGGTAAAAAATTTAATACACAACTGGATCTATCCCTTGATGGGAAAAGTGCACAGTCAGAAACTTTCACACAAGAATGGATAATTTACAAGTTTATGAATTGCCTCAACAAGAACTTCCATTAACAAAGTGATTCATGAGCCATACTGTGTTTTCATCACATCTGTCATGATCTGTGATGATAAATAAAAAGCTTACAACTGTACATCAATTATTTTTTGCTACAGCTATTAAAACACAAGATCTAAACCCACTAGTAAAGGTTACACCCTCTACGCATGGCTGTTGTGCCCAGGCAGTGGCAAACACTCCTGAGTTAAGGCTCATAATTTATGCAGATGGGGGCCTATGATGATTTTTAAAATTTTCCCTATTAGTTCACGTTTTGGATAATGCTATTGTTTGATGAGGTCAGGTTCTGAGATGCTGAATTGTCCAGAATTTGCAAGTCTGATTACCGCATCAGGATTCATCGAGCACACGAAAGCAGTGGCTGGGGGAAAGCTGGCTGGAAAGGACTTATCCTGCAGTTCAGTGGCTGAGATGCCATTTCTGATGGCAGTTTTAGATCTATAAAATGGAATGTTTTCAGATTTCAAATCAGACAAAGAAATTTAGAAGACGACTGTGACTAGCTCACTATGAAATTACGAAGATAAAGAATGGAAAGAAATGAACAAAGTTATCAAGGTCTAAGCACTTTTCTTTTCTGTTTAGGGCTAAGCACTGATTATACAGACGGTTAGCTTTAATTTGTTGTTATGGCAGCCACTGCATTAAAGGACTTCCATAGATTCAACGTTCGGTATTCTGCAAAATACCCCTGCCGCTTGAAAATTAAACCTTAACTCTACTCGGCCTCATGCAAATAAAAATACTATCTGCTATACAACAAGGTACATTAAGGTAGTAAGGTATCCTCTTGAAACCCAAAAACCCATTTCAGCAGAACTGACATTCTAAGCTACATGGATGTGAGTTGGGGATACAAAAAAAATATCAAAATATTATGTACACTGTAGGTAAATATTCAGGACGGGATTGGCTATTTATCGAGTTTTGATAGTTTTCTTCACGTTCAAAGTATTTTTTTTGTTGTTATTATTCTTTTTAGTTTTAAAGATGATCGAGGCGAACTTTCACTGTCTTAGGCAAATGTTGTTTATCAACAAAAAGCCGTACATAAACCTAAGAGCAAAAGGCTACAATAATGATGAAACAGACTTAAAATATACATGTATCCTGGAGTAATAAATGGAAAAAAAAACTGTGATAATTCATAACAATCAGAACAGAGATAAACTAAACGACGATCTTCAAAAATTTGTGCAAACAAGCGAACAAATTTTGCGTACGCTTGATGTTATGATGAAAATGAGGTCACACTATTGACTAATTCTACATTCGCTTTCAACGTTTTTTGAAAAGAAATATCCTATCCTTTAAAGTATTTGTGTTTGTTCTCTGTGAAGATTGTTAGAAATAAATGCAAAAATTACAAATATATGCGAGAAAAACTTGTCAGTACTTAGCTTAATGCTAGCTAAGTCGATAAAAAAGTGTTACGAGACGTCTGTCTCACTGACTAAAAATTATACCTGAGAACCAAATTTTCTCACATGAAGCAAAAAGGAATGAGATTAGAAAATAAACCTGCAAGGGAAATAACGAACATGGACCGAAAAAATGAGCTCGAGAGACTTTTCTGAAGTTAGCAGTAGCTTAAGTTAAACAAGTTGCAGTGTAAACACTGCAAAAATATATCTTGCAAAAGTCAGCAAAGTCTTGTCAACAAAATCAAATATAAGACTTAAGCTTAAATATACTCGCCTCTTTGGAAATAACCAGTCCTTTTATTCCATTGCTGATTTTTTCGTCCATTTTACAATGTTAAGTGAGCAAAAAGTTTCACTTCAAGAGGAAAAATCCAACGTTTCTTCGCGGATCGATCAGAGTAAAATGATTTCTGTTTCAGATCCGCTGTTTATGATATGTGCCGCCTCTAAAAGAGTCCTTTTCCGCCGCTCTTTTTCCCACTGTTGGAAGGCAAAATTGGACCAGATTAGAAAATAAAATGCCAAGGGATCGAAATAATGAACAGGAACCGAAAAAAATGAGCTCAAAGGACTACTCTGAACTCAGCAGTATTAACTGCGTGTCAACACTGCAAGAAATCAATTTATTGCAAAACAGCCGCAAACCAGCAAAGTTTTGTCTACAAAATCACATGAATATACATGTACTTGCCTCTTCTGAGAATAACCAGTCCTTTTATTCCATTGCTGATTTTTTTGTTCGTTTTACAGCGTTAAGTGAGCGAAACGTTTCACTTCAAGAGGAAAAATCCGACGTCTCGTTGCGCCGGATCGGAGTAAAATGCTTCACTTCAAGATCGGAGACGCTAAAAGCCGGAACGGTGGAAGGGCGGAATGGTGGAAAATCACTCCAAATCCTAAAACCTGGAACGTCGGAAATCACCCCAAATAAACTATAACCTTGCACCTAACCCTCACCCGTTCCGTGTTCTAGGATTAAGGGTGATTTTCTGCCTTTCCACCGTTCCACTTTCTAGGGTCTTTCCTTCAAGACTCACGGCGCCTGCTGTTTATGATCAATGCCCCCTTCATGTAAATTCCCGCCACGAGTCGTCTTACTCTTTCTCCCGCTGTTGGAAGGTAAAATTTGGAGGAGATTAGAAAATAAAACTCCAAGGGAAATAATGAACATGGACCGAAAAAAAATGAGCTCAAAAAACTGCTCCGAGTTTAGCAATATTAAGCTAAAGTTTTAATTAAACGGCGTGTCAACACTGCAAGAAAACAAGATCGTGCACGATAGCAATCCAGCAAAGTTTTGTCAACAAAATCACATGAATATGCTCACCTCTTCTCAGAATAACCAGTCCTTTTATTCCATTTCCAACCTTTTTTAGTTCCTTTTACAACGTTAAGTGAGCGAAACGTTTCACTTCAAGAGGAAAAATCCAACGTTTTGTCGCGCCGGATCGGAGTAAAATGATTTCACGTCAAGATTCTGATGATGTGACGGCCAATTTGTTTCTCTCGCCGCTAGTCGTATTGCTCTTTCTCCCTCCGTTGGTCACAAAAATTGACTTTGTATTGTGTCAAAATTATCATTATTATTATTTTTTTAAACGCAGTTGGTGATGGAACTTCCTGCCGTAAAAAAGCGGGCTGCAGCACAGGGTTTAAGTGTCTCATTTAAAGGTGGCATACATGGAGTAGCGAACGTATGTACGGTCGGTCGGTCGGTCGGTCGGTCGGACGGAAGTGACGTCATAACCAAACCAAAATTTCTCGCACTGATGGGTTTACCAAAATCTCTTAGCTATGGGGCTCCGCTCGCGCGCGCCTTGCGGCGCGCGCGGGAGCTCCGCTATAATAATGACCCGATTACCTATATATTACACTCAGTTCTGAAATTTTTACACTTGTGGTGCTATTTTTCTGTATATTGCGTAATATTGCTTGATTTGGATTAACACGCATGCGCTTTCATGCACACAACCCAAAGCGGACTGGACACTAGTTTGTTAACACACGTGTCGGCCATTTTGTTGCCATTTTGCGAAGTCATGTTTATGGCTCCTGTTTTGGGATTTTTGGACATTTATTTCTCCACTTTCATCGTTCTGATGTTTGTAGACGCTTTTTGAGGTAAGAATATCATTTATCTTGCACACAACAATAGATTTTTTTATTGAATCGACTCGCTATCGAATACTCGTGAAACCGTGAAATGATTTTACACATCGACTAAATCCTTGATTGGGATCCAAGTATTAAAGGTATCATTGTATCCTTTCCACTTTACCAAAGCTTGTTTCTTCTTGTAATCTCTCCTGATAACTTTATCGATTCTGAATATCTCCTGATTAGCTTTCAATAATTCTGGTTCATAAAAACTCCCTGTAATTTCTTCATTATTGAGATCTTTCAGTTTATATGTGATCGGATTCGTGTATTGTATTTTATCGATAATGAAGACCTCTTCTGACCAGTTTTCTGTATAACCTCGATCAAACAACTTTCTTTTATACTTTGATATTCTAACCTTTTCACCGACTTTAAATTTTGGCAAAGATGATAATTGCTTCAAATTGCCAAATAGATTGAAGTAAACAGTTCCTACATTCTTTTTCTTAGATGCTTCTGTCGGTGTCATTTTTATTGAACTGTGTTTAGTGTTATTATACTGCTTCAATATTTTAGGCAAAATATCCAGATACATTGTATTGCCTTGAGCAGTGAATCGTTTCCACATTTTATTTTTAATCGTTCGGTTCCATCGCTCAACAACTGATGACTTCTCTTCATTTTCAGTCGAATACAGTGTAATGTTATGTTTATTGAGCAAGTCTTTGAAATGTTTGTTGTAGAACTCTGAGCCTTTATCAGTCCACAGATACTTTGGTTTTCGACCCTCTTTGAATATGCTTTGAAATGCTTTCGTTATGGTCTCACCTTTTTTATCTTTTAATGGGACAATCCAGCCGTATTTACTAAAAACATCTATAGTCGTGAGAAGATACCTATTACCTTTATTCCATTTACTGAATTGTTGCATTTCAACAAGATCAGCAGCCCATATTTCATCAATATTATTTACAATAACACGCCGCCGAGTAAAGTTACGTCTTATGGGTTTATGCAGCTCATTAGCTAATTCTTCTTGCCAGTTTTCCTCTTTACCCGACGGCTTTTGACGTTTTTTGGAACCCCAAGACCCAGTTTCTGTTTTGTATTTATTGCATTTCTTGCCAACCAATGTCCCCATTGTCGTTCGGAATATGGAACAGCATCCAATGACTTTACCATCTTTTTGTCAGCTTTCAATTTACATTTTTTGTCATCTTTGCAGACTGAATAATCAACATCATGTTGCATGGCTATTGCATCTGTTTTGCCTGTTGGTTTATCGTATATTTCCAATATTTGCCCTGTTTTGGGGTTATATTTGACTTGATTTTCCAAATCATTGTATGGGCCAGTGTATTTATGACCAGGTAATACCCATCCAGCTTTGGGTTTTGGGAGCTTACCAATCATTTTGTGTATATCAATTGAGCCACCGCTTTTGGGTCGTCCTTTGATTCCCTTTTCATATTCATCCCAATTTGGTGGGTGCCAACCAATTGCATCATAACTTGAGCATTTCGGTGTGTTGTGAAATTTGCTCCCAATTTTTACCATGCTTTCACATGGATAATTTTTGTATTTTTCTAATGTATTTTTCCCAGCCTTGCCAGACCAAAATTGACTCGATAATATGCCAGTGTCTGTGCTAAATGCACTTTTGGCAATGTCACCGGATTTGTATCTATCAAAGACTTCCTTTGTTGATGGAATCAATGTTCCAACAACATCCATCGACTTCGATGCAACCTTACCTGGTGTGCCAAATTGTTCTAAAATTGTATCTAAATTACCACCATCAAGTTCTTTTCGGTCAGTTTTGTACCTTTTTTTTGGCCTTACTTTGGTTGATAATTTATCAAACATCTCTGATCCAGTCTTTTGAACAAAAGGAGTTGCTTTAGAGATAGCATAATCAATAGCTTTTTTTTGCAATTTAGGGTTTCTAAGTGCTTCAGACCCATAATATCGACCCATTTCAACCGCTTTCTTTCCCAACCATGGTAATCCATGTTGAATTAACATATCAGCACCAGTTGATGCTAAAGTATCCATTATGCCCCCCCCTTCAGAGGGGCTATTTAGTTTCCCTGTTTTTTAACAAATTTGGTTTTAGTTATCCCACATTCAGCACATGTACAGAAGAACATAAGCCGACCATTTTTGGCTTCCTTGTAACCTGAAGGCTGAACACATTCAGTTTCTTTCTTTTGTTTAACACAATATGATTTGACCATTTTATATCACTATATTAGATTAATTATCATCAGAGTCTGACTCAGAATCTGTTACCAATGTACACCATAAACATAATTTTCCTGAAAATTCTGTGTATTCATCACACTCTTCACAATATCTTATATCAACCATTATACAAACTAATTAGATAATTTTTTAAAATATTGGATTATAAAATTATGATTGACACTTTGATTGTTCATGTCAAAATGTGCATTGTGGATTGTTTTCAATATACTTGTACCCTTTTGTCTCTCAAATAAATAATACAAACACCAATAGCCACACAATACTGAATCTCTTTCCTGGATTTCATCACCTGAATACATTAATCGTTTGCCACTTGTTGACATGAATTGCATAATTTCTTTTGGCATAATTAACCCAAAACTATCAAAATATTCTACATATTTGTCTCCGTTTCGATACGCAACCCAATGTGTACCTGGTCCAATCTGTGAATCCAGGTTAATGATACCAACTTCATCTTTTTTCATCTTTTGTGGTAGATTATCTCTGCTGTAAATGCCTCTGAAGTGTTTTATTTTGAGTTTTTTGACCCAGTCAATGAGTTCAAAGTTACTGAGTGGTTTATTTATGAATTTCACAGAATGTCTCCGATTAATGGAATCCCCTTGAATGGACTGTTTTTGCCTAACAACAGACCTTTTCCTTTTTTGGTTTTTTTTTTCCCTTTACCATACTGATCCCATGTACCGAAAAATGAAGGGGGTCTATAATTAACTGGTAGGACCAAACCACCATCTTTTTTGGTTGTGTTTGGAACAAAAACTGGGACCGATCTTCTGGATCTACTTCTATCCACCTGCAAGCCTTTACCCATTAATGCATTCAAAACCATTGGAATGCCAATTGAAGCCAGTAAAGTACCCAAAAAACCTCCTGATTGTGCCTTAGTTGGTTTAATTACAATCTGTCCACCAGTATGTATTGCATTGACAATTTGCTTCTTTTGTGCTTCAGTGAGCCAATCTTTGTATTTTATTAATTGATCAATTTTATTTTGAGGAATGAGGAAACCACCAACTTGTCCTCTACCAAATATTTTATTGACACCCACATTTGCAAGCCCAGAAAGTGCTCCAGTAGCTAATGGTCCAACTGCTTTTGCTGCCATTGGTAGTAATTTTGTGCCAATTTTGAATAATGATGACCAAAGACTGCCTCCTTGTTGTACAGCTTTTCGTATCTGTGTTTTGCTTATTTTAATATCTGCTCCAGTTTTGTTTTGCATTGCCTTTTTCAGCCTATTTATTTGTGTTTTGGTTAACATCAGCTGATCCGGTCCAGTTAATTCAGAATTTGATAATCTTATTGTTATTGCTGAATTGTTTTTTAATGCTTTTGCTAGTTTATCTTTTTGCCCAATTGATAGTGTTACTCCATGTGAATGATAAGTTGTCATATCTTTTATATAACTAACGTTACATTAAAAATTTATTCCATTTATCGAAACAATAGTTTGCCATCCTTCTGGATGAGTTCAGCTTCTTGTTCATATAATGTCAATGCATAAACTGAATATGCAGTTGCAGTTGTGCCAGATAATTCATAGTGGAATGTCAGCTTTGTGGTACCATCTTTGATATCCATTTTTTGTTTTGTTAAATCGAAATACAAGAATGGGAATAGTGTTTTGAAATTGTTGACATTCAATAAAGTCCCCTGACTGTATTCATTATTTGCATGCACATATTTGAGGACATCTCTGTAAACTCGAGTCAAATCAGCTTCTGGAGTGTAATGTACATCAGGATATTCATTGCCATTAGCCACAGATAAATGACAATTTAGCAATGTTCTGGGATCTGTTGATACACTAAATGTATTGTACAAAAATGGATTTACTGTTTGTGCAGCAAGATTTGCATCATTGATAATGAAAACAAATACATGCCTTGGCTTTGAAATCCCACTTGTTATCTGAAAATGACCACTTCTTTGTGTTGAAGAATTACTTCTCTCAATATTTTCTCGCAAATAAACCCATTTATGTGGCTTCAAAAACTGACTCATATACAGTGATTGCCCCTCTGAATTGAAAGTGATTCTTGGTACAATCAACTCCATTCTGGTAATAATTACACGACAATCAGCCCCAGCTTGCCATATTAGAATAGTATCAGATTCAATCTGCAAATTTAATTCCAATCTTGTTGATGGTAATAACTCATCCATCAATGCTTCAAAGAATGAGTATCGATTCAATGGTATTTCTGTATTGACAACCACTGATAAACCCAAAAGTGCTTTTCTTACAGCAAATCCTTTATTGTAGTTATCTTCAGCCGATCGTTCTTCAGCGTGTCGGTTTGTATCCAGATAGAAAAACTCATTTGTTGCTGTCGATTGAGCATATCCTGGACTATATTCCAATAGATTCTTGATATTAACACAATGATTTGCATCATTACAATCATATACCATTTTACCATTCAATCTTACATCGAAATCATGTATAAGACTGTGTGAACCATTAACAATACCATTATGGTCTTCAGCTGCTATATTTGCATTCTGCATTGTTTGGACTTTAAAACCAACTGATATTCTTGCATTATACCAATCAAATGGTGTTACTTCTCCTGTGTTGTCAACAACAAAACGATAACCATCTTTCTTTTGTGACCTATTATTTCCTGGATTACCAGTATTCAATGGTGTCTCCAATTGGAAGAAGACATCTTCATATCTCTCAATGTATTTTGGATTTCTGAATGATTTCATTTATACAGATATGTTACATTATTTTCATTTCCTCCTTCTTTTGAGTTTTCCACCAGATATCATCCTATTAACTCTCTCAGCTATTTGAAAATCAGTCAGTGGCTGCTCCATTTTTGGTTGGCTCATTGTCACTGATTTTGTTTTGGAAGGTTGTTTTTTGCTCAATAATTGAATTATTTTATCACCTGCTTTATTACCAGCAAACTCACCAGTTTTGGTGACTGCTTTTTCAGCTGCAGTTTTGGCTCCTTTCTTAGCTAATTCTTTTGCTGTTTTTCCGAAAAGTTTTGATCCAACTGATCTGAAAACATCCATAATTCCTTCACCATGGATATGTTTCATCGCATAACGACCCAATTCTGGGTCAAAACGTGGCTTAAATTCACTTTGTCGTACCATATATTGATATATTATATTAAACTAGACCTGAGAATCAAGCTCATGAACCAGTCAATGCCATTCAAGTCAATTGGCCGACCCAAAGCGTCAGTCACTGTTATCCCCATTTCTGAAATAATTGATTTGGAAACTGGGCTGAATAATGCTCTTTTTGGCTCAAAAGTAAAGGGATAACTCCTTGTTAAATTGTCAGTGGGTATCATTATCAGTGTATTTGTGAATCGTCCATCACTGAGGCTATCAGTTATTATATCACAATTAATGTCCAAAACGTCAATATCATTGGTAATATTTGGCAATTTTGTCCCATGTTCAGTTTGGTTAATTAACTTTGGTTCAAATCCAATAAGCGCTCCAAAATTAGAGTTTCTAATATCAAGCTTCCATTGGTTGTCCAGCTCAATGACAACTCTATATGATGAAAGCACAAAATATAGATTGATGCCCTTGCTGGAAGATGGTTTATCTCCATTTTGAATTATTGATTGAGTGAGATAATCATCAAGATCATCATATGAATACATTCCATCAACAAATGTGATTGTTTTCCAATTTGTACCATTATCTGGGCTGTATTTTATTGTATTATTGTTGTATCCTGCATTGACATTATGCCATGAATATGTCATTGAAACTCGATCAACAGCTAGCTCATGTCTCATTGTTGTGTCAAGCTTCAATGGTGGATCAAATTTGATAATAAAGTCTTCAGGCCGACTTCGACCTATTTTTTGTCGGTTAACAGATGAAATATGTATCGCTCTTTCTTGCATATATACTTCAGTTATATAATTAATTATGTAACTGATTACGCGACCTAGCGAATTATATATTGTTGCAATAAATCAATGAGTTGTTTGTTGTTTATCAAGCCAAGTTGATTCAATTTATGGGCTATTTGTGAAAATTCCTCTTTGACTCCATTATTGCCAGCCAAAATGGATCCACCGAGCAATTCCATTCTGTCAATCAAATCATTAGCATCATTGAAATAAACAACACCAGAGCCCAATTTCTTGAATTTTTTGCTGGATTTATGGATTGGAATCTCACTGAGTTGGTTCAATTCATCAAATACCATTTTGGCAATATCACTGTATTTCTTCTTTGAATTAAATCTCTTGGTCAATAAATCGATTGTATCGAAATCAACCTTTTTGTCCATAACTTTGCGTTTATCTTTTGTTGCCACAAGTCTGAGTTGTCCCATTAATTTTGGAATATCAATCATCAGTCCACCATATTTCCCAGAAGATGATATTTTGTATGCATTTCTCTTTGGTTGAGTATAACCAGAACCTTTTTTGATGGTTTTCATTCCTTCTGGGATTATTTTAATGCGCCCTTTGTATTTTTGCAATAATTTTATATCTTCATCTATTTTATCAATTTTGTCTTTATTCTTGGTCTTTCCTTGGCCCTTGGATAAAGGACCCTTCTTTGTTCCAAGTTTTTTCAATATTTTGCCAATATTAGCATCGTAATCCTTGATGTCAATATCTCCTTGCATAGAAGCTTGGAGAACAGAACTCGGAGGTGCAAGATCGTATTGCATCAATTTTTGGATTTCATCAATATCAAAACCAGCATCCAAATTTGATTCAACATCAGGTGACATCATTAATGGTTTATAGCCAATTGGTAGCTTTGCTTCTGGTGGTTTTGTTTCTGGTTGATAAGTTAACATAGCAATGTCTTCCAAACCTGAAGTCAACGCTTTTTGGTTTTTCTCCAATTGTTCAATCAGTTTGTCTTGTTTTTCATCAATTGTTTGTTTTGTTTCCTCTTGAGCTTTAATAATTGGTTTGAAAGTTTCTGATAAACCTTGTTGTAAATCTTGTTTATCATGCTTGTACTCCTTCAATGTATCTCTAACTTGTTTGGTTATTGTTCCAGCCTTAATCTTGGCTTCAGATAATTGTTTTAATCTCTGTAGATCCATTATATTATTAACTTATATAATGTATTGATATACATGGAAATCCCAAATTATGATAGACATGATAAAAACACTAATTTCAAAAGATTGTATGGTTACATGCCAAGTGACACGTTTCGGATGTTGATATGTGGTAATTCAGGATCTGGAAAGACAAATTTATTGTACCATATGCTAATGAAACCACTTTTGTATTATGATAGAATACATTTGTATGCCAAAAATTTGGAGCAACAAAAATACAAGGATATGCTACAAACATTGACTGATATATCAAATAGTGTCGGGTATAATGTCCTTGTTTGTAGCAATGATGATATAATTCCAGTGGAGGAATTGAAGGATGAAGATGCCCAGAAGATAGTCATATTTGATGACTTTATTTGTGAAAAAAACCAGAAACCATTGATTGATTATTTTATTCGTGGCAGACACAAGAACTGCTCTGTTATTTATCTGAGCCAATCGTTCTACAAAACACCAAAAGATATTCGACTCAATTGCTCTCATTTCTGTGTCTATGACTTTCCTAGCAGCAATGAAAGAGGTCTGATATCCCGTGAGTTGGGTGTCGAAAAGGATAAATACATTAAAGCAACCAAAGAGCCATTTTCATTTCTATATGTTGATAAGCCCATGAAGAGAATTAACAGGAATTTTTATGGAACAATATAACCAAATGATATAAATGGGAATATTCAACGAACATAGTTCATCGTCTTCTTTCACAACGGTTCCTCTTCAAGGAGCCGCTGGGCCTCAAGGAATAGGGTTTAAATTAACCCCAAATGGAAATTATGATATACAAAACAAAAAACTTGTTAATGTTAAACAAGGAGCTGATCCCAATGATGTTGTCACAAAGAGCCAAATACAATTGTTGGATAATGCTCCTGGTGATGTGCGAGCTAATAAAGCAGTAATTTACAGCAACAGTGGAAGTGTTCATACCAATAGTATCTATCTACAAGACACGCCAGACGGTGCTGGCAGCTCCAATGATGTTCGATTATTGACTGAGCATCAGTCTTATGAAAACATTCATCTTAATATACCAGATTTGAAAAACTTTGATGGCCATGGTGGACGAGCTAAAAGTGAAATAATGGTTACATCAACAGAACAACATATTACTGGACGGAAAACATTTTTTGATATTAGTGTTTTAAAACCTGATAATAACGATCAAGCGGCAAATAAAAAATATGTCGATGATGAGATTAAAAAAATACCATCACCTGATTTATCTACATATTTGAAAAAAGATGGCACTGTTGAAATGACTGGAAATCTGGATATGGGTAATCAACAAATTACTAATCTTGGAGCCAATATACAAAATACATATGATGTCGTTAATTTAGGTTTCTGTGATACTAAATATTTACAAAAAGTCTCCAATAGTGACCTCGATATGGACAATGATAAAATCAAAGATATGGCTCAACCAACTGATGATAACGATGCTGTTAATAAACACTACGTTGATCATAACTTTCTCAACAGGTTAACACCCAATGCTCTTGGTGGTGAATTAGATATGAGAGGTCATAAAATAATCGTTCTTGGAAATCCTTCCGATCCCAATGATGCTTCCACTAAAGCATATGTTGATACAGAAATAGCTAAAATACCATCTGTTGGAAGTGATTTGAGTGTATATTTGAAAAAAGATGGAAGTGTTGCAATGACTGGAAACCTTGATATGAATAATAAACAAATAAAAGATATGGCTCAACCAACTGATGATAATGATGCTACTACCAAAAAATATTTTGATGACAAATTGGAGCAAAGTCATCTTGTCAGCAGCCATAAAACAAATGAATTCAAATATCTTACAGATACCGATGAAAGCAGTTCAGAATATAATATCACAGTGTATGGAATAGCTGCTTTCAATCAATCCCCACATCAGAATAAAAAAGCTTATGATATCACATTGATTAAAGACAGTGGAAGTAATGATTACAGATCAAGGATAGGTTTCAATATTTATACTCTTGCTATTGGAACATACACAATTGTGTTTGAATTCTACCCACCAGAAATGACTAATATTCAATTATCATGTACTGCTTCTGAAGCATACATCCACAAAGCTGTACAGCGTGATTTCACTGCTTATAGCAAGCTATTGGTTCAATTCAATAACAACAGCAAACAAACTCCAAATTACATCTATTTGACGATGCATGGAACAGCTACAGCGACTCCAGTACAATGTCATCTGGTTGTTTACGGTGTCAAAGATTGGTCAGATAGCGTTTATCCAGGAGTGTATGATGGCTTGGACAATGTCATGTTTGAATATAAAAATGGAGATATGGAGATGAAAGTCAATATGGATATGAATAATAAGATTATTTCTGGTTTAATAAATCCGATATTTGATTCTGAAGCAATGAATTTGGGTTATTTTACCAACTTATTTAAAACGAAATACACTGGAACTATTGCCAGTGGTGTTTTCCAAAGAACAAATCCAACAAATAATTTTCAAATCGCTGCTGATGGAAATAACTTTTTCAATCTATACTCCATTGTTTTCCAAAGCAATCAACAAGTTGCAAATGCACAAATTTTGATAAATGGGAAAAAACAAGGTGAAACAACCAACACTGACACATACCACAGAATCGGGAACATAATAAGTGGAAGCAATACATTTGATTTGCCCAAATCAAGAAAATTTGTCAGTATTGATTCTATGTCAATATTGGATAATATTGGAGCAGGAACTGCTGTTAATGGAACTTTTGAATTGAAAGTATTATACTCTGATTATTTTGAAAGATATCATGCTGTCAATAAAAGTTGGTTGTCAAATATTGAAACTTCAAGTGTTGTTAACGGCAACATAAAAAATGGAGTTTTTGAAAATGTTCATGGTTTCCAATTTGGAACATTAGGGCCGGTTAAAATAAAAAATATTGTAATTAATACAAAAAATCATTACCAACTTTCTTTTGTCGCCATTGCTAACAGTAAAACTTTATTTTCCCATTTAATACAATTTAATATGAAAATTGGGAGAAATTTTGTAACTACAAATACAACAATCAAACCCATGATAATTCAAATGGGGATTTTTAAAAGAAGACCAGGGTTTACTTCTCCAATTATAAACCAAGAAGTCACAGGAACTTTTGAAATTTATTTATCAACACTATTAATATAATGCCATACGTTGAAGATGAAAATGGAAACCATATTCTTGATGAAAATGGAGATAAAATAGAATACACAGTAACTTATGACAACTTACCAGATGGATTCAAATATAGAGAACCAATACATCTGAATGATGATGGTCATTTGGATACAGAAAACAGACATTTAGTTATCAAAGATGGAGTTAATTCAAATCATGCAATTTCACTCCAACAATTAATTAACAACAATGAGGACATCATCAAACCATATATTGAAACACAAATACAACAAGCTCTGGCTCAGTTTAAAGCTCAACAAGCTCAGGAAGCTGTAACGTTTCTCAATAATCAAGTTGCAATGAGAATAGGAAGAAAAAGTGGTACAATACCAAAAACAAATTACAAGTGGATAAAATTATTGAGTAAAGATGACATTAAAGGAATCAATACATTGCAAGAGATTATTGTGACAAACACATATATCAGGAGAAATGACAGATATCATCATTCCAAATCCGATTTGGTGTCATCATCATTTGATCAATTGGAATTCTTCTTTGATGTGTCATTTGAAAACTATTATTGCTACTTCAACAATCATCCATCTGATTGGACAATGAAGTATTTTGTTGAATATATTAGGATACAATTACCTGACAATAACCACTAGGTCGTGGACTCCGTTACTTTATTTCATAAAATAACTAAATAAAAATATTGTAATCAAATTGTATAATGAAAGAATTGTCAGAATTGCAAGAACACATTCGAACATCGATGATAGATTTTCACCGTAAATTGAGTCTTCCAATATTACCCAGACAGGAATGCATGATAAAAAGTATCGTAATATTCACATATTTGTATGAAAAACATTACAACACAGGTTTACCTGATGAAGTTTACAAAGAGTTAATTCATGATGGAATCGGATTAATTGGGCCTGGAGATGGATGGTTAACAGCTATTCTCCATCGATTATTTGGTTGGCAACCATATATCAGGTCTCATGGAATACTACATGATGCTTATGGCCAATTTTACAACAGATATCATCATGACAAAGGATACATGTACACCATTAATGAGAAAAAAACATATCCTTGGATGAAAAAATGCATGTTTTTGGGTCAAATAACTGGTCTCTATTATTGCATCAAAAATAAGATAACCATATAATATATGCAAAAGAAGAAATTAATAATTGATTTCAATCATATTTCAAATCGATTATCAACAGAAGAAATTGATGAATTGAAAGCTTATTACATGACATATCACAAAAAGATGTGGATGTACAAAAGTGCATACAAAAGATTCAAAAAATGGGAGTTTGCTGGTAATATTTCATCCATTGTATTTGCAACTGGTGGTATTGCATCATCGGTTGCAACCAGTGGAGCTTCATTATTGGCAATATCATCGGTGTCTGTCATAATTCAAGCTTATATGAAGCATAAAAAAGTTGAAATCAAACTTTATCAATGCCAATATGCTTTTCAAACTTACGGACATTTATTAAATGAAATAAAAGAAATAATGAGAAATGGACATTTTGATAGAGATGATTTGACAAACAAGCTTACTCAAAATGATGATTTCATTTTGGATAATTCGCCGATTGTCGATAAATGGGGTGACAAATATGATAAAAAATATCAGATATTCACTTATGTTTGATTAATAATGTGCATGATTTGGGGGCCAATAATGTCCATAATTTTATCCCAATAAACATTGTATAATTTCATTGTTTTTTTGGATTTTGACAACTCAATTTGGGAAGAATCAATTTTCATTAATTGCAATATTCTATGCAAAAGATATTTCAAACTGATTATTCTCTTTCTTTTACCATTGATTTGTGGCAGTATTTTGTTTATTTCAACGAATATTTTATGAATTTTGAAATTGGTTGAACAACTGATTTCAATTTTGTTTTTCAAAATAATTTTATCTAATGTATGCGACAAATGGTATTTTCTATTATACACTGTTTTCTTGTATATTTTGAACAAATTGACATGAAAATTGATGTATTCCGTTTTGTATTCTTCACCAACAACCTGTCCACAAGCAACACACGTTAATTGACATTCCATGTTTTTCAAATTCTGTGATCCACAACAATCAGGCATTGATGGTTGTGTTTCAACTTTGGATTCATCATGATATCCACAAAATTCACATTCATCTTTGCAATGCAGGAATTGGCACAGAGATGATTCCACCTGCTTGGAAACATCTTTTGGTTTTTTCAATATTTTGGATTTCATTTTTGTATAAATATAGTATATAATATAATTACACAAAAATGTTTTCGAAAATATTGAAACCACAAAAGATGATACAAAGTCTCGAAATCAAATATTTGACAAAAAACAAACCAAATAATTGTAAAGATATTGAAACCAAATTTTCTCCAAAAACATTAAAATTAAATATCTCATCACAAAAGATGAGTCAAAGTGTTCAAATCAAATATTTATCAAAAAACAAATAAAAACCAAGTTTTGTCACAAGTTTTTGTTGCAATGTTTTGATCACAAGTTGATACTATCATTGGATAGCATAATGACCATAGGCCAATGAGTGTATTCCATCAGGATACAAATATCGTTTATCATCAAAACATGACAACGATGTCTTGTTGATGGTGTAACTACCAAGTTCATGATGGTTACTTCTGATTGTTTTCATTTGGTGAAATAATTGTTTCTCATTGAACAACACATCTTTGTAATCAAAATGTTGAATATCATTTTTGATGACATTCTTTTTGATTCCTTTGGCTGTTTTTCCACCATTGTTGTTATCTTTGATATATGAATACATTTTGGATCTCAATCCCACAAATTCAGTAATGGGTACACCAGCGGCTTCATCTTTGAATTTTCCAATAACTTTTTTATTTGTGGAGTCATAAAATTGATGATTTGATGGATAATCCGAGTTATCAAACATTTCTTTTTTATTCCAAAAATCTTGATACACATCTTCGGCTTCAATTTCATATGTCAAACTGTCTGTATCCGTAAACAGTAACTTAGCTTTGTTACCATATTTGTTTTTAACGAAATTGTAATGGAAATCGTACATCAATGTTTTGCTCAAATCAAGGATACACATACCAACATAGGCTGGTCTGTTAAGTGTCAACGATTCCTTTATTTTATGGACTGCAACCAAGTTTTCATTAAAGATTTTGCTATTGATGAATGTTGGTTTGGAAGTCATTTTCAATAATTGTTTCTCATTAGTCACCAGTTTAATGTCTTCCCGTTTTCTGATATTCTCCATTGTTTTACCGAAGACACTATTGTTCATCAGTTTGAAGAAATCTTTCTCAAAAGCATTCTTTGCATTAGTTCTTTGATGTGTATTGAAATCAATGTATGTCTTCAACCAAGGACTTTGATTAAAGGATAATACACGGTATATTTTAGTCAATTTCAAACCCAATTCACGATACAATTGCAGATTACGATAATGTAATACATATTTTGATTTGTTTGCCAATGTTGGAATCAGTTTTTTGACTTGTCCACTTGTTATTCCAAATTTTTCTGCAATTCTTTGGCAATAATCTGACAGCATATTTGGTGCCACTTTGATTTGTTCAGCGCCACATGGATAATCATTATGCAGGTCATGTAATTCATGAGGATATTCCAAATCAACTTCCAATAAATATCCAGTCTTATTATCTTTGGGAATCGTTTTCCAATTAATGTTTTTTATTTGCTGTTTATTCAACCATTTGAAATTCCCAGTTGGAAGATGTTGTGACATAGCCCAACCATAGAGATTGTTGGCATCCAAATACATGATATGTTTACTGGGTTCATTTGGATTCCAATTTTGCATGTATTTGTTGTTTGCTTTGCCGTATCTGTTGGCAATATAACTGATTCCTCCACGCATGCCTTTTTCAACGAATTGATACATATCCACATCACTGATTAATTCAAGTTGGACTTCAGTCATTTTCAACATTGCATCCCAAGATAATCCTGGAGATGTGAAATAATGACAAGGATCCAATCTATAGTATTCCAAACATGTTTTCCTGAAATTTTCAAAAACATCAGCCAGCAATAATACATCAGATTTGAGATATAAATCATGGTATTCGCCCATGGTTTTCAATTGAAATGTATTCCAAACATTTTGTGCATGACTGTATTCTTCATCAGTAATATTTGTATTATTCATTTGACTGTAAAATTCATCTTTGGTTGGTAATTGAGTATCATTGAATTTATCAAAATTACTCATATAATCATACGGATAAACTCCTTTTTGTTTCATTAATTGTAATTTACGACCTTTGAAAACTTCACTGGTATATTTGAAGGCATCTTCTGGTAGATTCTTTACAAGATTTGCCAATGATTGATTCATAAACTGAAGACTGTCGATAAATACTAAATTATAACCCAACATGAAGGCCATGTATTGTTCCATGTTATTTGGGATTACATTAATTTTGTGTTGTCTGGTTTCACCTTTTCTATCCACATAAGTATTGGTCTCAATAATTTTACCAATTTCTTGCATTATAAAATGACTATCATATCCTTTCAAATTATGAAATATTACAGGGATTTTGTTAGTTATTGTAAAATCCCTGTTACATTGATTATGGGCTGAGCCACGGAATTTTCCAGTAATATGGCAATGGTCTCTAACACGTCTATCATTTTTTGTGAATTGTTTGCAACAAATGTGGCAAGATGTTGCTTTCCGAAAATTGGATTCATCTTCTGGAGACATAACTAATGGTTTATTGAATTTGTATTTAATAGTTTGTCTGCAATATTTGACTTCATCAAGCATTGCTTGCATAAATTTGTAAACAGCTTTTTCTCCACGATAATATTTTATTGGTTTTGAATATTTGTCATCATAGCAGCATACAACTTTGTAACCATAACCGCAATCAGTGTGTTTTTGATAAGCTTCAGTAAAAGATTGTTGGTTAGATTGATTACAACCATGAATTGGTTCAGTGATTGCTTCAAAATCAGCATAAATCACGAATGGCGCTTGCATTTGTTTATTAAAATTTTTGAATTCTATTTTGGAACCAACTTCGGGCATTTTGATTGATTGTACACCATTGATTTCAATACATACTTCCTTGTGTTTGTTCAAAACTCGTTCTGATGAAAAACATTGCAAACAATGCATACAAAAATGTTTCTTATGTTGGGTTTTATTTTTACTAAACATGAATCGGTTAAAATCTTTGATAAGACAGTAATGTTTGTTTTCATCTTCTGAGATTAGCAATAGATTCATCACATTCTCAAACTTTTCTTTTGAAACATAAATTGGATAAGTTTGTTTGTTTTCATAACCGAATACGTTGATGTTAATATTGTTTTGTGTTTCAACTTTGTTATAATGTTTGACTGAAACAGGGAATTCAATTCCTTGGTAATCCAATTGTGGCATGAATGCTTTATCTGTTTTTTTGATTCTTTGTGGATTGTCATTTCGTGGATTCAAATGTCTAACGTGACACCAACGAAAGCATTCATTATCTTTATTCTTGAGATTAATCAATCCACTTTTGTTATGTTGTAGTTCAGTTGGAAGTTTAATGTAAGAACTTCCAGTAAGAGGCTCATATTTGATAATATTGATGTAATGTCCATTGATTGATTTAATTATCCAAGCTGAACCTTCACTAATCCATTTGTGAATATCATTCATAATTTGTTCAACATTAACATCCAAAGATTCTTGAAAATCATTGGCATTAGTTATTGTTTTTGGTTTACTATTAAAATATCCAATTCTGGAGACAGTTTGGTTTCCTTTTTGTTGTTCAAAATAAATTGTCAAAGTTTCAATAAATTTAATTCCTTTCATTTGAGTTAATAATTGTTTCATAAAATGAGCGATAGCTAATCTGGTTGAACTCATTTGAATCAAAGGATCTGTTTCATTTTTAATTCCAACTTCATAAGATTTGTTATATCCCTTGAATGCTCTTGCAACTTCTGTGATTTGGGTTCTTTGTGTTGGAACTGGAGCCATTTTCTTAGTCCTTGGTGCTGCTTTGGGTTTATCAGCAAATTGAATCGGAGGTGGAATTATGTTGTTTCTCGGCATAGGTTGAGGTCCATCTCTAAATTGCATTGGCGGCTTGATGATTGTATTCTCGTACTCTTTTACCATTTGTTTGACAGATTTTCGTGGATAGGGTATTGGTTTGACTTTCTTGGTTCTCGGCATTGGAACCGGTTTTTGTTTAGCGATTAACAATTCAATTAATTGATCTTTCGTCAATTTGGATAGATTATTTTTATCCATTTTATATATATATGTCATATTATTTTTATTTTGTGATTCCAGATTTGCTAATGGATGAAGACTGGAGGCAACATCCATGCCATGGAAGGACTGACGGCTTCGTTGATTTGTTTCTGTTTTGTGGCAACATGGCCTCAAATTCCATTTATTTTTCATGAAATCTAAGGTCATAATTACTGTCACAATATTTTATTAATTATTTACCAAAATTCAATGTTTGGTAAATGTTCTTGAAGTTGTTTTTTAAATGGAAAGTTACCATTTTTGATTTTATTGATTATTGCATTGTATTTTTTATCAATTTTTTGTTTTTCATCTTCTGTAAACTCGTCTTCTGATTCCTCCAATTCAATGTCCATTTTGATTGATTTAATTGGTTTTTCAGTTTCAATTTCAATCTTTGTTTTGTATTTCTTGGCTTCATGAGCGTGTTTAGCATTTTCTGAACGAGTCATTAATTCAAGGTTGTTGATGCAATTGTTTTGTTTATTGGAGTCAATATGATTGATTTGCATTCCATCAGGAATTGGATCATTGAATATTTCATAAACTAATCGATGAACATAAAAGTGTTTTTTAGGTAATCCAATTTGTTGTAATGTTATCAATCTATAACCACTTGATAGTAAATTTCCAATTGAACATCTCTTGGTTTTTTTATTAAATATTTGCCCGTCTTTATTGGCTCCAAAATTTGTATAAATTGGATGATAGTAAAAAACATCGCATTTCATTGGAACATTTTGTGGTGGTTCAATTTTTTTACCACATCTTTCATTGTTAGCATATATCATATTTTGTTGTCGGGTTACGAGTTCCAGATTTTCAATTGAGTTGTCTTGTTTATCATTATTAACATGGTGGATTTGATATCCATCTGGTATTATTTGTTGATTTATTGATTCCCAAATAAATCGATGTGATTTATAAATTTTAATTTTACAATCAGAACGAACAGTTGTTTCCAAATACCCAGTTAAATTTAATCTCCCTTTTCTTGGAACCAATCTCTTGCAATTAATAATGTAACCATCAGTTGAACATCCATAATTATGGTAAATTGGATGACAATAGTAAGTTTTTCCTTCATGAATAATAGTCTTTGTGGCTGGAATTTGCGTTGATGAATTTTCACTGGCAGGAAAATCCACATATTCGTTGTCTGATTTTTTTGTTCCACTCATTTTCTGTACAATAGTATCTATCACCAAAGCTTTAAGCCATTTTGGTTTTCAAATTCATGTCCAAATTACCCTCCAAAACCCCATTATTCATAGTCAAATCAAAACATAGCCAAACAACCCTTGAATTCATTGATGATTAATCATTGTAAAGTGGAAAATTAATGTCATCCAAATCGTTACACATTCTGTAAAACATCTTATTGATTATTTTATTTTCTGTGCGTGTAAACTCACAATCATTGTCTTCCATTGGTGGAAATTCCATTAATCTATTGACTGTTTGCAATTCTTCTTCAGAGTATGAGCTGTTAAAAAATTCTTTTCTGGCTTTGTGCATGTGTTTCATATTTTCAGAGGCTGTAACCAGTTGCAAATTTACAATTGAATTGTTCTGGCGATTGGAATCAATGTGATTTATTTGCAATCCAGGAGAAATATGTGTCTGATTTACGGCCTCATAGACGAATCGATGAGCGGGGCATGTATTGTTACGTCCTGGAGAAATTATATAATAGCCATTCTCAGACAAATATCCTTTTCTAGGTTCTAATCTTTTTCGATTGATTATATAACCATCAACTGAGGCTCCGTAATTTTCAAATGTTGGATGAATAAAATATGTTTTATCATTGTGATCAAATTGGTTGTTCATATAAATTAGATTACATAATTTTTCGAAACCGGTTATAATCGGTTTTTTTCTTCATCATTCAAATCAGCGATTGATGAGTTGGTTGGATTTAATCGATGATTGTTTGTGAGTTGGAGTCATTTATGAAAAACCTAAATTTAGCGTCTCCGTTGCAGGAGTTTTGAAAAACCGAGGATTTATGTTTTTAGGTTTTTGAGAAACCGAGGATAAAAATTTAGCGTCTCCGTTGCAGGAGTTTTGAAAAACCGAGGATTTACGTTTTTGACGTCTCCGTTGCAGGAGTCATTGTTGAATCAGGTATGAATTCAGTGAAATTTTCAAAAACCGAGGATTAAGATTTTTGACGTCTCCGTTGCAGGAGTCATTGTTGAATCAGGTATGAATTCAGTGAAATTTTCAAAAACCGAGGATTTAGGTTTTTGACGTCTCCGTTGCAGGAGTCATTGTTGAATCAGGTATGAATTCAGTGAAATTTTCAAAAGTGTTCCAAAAGCGGTAAATATCTAACTACTTACATCTTCAAAATAAGATAAAAAAATGTGGAGTGATCGTACAAAAATCGCTCTAGGAGAAAAAAACTTTTCGAAAAAAAATTCGTAGACACGTTTTTGTTGTTTATATGTTAACCTAGCTACTGTCCAAATTTGAAGGCACACGAACAAATTCCCTGTGAGTTTTAGCTCTTTAAAGTGTCTCATCCAAGTAAAAAATTGATTTGAGTAAACAGTGCTAAACACTCGGCAATTTATTTTATGTTAAAATCCTTGGTATATTTTGATAGCCAGCTCTACATGCGTTAATTTGATATATGGGTTTAGGTATCTACAGTTTAAACTGGGCGCACCGTTCATCGCCGCCATATCGCTTGGACGCGAGACACCTCTGAAGGTATACAGTAACCTTAATATCGAGTGACGGCAGGAAAAAGTTCATTTAAACAGTCTGAGGAAATTTAAATGAGCCTATTTTTTTACTTAAGTCAAATCATTATTCGTGTCATGAACGGAAACCTTTATTACGATCCTTTTTAAATTTTATCCCATTTGGGGGCCCTTTTTTAATTATGTACGTATTGACAATTTAAATATAAAAACAAGATGATTGACTGATGGACTCATTGGCTGACTACTTGACTGACTGAGTGACTTAGCATCTCACTGAACTACTAACCGACGGTCTGACTGTTTGATTGACTGACTGACTGACTGACTGACTGACTGACTGACTGACTGGCTAAATGAGTGATTGACTAAGTGACTTAGTGTCTCACTGACTGACTAAAAGACGGTCTGACTGTCTGACTGATTGACTGATTGACTGACTAACTGAGTGACTTAGTGTCGCACTGACTGACTAACCAACTCTCTGACGGTCTGACTGACTAACTGATTCACTCACTTGCTTCATCGTCCTCGGTTGGGGGCCATTTTCTTCAGTGTGTCCTAACCATGCATTATTGTTGCTTTTTCGGTTACTTACAGGTTTAAATAGCTACTGAGTTTCTTCAAGAAAAAAAGAAAAGAAAGAAAAGTCACCTTTATCACAATGAACAATTCTACCCAAATCAATTCGAGTGATGACACGCGGTGCTCACAAGCCGTTTCTGTTTTCTTCACAACAGTAATGGCTGTAATCACCTTTGGCGGTTTGATTGGCAATCTTTTGGTGTTTATTACTGTGTACAAAAATCTAAACCTTAGAACAAGCACCAACTTCTACTTCGTCAATATGGCGGTTTCTGATTTTTTTGCAAGTCTCACGGCCTGGCCGCAGTACCTCACTGAAGAGATAATCACAAGCAAAGGAAGCCTAATTCAAGGTCGTCTGGCCACACCTGTATGCAAAGTAGGAATGTATGTTAGAATAGTGTCCACTACAGTATCCATTCTTAGCCTGGTGTTGATCGCTGTCGACAGATTCATCGCTACGGTGTATCCCTTAAAAGCCACACTGCTGTCAAGTAAGATAAGAATAAGTCTGTTGTTTGCAGTATGGTTCATAGCCTTAGGCTTTTGTGTACTGATGTTTTACTTTTACATAGTTGAAGACGTTGGGGAGGAAACATTCTGCAGATTTGCATGGGACGACACTTTGGCGCTTGTAATCTACCACACAGCTGGCCTTATCATGCTAACTATTGCACCGTTAATTACTATAGTCATCTTGTATTCTCGTATCATGGGCGCTTTAAGACAGCGGCCTAAGCCAGAATGCAGTGCAGGGAGCAGTACTGCTGGACAAAAGAGACGCAAGCAGAGCCAAAACATCATGAGAATTTTCAAATCGATCGTTATCGCTTATTGTGTATGCCTCGTTCCTTTTATGGTTTATTTGATTTTAAAGATGATTTTCCCCAAACTTTTTACCAAAGATAAGTGTAAGTGGATTTTTGGGTTTTCATATTTTGTATTTCCGTCCCTCAGCACAGCAATCAACCCAGTTATTCTGTTTACATTTAGTTCTAATTTCCGTCTCACTTTGCAAGCCTTCTGTTCATCTTCATGCCCTCTTGAAAAATTTCGATCGTGTTGCAAATGGAAAAATGGCTCAGTTTCGTCTCTCGACAAAAGCGTGGAATTAGCAGTACTATCAAGATACAGAGAGAACGCTTTGGAAAGAAGAAGACAGTGCAGAGAACAAGGACTTGAGTAAAACTTATCATTAAAATTGGTACATTCCGTTTAAGAACTGACTACTCTGGCCTGCTGGTTCTGACAAATGGAAAGATATCGGATAATTTATTTACTCAACTCAACTTTACAAAGGGTATAGCATGAAAAACTTTGAGCTTGAAAAAATTCCACCCAGGGGTCCTTTTACAAAGCAAAACAGCAATAGGTTTACAGATTAATGAGTAACTACGAGCTGGGCCCGGTTGTTCGAAAGCCGATTAACGTAAATGCCCGATTAAAAGTTAATAACCGAGGTTTTCATTTCGCTCGTTAAAAATCTCTTTGATAGCAAAGTTTAAGCTTAAGGCAAAGCCCTGAAAAGGCGAAGTCAAAACTCATTATTGGTTAGTAATTAAACTCGAATGGAAGTTCAGGGTTAATCACTTCAGTATTAGCTTAATCGGACTTTGAACAACTGGGCCTTGAAGCCGGTTTAAAGGGCAATGTTGTAATAATGCAGGCCCGTAGCAAGGCTAAAACAACTGAGGGGGCTTAGCAAAATGGTGAAACAAAACTACCACCCCCCTTCCCCCCACTGTCACTGAAAAACAGACTGATTTGGGAGTTTAAGATGCAACGAGAACATAAAAAAACCCGGTACATTAGCATGTTTTTGCCTTTCCTTTAACGTGGACTACTACGTGAAGTTTCCTAATTTCACGTTTGAAGGACGACGTAGAGAAACGACGACAAATTTTTCTTTCTCTTTTTAAACTTGGAGTCGGGCAGTAAGAATCCGACTGCAGGATAATTTTTTTTCTCTGGTCTTGAAGACATATTTGTGTGGCTTTTTTGTGTGAAAACGCAGGAACACTAAATTGTTATAAACTAAGGACATTTGTATTGCTTAAAATGAGTGGATGTCTTAGAAAACAACTAGTTTATTTCGACAGCTTTCACGGCTTCAGATTGGTTGATTTCAATCCATTTTGATTCTTATTTCCGATTCACAAGATAGGAGTGCCTGTTAGCGAAGGAAACTGACACGGAGTAAACAGACTATTCAACGCTGTGAAAAGGCACTTGCAGCGTCAGAATTCAACATTAATTTGTTTTAATTATATATTTTTGGGCACATTGCTTTTTAACTTCCAAAAATTCTTGGGGGACTCAAGCCCCCCCCCCCCCCCTGCCCCTCCCCCCGCTACGGCCCTGTAAAGTATTAGATAGCAAAGAAAAGGCTTTGTCAAAACTGAAGGACAAAAATCTTTCCGAAAAATCTTTATTGGTTAGTAATTTTAAATGGTCAATGCTACTGAGCAGCCTTTTGATCAACCGAGCTGTTCTGCATATGCAAAGATGGAGTTCCTTTTGCTTAAGGTCCTCAACTCACAAGAAAACTCCAGAGAGCTATACAGTTCATGGAAATATCTTACGCCGATGATGTCGGTGATAGAATGTTAACTGCCCAGCTGGAAATTTTGAAATTGCTACTGAAGGAAGGTGATTTTTTTATGTTTTGACGATATCGTAGTTAAAATCAAAGAGTTGCTTACCCCAGAAAGAAAAATGATAAACAAAGTTATTTCAGTATGCAAACTTTTATTGGTAAATCCGGCAACAAGTGCATCTGGTGAAAGATCGTTTTCCACTTCCCAAAGATTGAAAACATGGCTTCGCTCCACAATGACACAAGAGTGATTTAGCAACCTGACAATATTAAACAGTCACAAAGAAAGAACAGAGAGACTTTCTCATGTAGATATAACTAACGAATTTGCCGACCGTAACGATAACAGAAAGATAAATTTTGATATGTTTAACGAATCTGATACACATTAAATATCAGCCACTTCCGTCGTTTTTGTTGTTGTTTTTTTTGTTTTGCTTTGTTTTCATTCTGATTGATGCACCATTTATTCATCGTTGTGTTGAATACAGTGGAAGTTAAATCGTTTGGATTCCTGGTTTATTTTAGAGCTGGTGCCAGTAAAGGAGATATCATTGTATGATGGTGAATTTAAAGATCAGAGAAAATAAATTTATATCAGTACGTCTCCATTAGGCAACAGTATAGTGATTAAGGAAGTCATTGATTACATTTAAAATGCATTTCTCGGCATTTGAGAGAAGTTAAAATCAAAATTATCCGGGGAAGCATGCCCCCGTATTCCCCACCCCCCTCCCCCCCTTCGTAGTTGACCCGTCTTACTCGTTTACCTTTCAAGCCCCCTCCCCCCCACCCCTCACTCGAAAACTTGCTTCGTGGGCCCTAGTTGCAAAATACTTTTACAAGCCGCAACGTATCTTGTAACGTTTACTGCAGCCAACAGAAAGAGGAGAGAAAAGGAGGGTGCTGGGATCGCAATTTCATCCGCATTTTGTCTCACAGCGCATGCACGCCGTTGCGAGTTGCAAGGAAAATCTTTCGTGTAAAACCACTTTTAATTTCTCATAGAACGCATGCAATTGCAAAGGAAACATTTATAAACCCAGCCATTCTTAATTATAAATTACTTTTATTTACAAATTAACAATCAAATACAACACGCTAATTGCTATTTCGGTTCCATATGAACTATTAAATTTTTAAGAATCCTACTTACAACGATTAACACACGGTCTGTGACTGTTAACTGTTTCGTCATTTCATGTTTAATCGTTTTATACAACGTACATTTATTTACACGAATAGTTCTCTCTAGTATATCACACTAAACATTACATTAACAAATATCGAGACTTATTCTCCCTCGGTTTTGACTCATTAGGGCTGGAATCTGCGTTGAACGCGGCTGTGCGGAAATCTTGCGGGCTCAGCAGGTCTGATCTTGAACTGATCCGGGTGGAACAGAGGTAACGCAGAGGTCTGATTGCCTCTAAACTGGTTTGACTGGACTGACGAGGGATGGCTGGCTGGTTTGTTCGGTCTCTTGCATCGTTGATCTTCAAAGCTTTCTTTTACCAGTGGATAGGTGGTGCATTCAGCTTCCTTCCAATGGTCTGACTGAGGGGATCCGTTCACAAATTGCAGTCTTCTCTGATGCGTTACTCTGTTTTCAGGAAGCTCAAACTGGTTTGACGGAGTGGTCTGACAGACGGACGTCACCTTTCGTTCTAATTTTCTTGACTTAGCTCGTCGGTTTTGAAACCAATACTAGAAAAAGAAGAAAAAAACTATCATTAATTGCGTAATTAAAAAGCTATAATAATCTGAAGAGGCCATTTCCGAGTTGCTGTGAACCTCACTATGAAAGCGAGGCTAAGTGAAAAACATTTCATATGAAGATTAGTTTTGTTTGCATATGAATGAAAACTAATTTTCATAACAAAAACTTTGCACTTAGCCTCGCTTTCATAATGAGGTTCAAAGCAACTCGGAAATGGTATATTAAAGACTTCACAGAAATCGAACAAAAGCAACTTAATTTGTAGAGTGAAAAAATACAGAATGCCTTAGGTTCCCAAGTTATAAACAAACTTTACTGCACGATGTAATAAAATAAATTATTTAGATTTGAAACCAGTTATTTTACTAGTCTGCTCAATGATTCCTTGTTTAAACAAAAATCAAACCAGATTGTTATATACCTAGACTTTCACTCAACAAAACGAGCACTGTGATTGGCTGATTCTTGTTCACGTCCCCATGATCAAATACAAATGTATCCCGACCAGGATACAATTTCGCAGCTGTTGCCCTCTCAGTTGTTTGTTTAATTTGTTTGTTTGTTTGTTTGTTTGTTTTGCTGTGATGGTTGATGGGAAAGTCTAAATATATGGTACCTCGGGAAACTAGTTAGTTTTGTTTTCCCTCGAGTCCTGATGTTTCCCTCGACTTCGTCTCGGGAAACATCAGGACTCTCGGAAAACAAAACTAACTGTTTCCCTCGGTACCATGCATTACTTGTAAAATGTAGTATGAAAGAAATTAAAACGAAACACGATTGGTTGTTAAACCAATCTTGCTCAGCGCAGTTATAAAATTAATCATTTCTCTGGTCGGTATGAAGCAACGATTATGACGAAAACCCGGCTACGTTTTTTCTACAGCACAATCGGTAATCAAACAAGTAACAAGAATCACGAAAGCCTTTCACTTTAGCGATACTAACTTAACATAACTTTGTTTTCAAACATACGCTCTACTCTTTCACAATAAACTGAATGCGACCCTTCAGACCGTTACGTTCCGTTTCATAATTAATGCGCCAAAATTTTTCACATTGCCGTTTACATTTTCCACTCATAAACTTTCAAACTTTATTCAACATTATTCAGTGTCAACTCACCTTTACACTTTTGGCCGGTATCCCAAGTCTCTGCCCCAGTTTCTCGTCATCATCACCAATCAAATATGGCCGCCGTCCGAACGCTTGTTCCAACACCAACACTTCATTCCGCGAGAAGATCGTGCGCTGCCGCTTCTTCGGTGCCTGCTCGGAATGAATCGGTACTGGATCGGGATCGCTCTCAGAATCGCTGCCGGAACTTGAGATTTCGGAATAAGGAGTTAACAATAGGCTGGTTTCTTTGTAGTTGGACCGAGGACATGGGGAGTCGGAGTGAGGCGATAATGGTGGGCTGGTATCATTATGGCGTTCTGCAAGAGAAACGTAAAAAAATTAATTAATTAGACTGAATAGCTCAGCGAATTACTCTTTCGAGTGAGTTCGCTGTAACTGAGAAACCTTAATCATGACTGGTGACTCAGTTCTTTCTGTGTTCAAACTGCCATTTTTTAATTCATGGTAATAGGCCCGCAATGAATATACTGAGGGAAACCTACGCAAGGATCGCCTCAAAATTGCCTGCAACCAAACTCCATGCAATGGTTTAAGTTGTACAATAAACACTACTCAATACTCAATACACAATGTAGATGCAAGGTCTGTTAAAAACTGAGCTGAATGGTAGGAGAATTAAACAAAATAAACACGTTCTCAGTAAACCTCAGCCCGGGAACGTTCTTAATATGATCTTATTAATTTTCTTCATTCTGGGCTGCAATGTTCATACATTCAACTTTAAGGTTCTTATCACAAAGATTTTTATAAAATAGACCGGAGTGTAACTTGCCGGAGCCTGGTGAAGACTGCGTGACGTCATTGTCTATCTCAAGGATACTGCAGATGGAGAAGTCAGTAAGCGATCTGCTGGAGACTGGTGCACGAACGGAGAGATTACTTAACAGCTCACGTGGCCTTCTAGCATGCGCAGAACGTACAAGGGAGTCCACAAGTGCAACAACTGATTTAAACTGATTACACTCCATTTCAACTGTAATCGTCTAATGACCTTGTTACTGTGAGTGGGTCGCTCAAACTGATCCATTTGAACTCGAACCTTATTTATACTATGCCTGCCAAACTACCGAACAACGAAGCCGGCGGTCCAACAAACAAATTGTTTGTTAGCTTTCGTTGCCGATAACAAAGAAGTTCACAGTCATCAAGCTTTCGCGTGCCGCTCTTGCCGCGGTTAATAGACTGTTAACGTTTTGGACACCGACAGCGGTACTGACTGCAAAATTCTAACAAAAGGCTCGGTTTTTGTCGGCATAGTGGTCTTGTTAAGTGTGAATATAGAATCAGCTCCCGCCGAAACAGTTTAAAGTATTTAGTATAACTACGTCAAAATAAGTAAAAAGCAGTTGTAGGTATGACCGATTATAATTTTGACTGAGTTAGCACGGTTTTATGACGCGAATGAAGTCCGGCATACTAAATACTGGAACGCACCCCAAGAGAAAATCTATACCACTTAGGAAACGAGAACAGACTCGCTGCTAACTGAACAGATAGGAAAAGTGTATCTCAATAAAGTTGACTAATAAGCCGGATTATTTCGCTTCCAACAGTCTACTCAGTTGTGATGGAATATTTTACGCCTGGTGAATAAAGGAGAATGATGTATTTTTTAGTAAGTCACTTACTGAATAATACATCATTCTCATTTATTCACCAGACTTAAAATATTCCCTCACATTTATTCCATTGCGCATAAAGTAAGTTTGCCGAAAGAATCGTGTCATCGACACTCAATCGTGCACTAAAAGGTCGATCCTCGACATATCTCCAATCGTGGGTACCTTTAGGACGGTAAATAAACCAAACTAATTGCAGGGCGGACACTTCGGCGGACGGTGCCGAGTTTTGCCACGGCGCATATATTCTGAATAGCAGTTATCCACAGCAGAGCGATCGCATTGGCTCAGTGCCCTCTGTCACAGAGGATCAAAAGCAGCTTGGCGGACGGACATGAACGTTCTGGTCCCGTTTTGAGGAAAGATACCGAGTCTTACCAGCTTAACCTTGAATGGTGCGAATTACAATCCCTTAAGCTGAAGGGGGAACGATTAACGTGGACGAATAACTTTGAATCGTTAAAGAATTTTGTGGAAAATGGCTTGAAACTACAAGGAAAGTGGTCGTCGCCCAGAGGAAACGTAAAGCAATTCAAAAGTTCCAACAATAATCTCGTCATCAACTGGTATAAAAAGAAACAGCTAACCCTTTGTTTCCAAGCTCAAGATGGTCCCGCCTTTAAGGACAAGTTGGTCAAGTTCATTCAAAATAAACTGGGAACGCCTCCAACAACCGAGCAAGAAATTCCGCCTTCGCAAGAAGCCAATGGCATCTATAGTAATCAACTAGCTTCGACCGCTTCGACCGCCGACGCGGGACTTGAGAACAGTATTCAAGAGCGATCGAACTCTGATATCAGTGCCGATATTGAGGGCTTAAAACTGGATTTATTAGCGGAGCTCCGCACGCCGGAGGCGTGCGTGCGGAGCCCCATAGCTAAGAGAATTTGGTAACCCGTGAATGCGAGAAATTTTGGTTTGGGTATGACGTCACTTTTGTCCATCCATACGACCGTACCCCCGTACGTACGACCGTACGCAGCCACAGGAAAACTTAGCTGTGTAAAGCCGTGCTGCGACCCGCGTTTGTTTGGCGGGAAGTTGCATCGCCAACTGCTTTAATTAAGAAAACAAAAAGATCTTTTGAAGAGCACAAAATACAAAGTCAATTTATGTGACCGACAGCGGGAGAAACAGCAAGACGTCTAGCGGCGGGAGAAACAAATCGACTGGCAGAATCTTGAGGTGAAACCATTTTACTCCGATCCTGCGTGACGAAACTTGGATTTTTGCTCTTTACCTGAAACGTTCCGCTCACTTGACGTTGTAAAACAAACGAAAAAAAGTTAGCTATGGAATAAATAGGACTTGTTATTGTCCGGAGAGGCGAGTATATTCATGTAATTTTGTTGACAAAACTTTGCTGGTTTGCTGTCTTGCAAGATCTTGATTTCTTGCCCCTGATTTCTTGCAGTGTTAACACGCCGTTTAATTTAAGCTGAAGCTGCGAAATACTGCTAACTTCAGAGGAGTCTTTTGAGATCATTTTTTTCGGTCCATGTTGATTAATTCCCTGGGAGTTTTATTTTCTAATGGGGTGATTTTCCGCCTTTCCTCGCTTTAGAATTTGGGGTGATTTTCCGCCATTCCCCATTTCGCCGTTCCACCCTTCCAGCTTTTAGCGTCACCGGCATCCGAACATTTCTACTCCGATCTGGCGCGTCGAAACGTTGGATTTTTCCTCTTGAAGTGGAGCGTTTCGCTCACTTAACGTTGTAAAACGAACGAAAAAATCAGCAATGGAATAGAAGCACTGGTCATTCTCAGAAGAGGCGAGTATATTCTTGTGATTTTGTTGACAAAACTTTGCTGGTTTGCTGTTTTGCAAGATATTGATTTCTTGCAGTGTTGACACGCAGTTTATAAGCTTATAAAGCTATAAAAAAAAGTTACTGCTAACGTCAGAGTAGTCTTTTGAGGTAATTTTATTGGTCCATGTTCATCATTTCCCTTGGAGTTATATTCTAATCTCGTCCAATTTTGCCTTCCAACAGCGGGAAAAAGGGCAAGGCGACTAGCGGCGGAAACGCCACATCATGAAGAGCGGCCGAAGAGAAATCATTTTTATACTCTGTTCCGACACGACGAAACGTTGGATTTTTCCTCTTGAAGTGAAACTTTTCTCTCACTTAACGTTTTAAAACGAACGAAAAAACCAGCAATGGAACAAAAGGACTGTTTATTCTCCAAAGAGGCGAGTATATTTATATCTATTTATGTGACAGTATATTTTTGTTGACAAAACTTTGCTGTTTTGCAAGATATTTTTTTCTTGCAGTGTTGACCATGCAACTCATTTAACTTTTAGCTACTGCTTACTTTACAGCAGTCTTTTGAGCTCGGTTTCTTGGTCCATGTTTGTTATTTTCCTTGGAGCTTTATTTTCTAATCTCATTCCATTTTGCTTCATTTAAGAAAATTTTATTCTCAGGTAAAATAGTCAGTCAAACAAACGTCTCGCTACACAGTGTCGTTGACATAAACTTACAGTTTATATAAACTGACAAGTTTTTCTTGCATAAGCTTATATATTTCTAATTTTAGCATTTATTTGTGACAATCTTTACAGAGAACAAACACAAATACTTAAAATAATAGGGTATAACGGCAAAGATTTAGATGTGTGAGTATTTTTGCCTGAGCTGAAATTAAGTCTTTTTAAACAATGTTAAAAGCGAGTGTAAAACTAGTGTGATTTCATTTTCATCAAAACATGATTTCATTTTCATCAAAAACATGTCCCCTTGCTTCTTGTAGGTGACTGGTAATTAGCCCATTCTTTTCATTTTTCAACTTTTTCTCAGTGTGTGGAAGGGAGTGTTTTTTCAAGTAACTCAACTGAAGTGTCGAGTTCAAAAACATAAAGAGATTTTAACCCTCCAGATAGTAGTAAGGTCTAGTAACTCTTGCCAATAATATTTTGGGTCTCGGGTTCGTCGCTTCTCGACGGTTGCTTGATTTTGCAAATCTAATAATTGGAGAAATGGAGATGTTTGAAATTGTCTAGGTATATTTTAACTAGCTCCTCAGAAACCAAAAAGGTACACTGTTGAAGAAAAGTCTGTAATTTTTTTCACTGTGTTGCAGCTTTCCTTCATTGAAGGATTTTTTTGTGCGCTCTAGGCATTAAGTATTCAACTGGTTGTGCTGTTCCATTAAAAGAAGTAGCCGGAGATTCAAAAACACTTTAATTTGTACCTTAATTTTTCTTTATCCGAGAAAGGGCGTGGAATTCTGCCCATTATGGAGCCAGCCAACCATTTTTACATGAAGCGCATTGCTGCTCTTTCTTAACCTTGCAGGTGTCTTTGTCAAATTCCAGTTATAACTCTCCGACATCATAGTGATAGTCACAAATTTTAGCAAAATAATTATAGCCGGGGACTTTTGGATGCTTTCATGTAATCATGATTAGCCGGGTCCTGTTAACAAAAGAAGAAAAAAATAATGGCTGCTCCTCCCCCTCTGTTACAAATTCCCTTTAAAATGTAATCTGTTAGAACAGGTGCATCGTCAGTGCGCAACGCTATGTCATGAGCAACCCTCTGGACATGCATTGCTCTCCATTCTTTATGTTTGTGATTTTCATAGTCAGCTAGTCACAGATCTTCTAAATTCCTTTGTCTGTTTTTCATGGAATGTTACAACATATAAATTCCCATTTTATCGAATTGCCATAGATAATGGCATCTCCAACTGTAGAATTAGTCCTTTCAGTTTCCCCCTGGCCACTGTCTTTGTGTGCTTGATGAATCCTGATGCAGTAATTAGAGTTCCAAATTCTGGACAATTTGGCATCTCTGAACCTGACTGGACAACAGCATTATCTTAAAAAATTAATAATTACTGCATCATAAATACTGTCCATGCAGTATTTATGATAAAGACCACATTAAAAAATGTCTGTTATTGGATTTCATCTCCAAAAGAATTGAATTTTAAAAAGAATCTATTCATATCTTGTTACAATCAATTTGTATGATGTGAATTTTTTTTTTTTAAGAAAAGGAGGTTATATGGGGCTAGATAGATGTAAGTATTTGCATGAAGGAATATTAGAATGATTCCTTGGCAAAGCAAAAAGCTATTTACATTATGTGGTTTACAACATAACAGCTCTGCATTCTCTGGAGTCATGCAGTGAATATCAGCCTTATCTTTTTAACTTTTAGTAAAGGATTTTTGAAAGTGAAATTTATTAGTTAATTGTAAGTTCACAAATGTAATAAAATTTTTATTAATACTCCAGAAATGCTTGTATCAGCCATTTTAGAGCAGGTTTTAAAGTTAAAAAGGGTGAGAGAGGAATTGGGCAAGGTATTTTACAATGGCTTACAGGATATCTCATGAAAGGGTGCCAGAAAAAAAAATATTTCGAACATCATTGGGTGGGAGAGGGGGAGGGGGGCCTTTCAAAACATGAAAGGGAAAAAATAAAAATCATCATAGGCCCTCATCTGCATAAATTATGTACCCTCCCTCTGGATTGTTTTGGAATCTGCCACTGCCTGGACACAAAAGCCACACACAGCGGGTGTAACCTTTTCTGGTAGAGTTTAAGACCTGTTGTTTAAATTGTGACAAAAAAATAAATTGATGTAAGCTTTTTATTTACCATCACAGATACATACCTGTAGATGTGATGAAAACACTGTATGCCTCAAGAATCACTTTGTTAATGGACGTTCTTGTTGAAGCAGTTCATAAACTTGTAAATTATGCATTCTTGTGCGAACGTTTCTGTGCACTTTCCCCATCAAGGGATAGATCCAGTTGTGTATTAAATTTCTTACCTTTTCGAAAATGTTTATGATGGCAGGAGCTAAATAGAATGGGCATCTCATTATTACTCAAAAGAAAATTCACTGAGTAAAGATTTGATTAGTTGGCCAGGTAGGGCTATTGCTCCAGCATGGTCAGTACAACAGAGATTGGCTACTGGATACCTGGGCCTAGCTGTGTTTATAAGCAACAGAGCACTGTAACTCAATCATTCTTATAGCTATTCAATTGAGAGGAGAGGAGGTGGCTGATATTCAGGCCATGTTTAATGCAACCAGACCCTGGCTTCTGTTGATAACTGTGATTAAAGATAAAACATCAAACTTCCTATCAGCCATCTCTTTTAATTAAAAGAAAACTTTAAAACTTGGTAGTGAGTAAAGAATTATGAAATATGTACAGGTATTAATTTTTACAGTGCAATCTCAGTTATTTGAAACTCTCAATTCTTTCAATAAATAGTTGTTTTAAATTCTCTTGAATTGCTTCAGTCAGATTTTTACCTCCTATTTTTGGAACAAAATTATGTTTCCCTTTGAGGTTAAAAACAATTATTGGTATTCCACTGTAGTGATTTACATATCATTATAACAAATGTTATACCCCAAGTCAATTGTTTTCTTTTACTTACTTTTGATCATCCTAT
This sequence comes from Pavona decussata, assembly GCF_977016875.1. Classification (NCBI taxonomy): domain Eukaryota; kingdom Metazoa; phylum Cnidaria; class Anthozoa; order Scleractinia; family Agariciidae; genus Pavona; species Pavona decussata. Next base: position 643,934 of record NW_028145483.1, read on the forward strand.
AATAACTGTTTATTTTTCATGGGTTTTGTGACGTCAGTGACCAGTGCTACAGTTTTCTACACCTTATCACATAGTCTGGTTTACCTTTTTCAGAAACAATTAAGGATATATATATATACCTACATAAAAGACTAAAATAAATTCTACATTACGTAAAACCGCACCTACGCTAGCGGATTTACATGTAGGAAACAGGTGAAAAGGTGTGCAAGGTGTTACATATTTTGTGCTTGACATAATTTTAGGGCCCACAGTTTTAGCTAAAACTCCAGGGGTGGGGTATTAGGTAATGTTTTGAGTTTATGAAGGATCCCAAGGGGTGGGGATATTATTCAAGATTTGAGCAAGGTTTTTTCCAGATCCCCACCTTGTCCCGGGGTGTGTGTGTGGGGGGGGGGGGGGGGGGGTTTCGTTGACTCATGCATTACTGCTGTCGTTTCCCTGAACAAAACAGTATCACTTTGCACTCTCAAAACAAAAGGATTAATGTGATTGACAGGAAGTTATGAAAGGTTCATGTTTTTCCTATCCCTTCCAAAACAAATGGGAAAATTATACTGCATTCTTAGATAGAGTTAAGAGCAAGAGAGACATCTTGACTCTCTTAAATCAATATCAAAGGCATGGAACTGAGCACCTAATTTGAGTTAATACAAAAACAAAAACAAAAAAAAAACAACTTCATGTGTACAAGAATAGCTATCCACCTGGGAAAATAAATTTTAAAAAAATGAGCTTTTTAATCTAATTTATTGAATTAATCAGCTACAAGTACAGTATTAGAAAATAGAAAAATGACACAAAGCTAACTTGACTTGAAATATTTCTCCTGTATTCAAACATCTCCAATGTGCATCTCCCTCAAATAGAACCTGAACATCAAAAAAAAAAATCACTCAATTTGAGTAGGAAACGATGAAATCTAAAATATTTTGTAAATCCCCATTAAATGACTCGATTTTCAATTGGTCCGCAGTTTGAAACGATCTCTTAGTATTGTGCATATTATGTTACCGACCACATAAATTCATATAACAACACTGGCCTACTATTGTCCGTATTAGCTTGCCATTTTAACATTATCTTGATTAAAGATCAAAGATTTTTTTTAGAAAATTGCTCTTTCTTCAGAAAAAAAAAAAACACTTCAAACAGTACAAAGATGTGCATCCATACATAAAGATTTGAAGTTATCTTACCTCCTTGATTGACAAAGCCGTCGGACCTTTCGCATTCCACCGACACAGCAAAACCCCATCTACTTTTGACATTTATCAAACTAAAAATTTTCCTTCAACCCAACAAATCTGCTGTAGAACGGAACATTTTTCACACAGTCAAGCAGGAAAAATAACAGGAGGCGTAGGAAAACTTCGATCGCTTCCAAACTAGAAAACTTCTGCAAAGTTTCCTAGCGCTTAAAAATATCCTTGCTATTCTTGTCAACCATCCTAGTAGCAGAAGACGTCTAAACAGTGCTATTTTTATCCAAATCTCTAGAACAACTTAGCAAAGAGCCAAAGACAACTAAATTCGCCCCTTTCGCCGCCATGTTTGACGCGCTGGGGCTCTGGGGACGAGATTGGGGCACAAGCGCAACCTGGAAAGATCACCTCCTTCCCCCCCCCCCCCCCCCCCCGGGGGGGTACTCTCCTATATAAGCTATATAGGTATGTGCCGCCCCAAAGGGTATGGTTTTTCAGCCGTTTTGGTCTGAAAACGGGTATAGATTTTGACCATTACGGTCTGAAATCGGGTATGGTTTTCAAGGGAACCACGAGAGAGTATAAACGTATTTGCCTTTTCAATTCCAAATGAATAATATATCATTCGAGCTGAATTTCGGGTAAATTTTACCAATTCTTGATTTCGGAACTGATGTGAAGCTTAATTACGCTACAAGTCAGGTCTGAAAACGGGTATGGATTTTAGAGACCAGGTCTGAAAACGGGTGTGGAAAATGGCATGTTTTGGTCTGAAATAGGGTCAGGATTTGGAGAACCGGGCGGCACACCCCTACCGAGAATTCCGAGAAGTACCCCCGCGGGCCTTCTCCTTACCGCGGTGAAAGGAAAATGAAGAAAAAAATGCCTTCTGTTACAACAAATCAGCATTGAATAATTTTGCCTTCTGTATGACATATTATTGTTATTGTCGATGGGAAGTTTGATTCATATGCACTAAAAATATATCTCAGTGCAGAAAGAATGAGGAACTGGTAAGGTTACTACGCTCATATGAAAAGAAGATTTCTATAAATGCTATGAAAAAAATTGGAGCTCCGCTTTTAGGCTTGGCTAAATATATATATTAATCCTTCAGAAAAAGGTTGAAGCAAATACAAGTTGACAAAATGCCAATTACAAGAAACCGCTTTCAGCGCCGAGTTCCTCGATTACAAAGAGAGGTATGAGAAGCTGCTATCGACGTTATCTAAAAAAGATAATGAAATTGAGGTGTTGGAGGAAACAGCTTATAACTGAACCTACTCGCATAACTGAATCCTCTTCAACATTAGTTGATTTAATTTATACAAACTATACTGACAGGGTAGTCTGTTCCGGAGTCTCTCATATTAGTATCAGCGATCATAGCCTTATTTACGTTTATAGGAAATTATCTCTCGCTTTTCCTTCAAAAGGGCATTCAACCATTTCTTATAGAAATTTCCAAAATTTTAATCGAGAGAGTTCTCGTAACGATATCGCTTAACAAGACTGGTCCTGTATTGGTTCTGAAGATCCAAATGTTTTGTGGACTGGCTGGAAAACGAATTTTTTGGATATTGTTAATATTCATGCGCCACTCCGAACTAGACGTACCAGAACAAATAAAGCACCCTGGATCAATTTAGAATTAAAGAAAGGCATGCGTGATCGTGATGCTGCCAAAAGAAAAGCAATTACATCGAATGTTCCACACGATTGGGAAAAGTACAAAAAGTTTCGAAATATAATAAACAATGACATCAAAACTTCTAAAGCATCTTATCATTCTAATGGTTTTATTCAATTTAAGGGTAATCCTCGAAAAACGTGGCAAACCTTTAATGAGCTTACATCCCGTCGTGTGAATAATACAACGGTGAAAGAACTGAAATTGAATGATGCCATTATCTCTAATTCTAGTGAGCTTTCTAATGCTTTTAATGGCCATTTTTTCAACAATTGGGCCCAGACTTGCTAATGAAATACCTCCAACTGCTAATAATAATTCAAGTTATATCAATAATATAAATGTAAATAACAACAAATTCAGCTTCTCTTCGACTAACTGCAGTATTGTTTTCTCACATCTAAATAAATTATCTAGATCTAAAGCAACAGGTGTTGATAATATTTCTGCTAAAATTGTACGTGAATGTGCTGATCTTATTTCAGTTTCACTATGTGATCTCTTTAATAAATCTTTAGTCTCTGGTATATTTCCTGATGATTGGAAATATGCTAGAGTTACTCCGTTGTTCAAGGAAGGTGAGCCATCTGATCTGAATAATTATCGACCTATTTCAGTCATTTCCGTTATAGCTAAAGTGTTTGAAAGGATTGTTTATGATCGGTTGTATAACTTTTTGACCAATGAAGATATCATTTCTAATCATCAATCGGGTTTTCGCTCGTTACACTCAACTGTCACTGCCCTTCTGGAAGCTACGGATAATTGGGCCTTTAATATTGATCGTGGTAATGTTAATGCTGTGGTTTTCCTCGATTTAAAAAAGGCATTCGACACCGTTGGCCATGATATCCTTTCATCTAAAATGAACCTTTATGGAATACAGGGTACAGCTCTTGATTGGTTTAAGTCATATTTAACTGATCGTATGTCTCGTTAATGGTTCTCTTTCTAGAATCTGCTCACTTAAATGTGGGGTACCGCAAGGAACAATCCTTGGCCCCCTTTTATTTCTTATTTATATTAATGACTTGCCAAACTGCCTAACTTCGTGCCAGCCTGGGATGTATGCCGATGACACCCACATCACTTATGCTGGCGTTGATGTGAATTCAATACAGTTAAATCTGAATCACGATTTAGATAACCTAAACAAATGGCTTATTTACAATAAACTTACTTTGAACACTGCTAAAACTGAATTCATGCTAATTGGCTCTAGACAAAAATTGAGTTCTTTGTCGAACCAACTTGAGCTCTCGATTAATAATGTTCCGATAGAACACGTTTCCTCTGTCAAATCGCTTGGAATATTTATTGATGAAAATCTACGGTGGCAAACACACATTGATAAATTATCTAAAAAGGTCGCTTCCGGAATAGGAGCAATAAAAAGAATTAGACCTTTTGTCCCTCCACCTACCCTTCACTATATGTACAACGCACTAATTCCATCTCATTTCGATTACTGCAATCTTGTCTGGGGTAATTGTGGTAAAACATTATTTGACAGGCTACAGAAGCTTCAGAACCGTGCCGCTCGCGTTTTAACCTTTTCTAGCTATGATGCTGACGCTAGTCGTTTAATTAGACAACTCGATTGGAAAGACTTGAGTGCTCAATTTCAAATACAGAAAATTTATCCTCTATATTTGTTAAACGAAATGAAACGCGTTACTCCGGGACTCTGTTAACAAACTATTTGTCCCGTTTCCGCGCACTAATTTCGTGGAAAACAGCTTTACTACTTATAGCGGAGCAGTTCTCTGGAACAGCCTGCCCTATGATGTGAGAGAAGCTAAATCTCTTTGTCAATTTAAAAGATTAGTTAATGTTCATTTTTAATGTTATAGTACTAGTATACACGGCATTCATGAAAAACAGGTTTTAGTTAGATTGGTTGTAGTTAGGTATTGAATTTTGTTTAGGATAGTTAGCGAATTTCTAATTTTTATACTCCTGATGGATTTTACCGTGTTTAAATAAAGATTTATTTATTGATTGAATGATTGATTGATTGTCAGATATCGGCGATTTTATACGTCATTCGCGGCGATCGGCGAAAATCGGAATCGTTGCACCGATGATCGACTTTCGCCGATCGCGGCGATCGGCGTATAAAATATCGCCAAGTGTGTCGCTGGCTTCACATCAGTTTGGGCGATTTTATCACATGACTTTTCAAAATTGCCACATCGTCGAGATCGGCGAAAAAAATCGCCAAGTGTGTCCGCTACAATCGGTGGCGAAAATCGCTTGCGATTTTCTTTCTTTCCTTCTTTTTTTTTTTTTTAATAATTTTAATTCTTTACAGAAAACAAAATAAATGATTAAAATACTAGATACTACTTGGAAATAACTACTTACAGAGATGACATTAACTATTGTACTAGACGAAGCTGATTATGCTTACAATACTTTACTAACAATGTTGACACTAATAGTATTTACAACAAATTACAATGAAAAGAAAAAACAGAATAAGATGGTACAAAAGGGAAGAAAACGAAAGGCAGATAACACGTGTTACTTACACAGACCTTACTCAAAAAAATTGTGCAAGCTGAAGAGTTAATAAGACAAAAAAATATTATTAGGTTGATTACGGAAAGCATTACTACTATGTGAGAGCGAAGATAAAGCGCATATTACTGTGAGAAGCTCATTGGTGACAGCGTATGTACGAGATGGTTGGCAGAGTTTGAAGATATTGAAAGATAGCTGCAATTGCTTCAGAAGAAGCGATTTTCGCTGATGATCAAATTCGCCGCGATCGGCGTATAAAATCGACAGGTGTGTCGCTGGCTTAAGGTTTTTACTTCTACTCCAAATATCTTTTTTTTTTTTGTTGTTATTCTTGTTATTATTTTGCACTTGTATGAGAATAGGCCTGTAAACAGAAGGGAACAAAGGACTGGGGATAATAATTTGGCGTGCGTTTCCTCTCGTTTACGTATTGAGAATATCATCTGACATTTTTTATCCAAATTAGATACTCAGAATTTCTTTATAAGAGAACATCATTGTTACGTTTAATATACATGTTTAGCTAAACGATAACAGATAGTCAACTATTTTGACGAGCTCTACCAAAAACTAAACCTTTATGTTAATTGATATCGACTGACCGCAGGAAAAAGTTCATTTAAACAGTCTGAGATAATTTATACGAGCCTATTTTTTTCCTTAAGTCAAATTATTATTCGTGTCATGAACGGAAACCTTTAATACGATCTTTGTTTAAATTTTATCCCAGTGGGGGCCTTTTTAGTACGTATTGACAATTTTAATATAAAAACGCTGGGTTATTTAACTTACATGGTTGTAATTTTGCATAAAACAAAATAATTCCTGAGGAAAATTTCTTACAATGAAAGAAGCAATATTCATGGGAGAAATTTTGAGTATGTTAACTGTCAAGATTATACTTTACTTTGACTGGTGGTTTGAAGACGAAATGTCAAGTCGGTTCAGATCGGCCAAAACTGAATCGAAAACGAAAAAATATGAATCAGGATGTCCATTTTTGGTTGAAATCAAAGGGAAACAGAAATCATACCGTTACCCGGTCAGTATCTAGGTATTTTACTACTAGCCCTTTAAAGTTCACTAACTTGTTTCCGTTCTTTTTGTTACTTTAACCTTGGAAAGGTTCGATTCATGTTTGTGTGTTTTCGTTTTAATTTGCGGTTCGAGTTTTGTTCACCGGTTTGGTAGAGCTTGTCAACCGATTTCGAGCGCTGGGCAGGAAAAATGAGACCCTCTTCCCCCTCCCTTCTCGTTCAGTTACTTATTTTTGTTTTTAAAGTGATTGGGAACTTTTCCTCTCCAGTTTGGAATGTTTTCTCCTCTCCATAAGTTAGCAAGTATAAAAGCTATGACAATAAGGCTTACTCACTGCACCTTGTATGAAATTCCCCGTAAGTTCCTTTAAATCGCCTTAAGCTAACATAAGCTAATAGAATTAGAAGTATTGCTAGTTAATACTGATTCCATTTTCCAACACTGAGAAAGACAAGAAGACAATTTAATGACCGCTTTTACTAGGGCATGGTATAATGACTGGTATTTCATAGCCGGTAAGCCAATCAAAAAGCTGGAATTGCATTATCCACTGCCGAGTCCGGGTTTTGATATTTCACTGATATTATACTACATCCTTTTTTACATCTTACTTGAAGACAGCTTTCCAGTGACAGAGTGGTCGAATTTTAATTGCCAAATACTTTAAATTTGCCGAGCATTTCCTAAAATATAATACCTAAAAGTACCTGAAAATTACCTACAAGTTTTACTAAGCACTCTCACCTCACTTTGAGGCCTCCATTTGAAGAATAATAATTGCATTTTATTCAGTTTGAAAACTCACTTACTTGCTTACTAAGCTTCGTACTTACCTACGGACGGACTGACTATCTAACTGGGTATGTGACTAAGTATCTGACTGATTGACTGAATGTCTGATTGGCTATCTGACTATTGGCTGACTGACTGACTGGCCATCTGTCTGACTGACTGGCCGTCTGTCTGACTGACTGTCTTACTGACTGGCCACTATCTACTGACTGACTCAGTGTCTGTCTGTCTGGCTATGCGACTATCGGCTGACTGACTGACTGACTGACTGGCCGTCTGTCTGACAGACTGACTTAATGACTGACCACTTTCTGACTGACTGAATGACTAAGTATCTGACTGACACTCTGACTGTCTGACTGATTGACTATCCGATTGACTGCCTGACTGACGGACTGATTGGCTGACTACTTGACTGACTGAGTGATTTAGTATCTCACTGACTGACTAACCGACGGTCTGACTGTCTGACTGGTTGACCGACTGACTGACTGACTAACAGAGTGACTGAGTAACTCACTGTCTGACCGTCTGTCTGACTAACTGATTTACTCACTTGCTTCATCGTCCTCGGCTGGGTGCCATTTTCTTCAGTGTGTTCTAATCATGCATTATTGTTACTTTCTCGGTTACTTACAGGTTTAAATAGCTAGCTTCTTCAAGAAGAAAAGGAAGAAAAGTCACCTTTATCGCAATGAGCAATTCCACCCAAATCAATTCCAGTGATGACATACGGTGCTCAGAAGCCGTTTCTGTTTTCTTCACAACAGCAATGGCTGTAATTACCCTTAGCGGTTTTATTGGCAACCTTTTGGTGTTTATTACTGTGTACAGAAATCCAAACCTTAGAACAAGCACCAACTACTACTACGTCAATATGGCGGTTTCTGATTTTCTTGCGAGTCTTACGGCCTGGTCGGAGTACCTCTCTGCTGAGATAGTCACAAGCAAAGGAAGCCTTATTCAAGGTCCCCTGGCCACACCTGTATGCAAAGTAGGAATATATGTTAGAATAGTGTCCAGTACAGTATCCATTCTAAGCCTAGTGTTGATCGCTGTCGACAGATTCATCGCGACGGTGTATCCCTTAAAAGCCACACTGGTGTCAAGCAAGATAAGGATAAGTCTGATGTTTGCAGCATGGTTCATAGCCTTGGGCTTTTGTGTACCAATGTTTTACTTTTACAAAGTTGAAGACTTTGGGGAGAAAACGTTCTGCAGATCTGGATGGGACGACACTTTGGCGGTTGCAATCTACTACACAGCTGGCCTTATCATGCTAACTATTGCACCGTTAATTACTATAGTCATCTTGTATTCTCGTATCATGCGCGCTTTAAAACAACGACCCAACCCAGAATGCAGTGCAGGGAGCAGTACTGCTGAACAAAAGAGACGGAAGCAGAGCCGAAACATCATGAGAATTTTCAAATCGATCGTTATCGCTTATTGTGTATGCCTCGTTCCTTTTATGGTTTACGTCATTTTATTGATGACTTTCCCCGAACTTTTTATCAAAGATAAGTGTAAGTGGATTCTTGGGTTTTCATATTTTGTGTTTCCGTCCCTTAGCACAGCAATCAACCCAGTTATTCTGTTTTCATTTAGTTCTAATTTCCGTCTCTGTTAGCACTAAGTTTAAGCTTAAAGCAAAGCCCTGTAAAAGCTTAGTCAAAACTCATTATTGGTTAGTAATTAAACTCGAATGGAAGTTCAGCGTTAATCAGTCCAGGATTAGCTTAATCGGACTTTGAACAACTGGGTCTTGAAGCCTGTTCAAAGGACAATGTTGTAATGATGTGTTAGCCTTTTCTTTGCGTTAAACTTAATTTGCTATCTATGTCAAAACTAAAGGACAAAAATCTTGGCGAAAAATCTTGATTGGTTTGTAATTTTAAATGGTCAATGCTTTTGAGCAGCGTTTTGATCAACCGAGCTTTGCTGCATATGCAAAGATGGAGTCTCTTTTAGTGAAGGCCCTCAACTCGCAGGATAACTCCAGAGAGCTATACAGTTCATTGAAATATCTTACGCCGATGATGTCGGTGATAGAATGGTAACTGCCCAGCTGGAAATTTTGAAATTGCTACTGAAGGAAGGTGATTTTTTATGTTTTTACGACATCGTAGTTAAAATCAAAGAGTTGCCTACCCCAGAAAGAAAAATGATAAACGAAGTTATTTCAGTATGCAAACTTTTATTGGTAAATCCTGCAACAAGTGCATCTGGTGAAAGATCGTTTTTCCACTGCCCGAAGATAGAAAACATGGCTTCGCTCCACAATGACACAAGAGCGATTTAGCAACCTGACAATATTAAACATGCAGTCATAAAGAAAGAACATAGAGACTTTCTCTTGTAGATATTACTAACGAATTTGCCGACCGTAACGATAACAGAAGGAGAAATTTTAGTATTTTTAAGGAATCTGATACACAGTAAATATCAGCCACTTCCCCCGGTTTTTTTTTTTTTGCTTTGCTTTCATAGCTCTGATTGATGCACCATTTATACATCGTTGTGTTGAATGCAGTGGTAGTTAAACCGTTTGGATTCCTGGTTTATTTTAGCGTTGGTGTTAGTAAAGGAGATATCATTGTATGATGGAGAAAACAAAGTTATATCAATTTCTATTAGGCAACAGTATAGTAATTAAGGAATTCATTGCTTAATTTAAAATGTATTCCTCGGCATTTGAGAGAAGTTAAAATCAAAATTATCCGGGGAAGCATGCCCCCGTATCCCCCCCCCCCCCCCCTTCGTAGTTGACCCATCTCACTCGTTTGCCTTTCAAGCCCCCCCCCCCCCCCCCCCCCCACTCGAAACCTTGCTTCGTGGGCCCTAGTTGCAAAATACTTTTACAAGCCGCAACGTATCTTGTAATGTTTACTGCAGCCAACAGGAAGAGGAGAGGAAAAGAGGGTGCTGGGATCGCAATTTCTTCCGCATTTTGTCTCACAGCGCATGCACGCCGTTGCGAGTTGCAAGGAAAATTTGCCGTGTAAAAGCACTTTTAATTTCTCATAGAACGCATGCAATTGCGAAGGAAACAAATATAAACCTAGCCATTCTTAATTATAAATTACTTTTATTTACAAATTAACAATCAAATGCAACACGCGAATTCCTATTTCGGTTCCATATGAACTATTAAATTTTTAAGAAACCTACTTTCAACTATTAACACACGATTTGTGACTGTTAACTGTTTCGCCATTTCATGTTTAATCGTTTGATACAACGCACATTTATTTACACGCGAATAGCTCTCTCTTCTATATTACACTAAACATTACATTAACAAATATCGAGACTTATTCTTCCTTGGTTTCGACTCAGTAGGGCTGGAATCTGCGTTGAACGCGGTTGTGCGGAAATCTTGCGGGCTCAGCATGTCTGATCTTGAACTGATCCGGGTGGAACAGAGGTAACGCAGAGGTCTGATTGCCTCTAAACTGGTTTGACTGGACTGACGAGGGATGGCTGGCTGGTTTGATGGTCTCTTGCATCGTTGATCTTCAAAGCTTTCTTTCATCAGTGGATAGGTGGTGCATTCAGCTTGCTTCCAGTGGTCTGACTGAGGGGGTCGGTTCACAAACTGCAGTCTTCTCGGATGCGTTACTCTGTTTTCAGGAGGCTCAAACTGGTTTGACGGAGTGGTCTGACAGACGGACGTCATCTTTCTTTCTAATTTTCTTGACTTGGCTCGTCGGTTCTGAAACCAATACTGGAAAAAGAAGAAAAAGTATCATTAATTGCGTAATTAAAAAGCTATAATAAACTGAATTAAAGACTTAAATATTGAGCCAAATATCTTAATAGTCTACAATCATGCAGTTAAAATATCAACAGAAATCGAACAAAGGCAACTTAATTTGTAGAGTGAAAGAATACAGAATGCCTTAGGATCCCAAGTTATCAACAAACTTTACTACACGACAATAATAATTAAATTATTTAGATTTGAGAGTGGAAATAAACAAAAAAAACGAACGACGTTTCGGTGTCGTCATGAGGCCGTTATCAATGTCGAAGTAATTGAAATAAAGTCAATATTTTATATTTTATTTCAATAACTACGAACTTGATTGGCGCCATGACGACACCGAAACGTTGTTCGTTTTAATTTTATCGTTTATTTTCACTCTCCTAGCATGAAAGAAATTAAAACGAAACACGATTGGTTACTAAACACATCTTGCTTAGCGCAGTTTTCAAATTTATTACACCCATTTTGAAATTACTGGTGATCCTTGCAATCTGATTGGCTCTCAACAGTGCGACTTATTCCTAAATTGCACCATTTTTGGATCCAATTCGGAACCTTCCTTAAGCCCATCAAAATGGAAATGAAGTAACAAAAATAGAAATGTAATACTGACAATAAAACTCTGTGATTTCAAAATAGGTGTGATAAAGTGGTAATTGAACTTTGCATCGTGCAATTTTGGTCTGAAATCATACTTGTGATTTCAAGTCGAACTCGCGCTGCGCGCTCATTCAATTTTGAAATCACGCGTATGATTTCAGACCAAATTACACTGCTCCACTCAGTTCAATTGCCATTATTAATCATTTCTCTGGTCGGTATGAAGCAACGATTATGATGAAAACCTACGTTTTTTCTACAATACTACATGTATCGGTCATAAAACAAGAGACAAGAATCACGAGAGCCGTCCATTTTAGCGATACTAACTTAACATAACTTTGTTTGCAAACCGTTACGCTCTAATCTTTTACAATAAACTGAATGCGAATCTTCAGACCGTTCCCTTCTGTTTATAATTAATGCGCCAAACTTTTTCACAATGCCCTTTACATTTTCCACACGTAAACTTTCAAACTTTATTCAACATTATTCAGTATCAACTCACCTTTACACTTTTGGCCGGTATCCCAAGTCTCTGTCCCAGATTCTCGTCATCATCACCAATCAAATATGGCCGCCGTCCGAACGCTTGTTTCAACACCAACACTTCATTCCGCGAGAAGATCGTGCGCTGCCTCTTCTTATTCGGTGGCTGCTCGGAATGAATCGGTACTTGATCGGGATCGCTGTCAGAATCGCTACCTGAACTTGAAATTTCAGAATAAGGAGTTAACAATGGGCTTGTTTCTTTGTAGTCGAACCGAGGACTTGCGCAGTCGGAGTAAGGCGATAATGGTGGGCTGGTGTCCCTGTGGCGTTCTACAAGAGAAACGTAAAAAACGTAAATTCATTAGACTGAATAGCTCAACAAATTACTCTTTTGAGTGATTTCGCTGTAGGAAACCTTAATCATGACTGGTGACTCAGTTCTTTCTATGTTCAAACTGCCTTTTTTTTAATTCATGGTGATAGGCCCGCAATGCGTATATAGACAAACGTATACGTGCCAAGGATCGCGTCAAAATTGTCTGCAACCAAACTTCATGCAATGGTTTAAAGTTGTACAACAAACACTACCCAATACACAATGTAGATGCTAGATCTGTTAAGGCTACCGTATACCTTTAAAGGTGTCTCGTGTCCACGCGATGTAGCGCGTCCGGTTTAAACTGTAGATACCTTAACCCCTATATCAAATTAAAGCTTATAGAGCTGGCTATCAAACTATACCAAGAATTTTGAAATAAAATAAATTGTCGAATATTTCACCTCTAAATGCGAGCGTCTGGATCACCTTTTGAAAGCTTCAAGTCAAAGCGAATTTCGGTTTTCGCTGAGTTAATTTGCACCTCAGTTTCCGGACCCGAAGCGCTAAAAAAAAAGGTGTCTGCGTGTTGCCATATTCAATTGCAGCGAAAAAGGATAACTAAATGTGGAATGATCGTACAAAAATCGATCTCGGAGAAAAAATATTTCAAAAGAAAAAATTTGGTTTTGTTGTTTATATGTTAAACTAGCTACTGTCCTAATTTGAAGGCAAACGAACAAATTCCCTTTGAGTTTTAACTCTTTAAAGAGTCCCCTTCAAGTGAAAAAATTGATTCGCGAAAACAGTGCGTAAAATTAGACAATAGAGGGTGTGCACGACGGCCATGTTGGAGGACCGAAACAATACAATGATTTTCCTTTGGGAAATATATTCTATTTTTATGCAAGTATCTTCTATTGTTTTAGTCCTCCAACATGGCCGCCGTGCACACACTCTATTCATTTTCGCTTGGACGGAAGACGCCTCTGACTGGTATTCGGTAACCTTAAGAACTGAACGTGCTTGCAAAAAAGGTAAACAATTCTCGTTTATAATGTGGACGTGGCCTAAATAGTAGATGTAGTATTTGTTAAAATTAATAATAAGATAATTAAAATGTGTATACGTGATATGTACTCTTGTAGCTTGGGTCAATTTGACTATACATATACATTTACTTAGAAGCAAGTGGACAAAATAAACACGATCTCTTATAAACTTTCTTCATTCTCGGCTGCAACGTTCATATATTCAGCTTTAAGGTTCTTATCACAAAGATTTTCATAAAATAGATAGAGCGTAACTTACCGGAGCCTGGTGAAGACTGCGTGACGTCATTTTCTAGCTCCAGGATACTGCAGATGGAGAAGTCAGTAAGCGATCTGTTGGAGACTGGTGCACGAACGGAGAGATTACGTAACAGCTCACGTGACCTTCTAGCATGATCAGAACGTACAAGAGAGTCCACAAATGCAACAACTGATTTAAACTGATTACACTCCATTTCAACTGTAATCGTCTGATGAACTTGTTACTGTGAGTGCGTCTCTCAAACTGAATCCATTTGAACTCGAACCTTATTTATACTCTGGCTGCCAAACTACCGAACAACAAAGCCGGCGGTCCGACAAACAAATTGTTTGTTAGCTGTCGTTGCCGGTAACAAAGAAGTTGACAGTCATCAAGCTTTCGCGTGCCGCTCCTACCGCGGTTAATAGACTGTTAACTTTTTGGACACCGACAGCGGTACTGACTGTAAAATTTCAACAAAAGGCTCGGTGTTGTCAGCATAGTGGTCTTGTAGTGTGAATATAGAATCAGCTCCCGCCGAAACAAGTTAAAGTATTTATTATAACTACGTCAAAATTAGTAAAGGCAGTTGTAGGTATGAACAGTTGCAATTTTAACTGAGGTGTTACGGTGTCGCCGGTTTATGAAGTCATGCTAAATAGCTGAGAAAACGAGAAGAGACTCGCTCGTAATAACAGATAGAAAAAAAATAAGCCGGATTGTTTCGCTACCAACAGTCCTTGCTCGTTAAAGTAAGTTCACCGAAAGAATCAGTGTCGATGGACACTCGATCGCTACCCTGGGTACCAGAGATTTTTGTTGCGCGGCGGAGACAAAGACTTGACCGAAACCGGAAACCGCGCCTGAAAAGTCTCTAGTACCCAGGGTACTCGCTCGCAGGTGCCTTTTGACGTTGCCTCGTTTTGCTACGCGCATATGTTCTGCGCATCTTTCTGAGAAACTCAGGTTTCTTAAGGACTGGGTCAACTAGAACAACAGCCGGCTATTTTGCGCCGTTTATGACTATGCGCGGAAAGCAAATCTTAGCAACGGCTATTTGCATCATAAACTGAATAAAATAAGGAGTAACCATGCGCGAATTTTTCAAAGAAAATTAAGCTTTAATTTGGAAAAAAAATCCCATACAATGTTATCTATTTTAAAGCTTTTTAGAATTATTTTTGCTTCGGTTATCTTTGAAAAGGTGTGGTTATGCCAGTTTTCCTACTGGATTCTAAAATCCCTTGCTAAGATCTGCTTTTCCGCATAGTCATATTAAAACCGCGAAAAAATACCTTTACATTAGAAGACACCGACCTTAAATACACATCACCTCAAATAGATCATTATGTGTGCGATCCCAACTTTCACCGGCGCTGTACACTCCACTCAATTAACGTAAGGACGGTGCCATTCTCGTCCCCAGAGCCCCAACGTTTTTTTTTTTTTTAATTGTTGAACGAGTGGCTCTGGCTCCATCTGGCTGTCGAAAACCTGATGCACTATAAGGTAAAAAATGCTACGCTTCTGCGCATTTGTTTTTACTTCCTAATACTGAGCAGTACTGAGCAATAATAATACTGAGCAAGCGCACTGGTAATTTATCACACTGAGCGTGCGCTACCGGATGTCGTGAAATTCACGACATCCGGTAACGGCTGTTACCAGGGCCTACGATCCAACCGCTGACCAGAAGATCGTAGGCTCTGGGAACGAGCCGGCTACTTTTGCTACTGCGCATACGTTTTGCGCATCTCGAGATACTCGGTCTCCTATGGATATTTTTGCGCGGTTTAAAACTACGCGGGGAAAGCAGAATTTAGCAAGTGCTCTTGGTATCCAAAATGAAAATTTCGGGTAACTATGCATTTTTCAGATATAATAAAGCTTCAATTTGGAAAAAAAAAAACGCCTCATAAATTGCTTTGTATTTTACGACCTTTTAGAATAATTGTTGCTTAATTATCGCTAAAAATGCGTGATTACCCCCAGTTTTCTTTTTGGATTCCAATAAGATCTCCTTTTCCCGTATATTCATAAATTGCGCAAAAATACTTCGGTATTTGTAGGCACCGTCCTTAACTGATGACTCAGGGAAAACCGCGAATTGTTACTTCTTGAGCAGTAAATGTACACCTTTTTGCGGCTTTCGATGTCCACTATAATCACTTAAATAATATTGCTAAGCACCTACAATGAGGAATAAGAGGAATGACGGACTCCTGGGGAAATGTATACGATTCCGTTGATAAAAAAAAGGTATACCTTCCCCATGGAAAGTAAACGATTTCAGCATTTTTGTTTGGGCAAAAAGGAAAAAAAAGATCTCCGAAAGCTAAAACAGAGATCATTATCAGTGTAATCATAGTTAATAAAAGGCAATGGTTTTGAAGCCTGACAAGCTTCTTTGTTATATATTTTCGTTAGCATTTTTGGCCTTGACCGTGCACAAACCACAATAGATTTAAATTTGAAATGTGTTGGACCAACTGACCAATAGAAACGTTCTTGTTAAGATATTCAACTGTAGTGAGATCGTTGAAACAAAGGATTGCGCACGGTCGCGGCCCTTCCAACATAAATTGCAGCACTATTGTTGTCATGACAAGGTTTCATAACCAGTCTCTCAATTAACTATGGTGTAATCGACTTCAATTCTATACCCGCTATATTTCTCTCCCTCCCCCTCCACGCCCCCTTACCCCAGCCCCCTAAGATTTTGAAAATCCAACACGGCGGCTACGAATAAGCTATATCCTGGATCAACAACAAATTTGGCTCGAGTTTAATTACACAACAATAAAGACTTTTCTGAAAGTTTTTTTTTAATGTTTGGTCCCGAGTGAAACAGTTAGTTTTGTTTTCCCGGGAGTCCTGATGTTCGTCGAGGGAAACAATAGGCCGGACTATAGGGAAAAGAGAACTACTAGTTTCCCGAGGAACCATGTAAATGAAGTGATCGATCAATTTTAATAAAACATATTCCACTCGCGTTTGTTGGATATGAGATGAATATAGCTAACTCTGCGCTAGTCACCTAATTGGCTATCTATCATCTCATATCCAACGCGCGCTCGTGGAATAATTGTTAAGGGTGCGTTCGATTGACACCATTCCGGAAGACGCTATTCCAATTCCGGAATACATGGAATGTATTCCAAACATTCTGCTCCAGAGAGCAGAATACTTGGAATAATATTTTTTTTTTAAATCAACAAACAAAATGGCTTCCGCTGCGTGCGAGCAAAACAAAATTTTACTCAAAAAAGGATACTCCTGGAGTCGGGAAGAGACCCTTCTCCTCATTTCCTTGTACGAAGAAAAGAAAGAGATGTTCCAAAATGTTAACTACAAGAAGAAACAAGTCTGGGAAGTGATTGCGGCGATAAT
This sequence comes from Pavona decussata, assembly GCF_977016875.1. Lineage (NCBI taxonomy): Eukaryota > Metazoa > Cnidaria > Anthozoa > Scleractinia > Agariciidae > Pavona > Pavona decussata. The sequence goes on from NW_028145483.1 coordinate 661,045, forward strand.
GCAAGCGGAGAGTGTCGAGAGTGGTCGAAATATTTCGCTGCGGGCTGACCAGTGCGAAGGCAAATGGAAAGCTCTCACCCTTGCCTTTCGCAAATGCGAAGATCATAACAGTCAAACTGGCAACGAAAGAAGAGAATGTCCATTTTACAAGGAGCTATCGGAAGTGTATGGCTACCGGCCTAATGTCGGCTGTCTGCGTGTTATGTCGCGGGCATTATTCCAGAAACGGAATAATCGTTTTATTGACGAAAGGATGGAATAGCTATTCTGGAATAATCCGGAATGTATTCTTATTCCGGAATAGGGTCAATCGAACGCACCCTAAATATATAAGTACCGCTTGCTTATTTGGCAATCGAGTGAAAAAGTTCGATAATATCAGCTCGGCGCCATTTTGTCCACTTGATCCGTCTGAGTGCGTAGGCCGGTCCGTGGCTGTGTTTCGCTTTGGACCACACAGTGCGCGCTTGAAAATTCCAAATAAAAAAGAAATTCATTTGAACACTAGCCATAAACAGTGTAGCTACAATCTCGTCCCCAGAACCCCGCGCGACTTTAGGCCAGCTAACCAAAAGGAACGCAGTCTCTGGGAACGAAATTGATGTAGCTAGGGCAAAGAGAATAGACAGAAATTGACATGGCTGAGCTGTGAGCTAAAATTGAAGACTAATCTTGTTCATCTCTGTTGTGAGATTATTGTCAGTTAAGTATGAAACCTCCATAACAGAAAGCCAAATCTTCAATTTACCAAGGCAGCCAAATGCACTGATAAACTAATAGGAGCACGATTAAGAAGATTTCATGCTACTACAAAGATAAAAGGACCAAAAACGCGCGCCCTTTCAGATTTGAATATTTCCGTTTCTTGCACGTTAAGTAATTTTCAAGCTCAGGAGCGAGAATTATTTCCGACCTCTTACAAAATATTTGAGCTAGCGCTGACCCAAATATACTTGGTCTCTGTGAACGGACTGTGTAACCTGGCTTTTTGTTATCGTAATTATGACAATTAATCAATTATTGTCGAAATTATGACGATTCATCACACCTGACGTCATAAACGTAATTCCGTAATTAGTATTTCCTAGTCAGAAAACGTGCAAACGCGATTGTTAGGCTGCGGTAAAAAAAAACTTTGTTTTCAACGAGAATTTCTAAAATTGGTTCATTCAAGATGCTTGAAGTAACAGGTTAGTGTAAGGAGTTTCTCTACTAAATTATGTAGAACGTCGCAGTTTTCCATTTAAATGAAAAAAAAAAAACAGAAACTTCCGCCCAACTGCCCATGTGCGGAAATTGTAGGACGCGTCGGGAAAAAAGAAGCACTCCCGATTTTGCCCATTTTGGGGTCCGAATGTACCAGATAATCTCGCATGTCTTCTAGTTTTCGTTTTCGAAGTCAGAAAAATATGAGACAATCAGAAAACAGAGAAATCCGTGGTCTGGAATTTTCCAAAGATGTACGGCCCAGTCGATCGGCCGATGCAGAATTTTGTGTAAGATCAGGAAGCCCAGCGATAAAAAAGGTTGGGGCTGGGACGGAAATGCTTCACTGTCTGAATAAAGATCGGCGTCCTCTCTTTTTATCGTTTATCTTTGGGAACAAAGGTGAAGAATTTTCCCGCCAAACATGCGCACACATCACAGACGAACTGACGTCAGCAGTGCTCGCGCTTCCTGTTTTCTTCGTTTTTCAGTCTCTGGTCTCTGAAATTTCCTGCATTCGATTTAAAACCGTAAGGCCTTTTTTAAAGCCTTCCCTCAACTCAAAATCCAAAGGTTCGCTGTCTCCTCCTCCACAGAATTTATGAGATTTTTCAAATTTTTGCTTAGTTCAAGCTCGCGGCTTAGCTTTCTTTCTTTCGTTTCATTTTCAGAATCTTCTCCAGACCAAGGAACACCTGAAGGAACAGGATTCGAGAACCCTAACAAGCTGAGTCAGGTTAGTAATCCATATTTTTTGTTTCAATAAAATTCCTTACAGCTCTTTTGTATTTGAATTCTACGGACAACTTTGAACTGACTGGAGAAATTCAAAATTGTTTGAGGTAACGAAGCAAAAACCTTCACAAACAACCTTTTATTCTTACAAGAAATCAAATGGGTCGTGAAATGTTCGCTGTGTTTAGTTAGTCTAAAAAGCTAAACAGAGTCAGGAGTTCATTACCCCAATAGAACATTCGTTTCAAAATACTTTTCTACGTCTTTCAGATCTAATTTTTAGCCAAAAATTACCACTTGAAATAGACCTTTTAGCTCCTTTTCATGATTTTTGCATGCCGCCATTTTAGCAGATTTTAGCTGAGGATCAAACAAGACTAAAATTAGAGTAAATTCGTAGTGTTTTAGCCGACTTCTAACATCTGCAATTTTGTCCGAAACTGACGGAATTTCAAAATTAGAACTATTTTACTGTACATCATTCATCTGACGTTTCGACGTTCGTAAACTGTGGCAGTCGTAAAAATTCTTCTGATATCGCTCGTACTTTTACGTCAAGTTTTAATATTAGTAGGGCTTGAATACAGTTTTAAACTTTTGTTTACGACATTTTTAGCCTCTTCCGTATAGAGTCTGTTCTATATTTAACGAAAACAGTCTTCTGACTTCTGACTAAGAATTTTAAGAGGAATATATGCCATTAAAATGCGACAAATATACTAAACGAAAGAGGCCATTAAGGTTTTCCTTCTGAATTATTAGAAACGAGGCCGTGTTATAAACCTGTCGAAAGCGGTGGGTCAGTTCATTTTTTAACTTATTAAACGTTAAGCTTATATTTTCATAATCTAAAAGCCATTTGCAAGAACAAGGTTTTGGCGTACAATTTAGGCCATCGCTGCCGATCCATTTTTTCAAAACGTAAGTTACAAGGGAATGAATAGCTAGATTTAGCATCGCGTTTACGGCAAACGGCAAAAACCAGGCTGAAATTTTCTCTTTGATGAAAAACAACGAAGCTTTTTTGGTTTTAGCCTATCTCCACCCAATCGAAGACAGCTATCGAGCAAACACGAAAAAGAGAGTAGAGAGTACGAGAAACACAAGTTTATGCATTTTAGAACAAACAGCGGCTTGACGTTTCCCGTTTGGCGTTAGCCGTAAACGCGAAGCTAAATCTCTCTAATATTTCTGCATTCAGTGCCTGTAAATGAAACATTTAGCCGCCCCAATTTTGTTTAAAAAAAGCTGAACAATAATATAATTTCAGTGCAATCTGCCTTCACGGTAAGTTGTCTTTCTTAACATAGTACATATGACAATGTTTTTCTTTTCGTTTCCTTTTTTCTGTATTTGTGTTTAATTTCTATAGTTCTAATCATCTGAATTTAATTTTAGACAACCATCAGTTTGAAGAGTTCAACAGGTAAATAAGTTGTATATTTAGTTTTAACAGTTAAGAGTAATGGTAATATATAGCACAGGGGCATTAAAACTTTGTGGCTAACATCTGTTGTTTGTAACTAGTCCGAGAATAAACGGTAGATTGGTAGGTTGATTCATTGACTGCCCGCCTGATTGACAGACGTATTGATTGTTTGATTGATTGATTGATTGATTGATTGATTGATTGATTGATTGATTAATTTGGTTGTATTTATTGATTCCTCAATTGCTTTTTCAAATGATTGATTGATTGATCGATCGATCGATCGGTCGATTGATAGATTGACTGATTGATTGATTGATTGATTGATTGATTAATTGATTGATTGATTTATTGGTTGGTTGGTTGTTGATTGGTTGATTGATTGATTAATTGATTGATTGATTGATTGATTGATTGATTGATTGATTGATTGATTGATTGATTGATTGATTGATTGATTGATTGATTGATTGATTGATTGATTGATTGATTGGTTGGTTGGTTGGTTGGTTGTATAATTGATTGATTGTTGGGTTGGATGGTTGGTTTTGGTGTGTAGTGATTGATTGATAAACCTATTGATTGACTGCATAATTGATTGATTGATTGATTGATTGATTGATTGATTGATTGATTGATTGATTGATTGATTGATTGATTGATTGATTGATTGATTGATTGATTGATTGATTGATTGATTGATTGATTGATTGATTGATTGATTGGTTGGTTGGTTGTTTTGTTCGTTAATTAGCTGGTCCATTGGCATATCGTACGTTAGCTAGTGGGTTGATTGCTTGGTTATTTAATTGGTTCGTTAGTTGATTGATTGGTTCGTTCGCTGGTTGGTGAAGGACGGGGAGTTTGTTGGTTGGTTTGTTAATTGTTTTCTTTGTTGGTGTTAAAGTAAGTAAGAAAGTTGGTTAGTTGATCGTAGAACATTGATCTGATGACAGTTTCACGAGGTTTGATTAGCTGCTGGGTTGGTTGATAAACTGATCGAGTGATTTGCCTTGCACTGAAATTATCATCAGGTCCACTTATATAGACTGTAGGTGGATCTCATGATCAGTTTCAATGCAAGCTGCCTTCACATTAAGTTGTCTTTCTTAACATAGTGCATGTGACAATGTTTTTTCTTTTCCCTTTAAAATTTATTCTGTATTCGTTTTAATTTATTTAGTTCTAATTATCTGACTTTAATTTTAGACAACCAGCAATGCGGTGAAGAGCCCAACAGGTAAAGACGGTCGAAATTCAGTTCTAACAGGTAACGTTAGAGAAACAGTGTAGAGTGTGAATTTAGAGCCTCACACTGCGGTCTTAAATGAATGCTTGAATTTTCTCCTCTGAAATGTTTTAGAAGTGCCTATCAATCATGCAGTAGGAATAAAAAGTTTCAATCGCTTTGTCCTTCATCTGCAGCACGGATTTCTTAAACCTGCTGAAGAAATTTGGTTTTATAGAAAACTCCATTGGGTAGTTTGGTAACTATGAAACTAATTTTTCAAACAAGAAAATGAAATGCTTTTTGGGCATATCAGTCCTTGGACGTTTTGAAAGTAAAGGGCGCACGTCCACTCATTCTTCCAGTCTTTTTTCCTTAACAGTCTCAGTGGTCTTTAATGGTTGATTTATCAGAACAAGAAATAAGTTGAAATTAGGAGAAAGGGTAGAGGTGCATGCGCGTTTTAAAAAACATCCAAACACAGATATGACTCGCGAAGTATGTCTGTGAATAGTTTTCAAAATTACATTACTAACGCCGTTTTCTGGGTTGTTTAGCCTCTTGCGACGCGACCTGGAGTCGTCCACCTTCCGCCTAGACGAACAATTCCAGCTTTGGGGAAAATACAGAGAAATGGTTCCCACAGACGGCCACTGCCTCATACATGCTTGGCTTAGGGTGAGTGTTTTAGATGAAAACTGAAAATAAAGTGCCGGAGAATAACAAAAAAAAAAAAAAAGGGAAAAGGCAGTGTGCTTCTTTTCTCCCCGTTGTTCACTGAATAAAATTCCCCGGTGTGCTCACTTTCCAAAACCTTTCGGTAAAAAATTTTAGTGTATCCTCAACAATGGTCTCTGGGTTCCGAATCGTGAATTTTCGTCATATAGCTTGAATCCAAAATACTATAAATTTGAAACTATCTGACAGTAAAACCAGTAAACAAAGGTATAAGTCACAATTGCGAATCCTTTGGTACCGACGCTACCCAATGTCAATCCGTAGTTTCTTCACTTTTCTTTATCTTATTCATTATTTCCTTTTTGAAATTTCTCTCTATGTACCTTACCCTGTGTAAGCATATGTCAGCTATAAGGGTTGCGCAAGCGTGACAATGGCGGACGGTCACGCTTTTAAGAGCTTCTAGAATATAGCCGGATTATTCGGCTCTCAAACAACGATGTCGCTCAGATCAGACTAAACTTTTAAAGATCGGTCAATGCCTTTCCTTTTATGAAGAAAAAAAAACAAGAAAAGAGCAGAAAGATCCTTCTCTTATCGCCCACCGTCGACCGACCCGAAGAAACCGAAGATGGCGGCGCCAACAAGCAAAGAACATGAGGTTGGAAAAGAGCATAACGTTCCCCTCGATGGTGTCTTGAAACAAATCGTCGATTCAATCAAATCTTTGGGCGACAGATTAGAGAACAAAATAGAGCGACTCCAGACAGATATGGATTGCTTTCGCCACGAAATAAAAGAGAACTTGGATGGTCTGAAAGCTACCATCAACAGCATTGAAAAGTCTCTGGAGCAAGCTTGGGAGCATATTGAAGATCATGCCGCCGAGCTGAAAACCCACAAAGACGTCAAAGACTCTCAACAAAAGGAAATTGACGAGCTGAAGTCTGAATTACAGAAAACAACGCTGCTTCTAAATGTGGAAAAAGAAAACAACATTGCTTTAGAGAACTACACGCGTCGCGAAAACTTGAAATTCATGAATCTACCAGAGAATCGCGGGGAAGATTGCAAAGGAATGATTATCAATCTGATACGAAACGACCTGAAAATAGATGTCACCAATGTCAGATTTCATGCCGTTCACAGGGTAGGAAAGCCTGCAGTCGGAAAAACGCGGCCAATTATTGCGAGATTTGTGTGTCGCGAAGACAGGGACTTGGTATGGTCAAGGAAGAAAGATCTGAAAAACTCCACAACATATCAAGATGCTTACATTACGCAGGACTATGCTAAAGCAATTCAGCAGGAACGTCGCTTTTTGATCAAGGCAATGAAAAAAGCCAGAGCACTCGGATTTGATTCCAAAGTTATTGATCGACATCTTGTTGTAGGCGAAGAAAGATTTACCTGCGGAACCATACCGGAGCACTTAAAAGAGAGCCCAATGGAGACTGAAACCACAACGTAAGTCAAAACTGCCTCTTGGAACTATGCTTTTACCCAAAAGCTTTATTCCTTGTTTTTCTACAATTACCTTTATCAACAAAAAGAGCATTGTACAGTTTCATATATAACTCTAAAAAACCTAAACAGAGCTGAATTTGCATACACCGGCTAACCCCAACACTCCCTCAGGAGCGTTTTACATAATAGCTGTCATCTTTTTGTTATTGTCTCGTACGTGCTTTCCTTTTATGTATAGAAGTAACAAAAACACTTTGTTTGGCAATTGCATATATTCCGTGTTTACATTCTACTTTTTTAGATACAGGTATGCTTTACAGCAAGCTATTCAAATACGACAGCCTAGGTTTAAGATAAGTCCAAACAAATTCAGGTCAGTTAGTAACTGCTTTAATACATTAATGCAGGATGGATAACGAAATTTCATCGATTAATTTCAAAATCGTTTCGCTAAACGTAAGAGGTTTAAATAATTCTATCAAACGTAGAAAAGTCTTTAAGTGGCTTCATAGGCAGACCGCTCACTGCTATTTCCTCCAAGAAACCTTTAGTACCGAACAATCTATAAACATCTGGCGATCGGAATGGGGTGGAAATATCTTCTACAGCCATGGATCAAATCATAGCAAAGGTGTGATGATTCTTGTTAATCCAAGATACCAATTAGAGGTGATAAGAAGTATCAAAGACAAAAACGGAAGATCAATAATTTGGAAATCAAGCTAGATAATCAAAACCTCGTCCCTGCCAATGTATACGCTCCGAATGACATTTCACAGCAAATCAAGTTTTATCAAGATTTAAATCAAACTCTAAGTGGATTTTCAGAGTGCAACTTGATAATTGGAGGGGATTTCAACTGCGCGCTAACGCCAAAAGACAGAAAAAGTGTGAAACAACGTTCGAACAAACATACTGTCATAAACGAAATTGAAAATCTATGCTCTAACTTCGCTCTCACAGATATTTGGCGTGAATTAAATCCCCAAGCTCTGTCGTTTACATGGCATGACAAAGCATTCAAGTCTCAAAGCCGACTTGATTTTTTCCTAATCACAGCTGATTTAGTTGATCTAACAAAAGAAAGTAATATTATGCATACTCCTTTCTCAGATCACTCTGCTATTATGTTGAATATACAATCGGTCGACCAACGCAAAAAATCAGGCCCTGGTTTCTGGAAATTTAACGCAAGCTTGTTAGAAGATAAAAAATATGTAGAAAAAATGTGTGTAAACATCCCCTCGCTCATAGAAAAGTACAAGGATGTCACAGATCTTGGCCTGAAATGGGATGTCATCAAAATGGAAATTAGAGGCTTCACACTGCAGTACTCCAAGAGAAGAGCTAGATCAGAAAAAGACCAGGAAAAACAACTACTAAAAAATCTAAATGATCTACAAGAAAAACTATGTTCCTCTAGAAATGACCCTAATTTGCTGAACGAGTATTATTCACTAAAAGCAAAATTAGAAAAAATATCAAACAGAAAAATTAAAGGTACAATATTGCGCAGTAAAGCGCGATGGTATGAGCAAGGAGAAAAAAATTCTAAGTACTTTCTCAATCTAGAAAAGAGAAACTTCTTACGGAAAAAGATCTCAAAGCTGAAACTATCTAATGGTGAAGAAACTGACGACGTAAAAACAATACTCGAAGAAGAGAAAACATTTTATAAAAATCTGTATTCTACTAGAAATGTTAATCCCAACAACTTCGAGTTTGATGCTTTCTTTAACAACAACCTGCTAACACCCCTTAATGAGGATCAATCTAAGGAATGTGAAGGCTTTCTAACCGAACAAGAATGCTACCAAGCTTTAAAACACATGGACAATGGAAAGAGCCCAGGCTCAGACGGCTTCACGTGCGAATTTTACAAATTCTTCTGGGATTACGTTAAACAAAATGTTATTGCAAGCATAAATTATGGCTTCGAAAAACGCCAATTATCAATATGTCAAAGAAGAGGTATCATAACACTAGTACCGAAAAAAGACAAACCGACCAATCTCCTTGGCAATCTAAGGCCTATCTCACTTTTAAACACAGACTACAAAATTGCCACGAAAGCAATCGCAAAAAGACTGGAAGCCGTCCTGCCGCTTTTGATAAACGCTGATCAAACTGGCTATATCAAAGGACGTTATATTGGTGAAAACGTCAGACTCATAAGTGACATTATTAGCTACACCGCAGCAAAAAACCTCCCCGGTCTTGCTGTCTTCCTCGACTTTGAAAAGGCATTTGATTCTATAGAATGGAATTTCCTTTTTAAGGTTCTTGACAAACTTAATTTTGGTCCTGACTTCAAAAACTGGATACAAACTTTTTATTCCAACACAACTAGCTGTGTCACAAACAATGGTTATGCCTCTGATTTCTTCAAGCTGGAGCGAGGCGTCAGGCAGGGTTGCCCACTATCAGGCACACTCTTCGTCCTTGGTATTGAAATTCTTGCACTTGCGATTAAAAAAAACCCGAACATTGAAGGCATTAGAGTTGGAGCACGCGAGATAAAAATCACACAGTATGCGGATGACACAACAGTTTTTCTAAAAAACCCGGAATCAATGAGTCACTTGCTTGACCTCCTAGAAAAGTTTGAAAGATGCTCGGGATTAAAAATTAACCACACGAAGTCAGAAGCAATGTGGCTGGGAAAAAGGAAAAACAGAGAAGATACCCCGTTCAATGTTAAGTGGCCGAAAGACTCAGTTTATGCTTTAGGTATATACTTCTCAAACTCGAAAAAAAGGTTAGTAATAAGCTTAATTTCTATGAAAAATTAGATGTTTTGGAAAAGACCTTAAACAATTGGAAGAGACGGAAACTAACTCTGTTAGGCAAGATCAACATTGTTAAATCTGCGGGCCTCTCAAAGCTTATTTACAATTCATCCGTACTGCCAGTCCCTAAAAACTTCTGTGAGCAGGTAAACAAAATCACCTTCAATTTCATCTGGGACAACAAAATAGCCAAAATTAAAAAAAACACAATTATTGGCGAACGCAAAAATGGGGGTCTGAATATGATTGATTTTACCTTAATGAACAAAGCCCTAAAGTCCATTTGGATAAAGCGACTTCACCTGAGCGATAATTCAGCATGGACGGTCATTCCAAATGAAGCCACATTACACCTGGGAGGCTTAACCTTCCTCTCAACCTGTAACTGTAACAGTAAGGATCTCAACATCAAAGAGCTACCACTCTTTTATGAGAGAATGTTACAATACTGGTTTGAGTTTAAGAATGTGCAGAATAATAAAATGCCATGCACAAAGAAAACAATTATATGGAATAACCAAGATATTAAAATTGATAACAAGATGGTTTTTTTCCGTACTTGGTTTGATAAAGGAGTTTACACCTTAAAAGACCTTCTCGACCCGAATCTAGATTTCCTTAGTTATGAAGAGTTTAAACTCCGTTATCAGCTACATACCAATTTTTTGACCTATTTTGGACTAATAAACGCTATTCCACAAGAATATAAAATGGCAATAAAGCGAACGGGGCTACAGCAAGAGCATCCTACACAACCGTGGGATAACTTGAAAGCGCTAACAACCAAAGCCATACACAAAAGTTTCGTGAAGCGTATATTTGAAGAACCCACCGCAAAACAACGCCTTATTGCCAATGGGTTAAAACCGGACCAAATAAGCAAATACTTTAACTTAGCTTTCTCTATCACTATAGAAATAAAGTTAACTATGTTCCAGTATAAAACCTTACATGATATAGTTTTTACTAGTAGCAAATTATTTAAAGCTAAACTAGTGAGCAGTGATCTTTGCTATTTATGTTCAAAAACAAAACAAGATCTAAAACATATGCTTGTTTCATGTCCGGTGGTATCAGAGTTCTGGAAAATCTTTCTGGAATGGTATGAGACTCATACTACCATAAAACTAGAATTGTCAACCGCAAAAATCTTATATGGTATCATAGATAACGACAACCTTTGTAATTTAACTAATCACCTCCTACTAATTGCGAAATACTATATATATTGTTCCAGTATTAATGAAGAACCGTTGTCTTTTAGTACTTATCTAACAATAGTGATAAGCAAAGCTGAAATCGAAAAACAAATATCAACAAGAACTAATACAAATGAACGTTATAACAATAAATGGAAACCTTTAATTGACAAAAAGTTTGTGACCTAGAGCTGTATATTACTTTTCTTTGTACTTTGTAAGATGTAACGGAAATAAGCAAGCCATAGTAGTGAATGTAATTGTATTTTCTTTTTTCTTTCGTTGTATCCTAGTGTATTGTAAGTATTATTTGTACGTATTGTAAGGGTAATATAGATATTGTCAATAAAAAATAAAAAAATAAAAAAATTAAAAAAAAAATATGTCAGCTATAACATTGTGCTGTGCATAATAGACCATTGGCGAGTTGCTTTGAACCTCATTATGAAAACAAGGCTACGTGCAAAGTTTTTGTTCTGAAAATTAGTTTTCATTCACATGCAAACAAAACTAATTTTCATATAAAAAGTTTGGCACTTAGCCTCGCTTTCATAGTGAGGTTCATAGCAACTCGGAAATGACCTGTTATATTCTCAAGAAAAAAATCATTTTAAAAACGTTTACTTACCAGCATAACAGATAGGACTTGCTTAACACACGACATATGTACTGATGTTCACTTTGATAAGATTTGTGTGCTTCTTTGATTTTGCTAAACCATTTGATGGTCGTTCTGTTTTAATAATTTCAGAGCCGTAAAAATCGGGAAAATCTTTCCCCCTTTTCTGAGTAAAACGGCTAAAAATCCACACCCTTTGGGCACACACATAGCTATATAGCTTATATAGGGGGTACCCCCGGGAGGGGTCAACAATACCTCTAATAATCAGTTCATCGTTGAAACAGGCAATCCAGGCGGAAGGACAAAGACAACAACAGACAGCCGTAGAACTCCTAGATGATGTTGTCGACGAGCTCCACTCAAATCAGGAGTTCTACGGTGCATTCCTGACTGGCGACTGGATGCAGCAGTTGAAGGATTATAGGTTTGATAGGGTGTTTAACAGTGACATTGTTGATATTATAATAAACGCCCTGTCGAACCTCACAGTAACATCTTGTGAGGTTTACACTGTTTCGTCCGGCCAGGTCAGGAAGGAGTTCAGCATCACTCCAGGCCGCGTCCACGAGGCGAAACCAAGCTTTATAAGCTTGTTTTACCATCGCCAACATTATGAACCACTCCTGGACACAGGAAAAGTAAGTTAAACAACGTCAAACTAGTAAGATCTTAAAACATGCTTATGGTGTTAAGTTTGGATGAGGCCAACCAGAGCACCATTAGCTTATTTTTTTTTTTTTTTTTTTTTGCCATGGGCAACACCATAAACCGCTCTTTGACACTAAGTACGTTAAACGTGATCCTACTAGTTTGACCATGCGACTTAAAACTAGCTGATGGTTCTCTGTCTGGCCTCCTTTATGAGGTCGTCAGCTTCTTCTTCCGACCGATGGGCAACATGCCATAAGCCGTTCCTCGACACGAAAGTAATTACTTCGGTGTCCAGAAATGGTTTATGGCACGTTGTGTTCTAAAAAACGACTGACCAAGAAAAAGAATTTTTCAGGGAAGCTGAAGCTTTTTTTAAAAGGAAAGGTACTCCAGACATTGTTATTGTCAACTTTTTAAACAGCATTCTTAATTAGCGTGCGTAATAAATTAAATAACTGAAAGCACACGGGACCCACACTATAAGAAGAATAGACTTGCAAGACCACGTGACTTAGGAAGTGGATTCTTAGCCTTCAGCCTGCGTGGCAGTTGTTTTCGTGAGCACTAGAAGCCATGGCAAGTTTTTAAGGTGAAGGAACAGAAAACTAATATGTACTACTATCCTACTTAGCCTGGCGTCACGCAACTGTCCTCCCTTTTCATTATAAGAGAAACAGAAACTTTGATGAACTTTTAATCTTGGGTAGTGTTAATCGGCTTTTGAATAGCCAGGCTCATGAACAAGTCTAACAAGTACAGATGTTTTGTGTCAAACCTCTTGAGATAATTTAGGTATTAAAATAATTTACGATTTAGTTTCTATCGATTGGCCGAGCATAGATTTATGGGAAAAATTACAAGTTATTTGTTAAAGTTATAAACACATCACTTTTCTACTTATTCCTCGAGTAACTCTATACGCCGTTAATATAAAGCATTTGGAAGATGAGCTCTTCCAGAACTTCTTTTAAAGTTCTTTTGAGCAATGAAAACTATTATTTTTGTTGTTTTTTCACAGTTGTTTAGCCTTCTTCCAGTTTTTAGCGATTTGAAGCCGGAGGGCAACCCAATATCAAGGGAAACAATGAAAATTTAAACTGTCAATATTTATACAATTTAAGTAAATTAATTAAATTCGATGCTTTTATTGCGAAATGTAATAACGGGTTTTGGGAGAGTTTGCAAGCACTGAGGCCGGTACAAGGACCATTAGCAGATGTTGTTTTGAATATGGCTCGTTACATTTGTTGCATTTTGTTTCTTTCTTTTCTAAAGGCAGCAGAAAGCGAGAGCTCTGCGGAAATTATCAGTGAAAAGATGGAAGAAATAAAGGCAGCAGAGAGTGTAGAAGATCTTACAGAAGAGATGCCGGGCACAAAACAGGACCACGACTCCAATATAAGCAAACAAAAAGAATTAGACGTACAAAATCAGGAAATTTCACTCCTTAAGGTATGTGTCTTTTAATACCTCAGTCTTCCTTCCTTTTTACAAACTTTAATAAGAACTTCTTATCCCCATTTTTCATCTAAAAATGTTTACTAGGAACAAAAGGTTTAATTCCACAGAATAATTTATATGCAGTATGAAATAGAGAAATACTAATATCCAGGGGATGTCAACCTCTAAGTTATAAATAAATCATTTTGTTTGGCAGTTCGAAGCCATAGTGTGGGTAGACTCCATGGAGTTCGCTGAGTTTTTATTGTCAAATGCTCAGCGGAAGATAAAGCAGCTTGAAGATCAAATTCATGAGAGAAGAGAACTTGAGACAGAAAAAGGTGAGTTTGCCTAAAGACGGTGCATATATATAATACTGGTGTACAGTTTTCTGGTCTTTAAAGCAACGAGCTAGGATCACAGTGTGTCAAATCTGTATCAAGGCAACACTCCGATTTTTAAAGATTCGAAATTTATTTGAACTAAATTGCTGTAATGCAAACACTTCTGATAACCCTATTGTTACTGGTAGGGAGGGGAGGGATGGGGGGACGCAACTTAATTTTCGGTGTACTCAGTGTAGACTCACCCCTCTTATGACGGACATTGATTTCTGCTGTAAACTGCTTCTGAACTTAACTAAAGAAATGGGAAAATTTAGCTATTAGTGCATACTTCTTTTTTTCATAACAAAATTATTGTCACAATAATAATTATATATTGTGGGATGGAGCTACTACAATTGCGCCAAAATCAACAGCGGATCTTTGTTTCTTTGCATTTCGCAGAAGACTTGCAGGATAGTCTTGGAAGCGAGCTCGAAGAAACTATTGAGGTAAATATTGAAATACAAATTTAACCATACCTAGTTTACTGTCACCCAGGGAGGTGGGCACATCATAAAACATGTAGGGGCCTCAAGTTCAACTTTCTTGAGGTCACTGATAGGAAGAAGAAGCCAAGTAGAATTCTTTTTGCGTATTCTGACGTCATTGGAAGTTGCGACAATTGTACCTACATACATATATGATTTTTAATTAGACAGAGTAAATATAGTCATTAACCTAAAAAAACTTAATATTGTTTCAGTTGATTGCCGTTAATCTCTGACGTTTTACCAATAACCCTTTTCCCGAAAATTCTGTAGAACATTCTAGAACGCTTTACAGTGCTAAAATCATTTTTACAAATACCTTTTTTCAGGGCGACCAAGAAGGAGGAATTAATCTTAAAGAGGAAATGAATTCGAGTAATAATGGTAAGTGTTGGTCTTTAGTAGAAATGCATCTTCATGTTGTTGCTGTTGTTGTTGTTGTTGTTGTTGTTGTTGTTGTTATTATTATTGTTGTCCTTGTTAGTGTCGGTTGTTGTTTTGATAATCGTTATTGTTGTTGTTGTAAGAGTTTGAATTGAATTCTATACAAGAGAAGCCTCTCTACATGATTAATAATATAATGTAGTTAATTAAGAAAACAATAAGCAAGGAACCGCAAACGAAAATGCTGCAAGTATACACAGGATCTGTAAAAGATCTAATCAGCCAAAAATATAAATGACTCAAGTTTTTGCAAGGCTGATCGGACTGCGTAGAAAACTTAACACGAAAGTGACATGATAGAGACCTGTTGATTCTCGGTTTGGTCTCTATCATGTCGCTGTCGTGTTAAGTTTTCTACGCAGTCCGATCAGCCTTGCAGAAATTTGAGTCGGTTAATTAAGACCCGTGACCTGTGGTTTAATACGCCTATACCAAATGCAGATGCACCAATGTTTGTTTATTTGCGTTATTTCTGCAATACCGCAGTCTAGATCAGTCTAGAATAAGAACCCTGGTTTACCCATGTTTAGAACGGCACGAAATACTCAATAGATGTTAAAGGGAGGAGTCCTACGTGACGATACCAAAAAAATTACGTTGGAAACTAATGCTGATGCAATAATTCAGAGATGTTCGAAATCTCACTTTTTCAGAATCTCATAGCGGAATACCAGAGTCGGGTAAATACTTAAAATACTATTTAATTTGTTTCATTTTCTTAGAAATCACAGCAGAGAAGCTACAAGGGGAGAGTAAGGTAATTCAAAGCCTGCAGAAAAATCAATCATGCAGGCCGCGACTAAATCAAAATACGTAATAGAGCGGTTTCCAATTGACTGTCGTAAGATCAAAACCAAAGTAATAATAATAATAATAATAATAATAATAATAATAATAAAAGTCTTTATTTCTTCACAAGATAAAAAATACATATCTTATGTCACAATTACTCTGGCCAATCGCAACAGACGTAAACAACACTGCGAGCCAATCAGAATTCCAAGCAAATACATGTAACTGGCGCCAAGCGCGGAAAAAAGCGTGCGGCAAAAACACGATTGGTTTTGGTTTGGATTCCCATTGGTTGAGGTAGTGGCGCGAGTTTTCTTAACCAATCACGGAGCGTAGTAATGCAAAACCAAACCAAACGCAAATTACTTTCGAAACTTAATTGAAAATAGCTGTAATTATGTGTTTTCTGTTTTGACTGATCATTTTTACGTATTAGATATTTTAGCGCCTTAACACACTTTCATATTGTCGGATTCTATACCTTCAGTCTCTCTAAACGAATAGGTGGTTTTCACCTCACACATCGTCACGCAAGTGAAAAAGATAAAATCCTCAACCATTCAATAGATAAAGTCAAGAAATTAATATGTTGTAGAAGAGTGATACATAAACAGACGTGTGAAAGCCACAGGGCTGTGCGATATCTCCTAATTGAGTAATTCGAGAAAATGTACCACGGAAAATTACAGAGTTTAGTATGGGACGCCATGTTGGTGCCCCGTCTGATGGGCACCAACATGGCGGCCGGAAACCAGCAAAAACATCTGGAGTTTACCTTGGCTATTTCAAAGCCTTTCTTCTCCCTGCTGAACTTTCACACATTGACATTAACGCTTCTATTACATGTTAGCTGATCAGACCTAAAAAAAAAAAAAACACGAGGCGAATCGATGTTTTCATGTACGTGACATGTTTAGAGCAGCAATCCTTCTGTCACGGACTGCGCAAAAATCTAAAATTCAAACTGCTCTTTTTTCAAAACAAAGAATGCTATCCTGCTGAAAACAATCAAGTCGATGGAAATTTAGATTTTCTTATATGTGATGAAGATAAAAACCCACAATTGTGTTTAATTATGAATTTCAGTTTTTTATGACGTCATGTGAAAACCAAGAATTTCCCCCTACGAAAACAAAAAGACTACATTTCCCACTGTTCCAAAAGTTTGAGGGGGCATTTCCCAGATTGAAAGGAAAGTCGGCCCGGTTTTTATACTAGATACCGTATCTAGCATCTGGTAATGCGTGTCAAAGAAAAGATACTGAAAAAAGCTACAATGTATTCCTTGTTGGAAAATAAATTCAACAGGCTTGGGCAAGACGGACATCTCTACCCTTTGCAAATGGAGAGATGTAAGAAGATTTTTTCATTTCTTTTGAAGCAATAAAGTATTTTTTCAAAGGGGATATTTTTAAGGCTGATAGTGTATAATTAAAACAAACAAACAAACAAACAAAAAACAGTCAGCACGCGTTCTGTCACAGTCGCACACCTTCGAGGCAGCGTGTACTAAACTAATGTTTTCTTTTCAAAGGTCACCGGAAGAAAGAAACACAGGAGGTGTTTTAAACAGCTGAAATGCTGTTTAATGAAGGCATTTAAGAAATGCCTTCCTTGCTGTTTAAGCAAAACGAGCGAGTAACAACAACAAGGTAATGATCCCAATTCTTTTTTGTTTTTTGTTTTTGTTTCTTTTACTCTAAATGATCCCCAAGTAATTCTAGAGTGGCGTTTAAACGGAGGATTGAGGATAGACCAAAAATAAAGACACTTGACAAAATTTTAAAATTTTTCTAAATTTAAGTTAAAATATAACCAATCTTCACTCTGTCGGTAATTTTTTTTAACCATGTAAAAGAAACCACTTATTTAATTTTTCATAAGTATAATTCTTTATACTATTAAATAACATCTTGAATTGCATCTAGTATCAAAGAAAGGACACTGAAATGACCATTCATTTTAAACGCTTACAGAAGATCAAAAATCGTTTTTGTTAAATAAAAAATCACAAGCACAATGAACGTTAATTAAATGATCGAACATGAAACAAGAGAAACATACATATGGATAAATACAGTACTTTATTTCTTAACACAGGCTGATGTAGGCCTTAGGAGAAGAACACAAAACGACAAGAGAAAAAAGGTATGAATATGTCATAGATTATATTCTTAGATTTTATCAAACAACCTAATTTGCCTTTTTTCCCTGCTAACGATAAAGGTTTTTGTTCACAATCCTTCACTCGGGAAATTCCAATTTTAGACTTCATACACAATTCTGATTATGAACCACAGTAACAATTAAGAAAACATCAACTTGCTTAAATAAGAATTTGTTACAGGAGCGTTACTGACGGAATGGTGTGGGCGATGCAAATTTGAAGAAATATATTTCCCTGTGAATTCGAAGGGGAAAATTCCATGTATTTTGCTATGATATGAGAGTAATCTTTAATGAGGAAACCAACATCACGAAAGTGGTTTGCAGAAGGGTCCTTTAAAAAATTACAAGAATAAATAAAAACCTGATCATGAAATATAGAAACAAGAAACAAAAAAAAAAAATGAAAAAATATATATACAAGAGTTAAAAGGAGAACTATAAAAGGATTATAAAATGGCTTTTGCCAGTCCACGTTTAAAAGCAGTCAGTGACTCTGCCTCCCTTATCGCGGGATCTAATCTGTTCCAGATTTCTGAACTAAAATTAATTGACGACCAGTGGCAGTGGATTTGCGGATATTATTTCTAGACCTGGTATAATAACCGTGAAAATCGCCATTAAATAAGATTGGAACCGTGTGGCAAAAATGGTTATAAAATATGCTATCATATCATGTTCATTGTTTCACAAGGCTTCACGGCAAATTCGATGAAAACTCTCGTTGTAGAAGATGCGACCTAGAAATACAGTACACTGTAGCAAAATATTATACAGATTTTTTTTCTTTTCCTTTTACTTGTTATAGCGGTGTGGGATATAGCAAACACGTGGCTCAAACCATGAAGGCGGGGCGGTCAGCTCTGGTTCAAGAGCAAAGCTCCATGCACGAAAGTCGCGGACGGCAAACCAGCAGAAGAACAAATCAATTGTTTTATTCTATTCTGTGAAGAGTTATGGGCAGAAAAGGACCACAGACATTGAAGGACTAAGGCCGTGGAATTGCCTACAATGAGGAATAAGAGGAATCACGGTCTCCTGGGGAAATGTATACGATTCATTGATAAAATGTATACCTTCCATATGGAAAGTAAACGATTACCACATTTTTGTTTGGGAAAAGAGGAAAAAAAATCTAAGATCCCGAAAAAAATTTGTTTTATTCTATTCTGTGAAGAGTTATGGGCAGAAAAGGACCACAGACATTGAAGTGCTAAGCCGTGGAATTGCCTACAACGAGAAATAAGAAAAATCACGGTCTCCTCGGGTGAAATGCAATTTCTCTCTAGCAAAATTTCTCTCCCTTCCATGGGGAAGGTATACATTTTATCAATGGAGTCGTATACCGTATTACGGTATACGATTCTATTGATAAAATGTATACCTTCCCCATGGAAAGTAAACGATTTCAGCATTTTTTTTGTGGCAAGAAGGAAAAAAAATCTAAGATCACGAAAAATTTTGTTGTATTCTATTCTGTGAAGAGTTATGGGCAGTTAGAGTTATTTTTCTTAGAAAAATATAATTTTCTCAAGTCTTTCGAAATTTGATTCACAGACATTGAAGTACTAAGCCGTGGAATTGCCTAGTTGTATTTTTGCTCTTGGGCCTTGGCAACAAATCTGTGAAGAATTTAGCGAACCTTTTGGGAAGCAGAATGAAAGTTGGTTTGATTATCGTGGCAACCTTCTTGTTTCAGTGATAATAAACTGAGCTAGTCTGATTAAATTAACGTTTAACCGAGCAAGTCTCGCCCTTTAGACTTAAAAAAAACCTTGCGAAAGCCGGCACGCGAGGTTGTTCTCTCGCAATATTTTTGCCGAAGTTACACTTGATAAGCGGTCCGCTGTTGTTTCAATTCACCTCTAATTGAGCCTCTCAATCTCGCATTTTATTGACACGGGCGGAACAAGTGAGCTAACTGGAAAAGTCAAACAAGAAACTTAAGACAATCAGCCTTAAGACGGCCTTCCGGTCGTTCGGTGCCTGACGGCTATGCCATGCTTATGAGGCCTAACAAGGCCGAAACAGCTGTCCATGGCTGCCACTGCCCGAGTGAAATGGCTGTGCGCATGCGTAAGGCACTGGCCAGGCCGTGGGTTGGTGTCGGAGTGTGTCACTTGCTTTAATTGATTGTCTTAAAGTGCCCATCACCCCTACCCAATTCCTTTCATTCTCAAAAGTAGACGTAGAAAGTAAGCCAAAACAAGCAAAATAATGAGATTTAAAGTTATTCTCGATTTTTAAAACGCGATCGAAATCACAATTTCCGAAGTTAAAACCGCGCCATTAGAGGACTGGCACTAGTGAGTTGTGACGTCGACCCGGTATCTCGATAACAAGCACACAACAAAACAGTAGTGAGTCGGAGTGAATTCTACGCGAGCTGTTTGGGGTTTCTGGCCGATTTTTTAGCCTAAAATCCGAACACTGACACCGAATCCGAGCAAAGCTGTAACGCAGATGATTCAGAATTTAACTACAACCCCGGCTACGTGATTGACGCGACGATCAAGCACGTAAAATAGGAATGAAAGGCCTACACAACTCCTACTCGCATGTTTATCGCTTCTGTCTCAGTCTTTTGATCAATTTAGCTTCTTATGTGCTTACAGCTAGTTGGCATGACGATTTGTATGATAATCATAGAACAAAACCATGTGCTTAACTGTAGCATGTTTTGTATTTTGATCTCAAAGGACATTTTGGGGTTAGAGTTAGCGACTGTTTATTTCACCTCTTGTTGTTTCTGTTTAGCCGCTGTCGTTCTTATGCCATTTCATTTTACTAATATTTAGATCTACAATGCAGGTCAAAAGTGTTGGGACACTTAGCGAGATACTACTGAAATAATCTCCCCCCACCCCCTCCCCCCCAAGCAATGTTGAGATTTGACACTACAACACAGATTTCAACAAAAATACTGTTTATCTGCATCTTCCAACATTGTTTGGGGGGGAGGGGGGTGGTACGCTCCAATTGTGACCCCAAAAAGCCAACTTTACTTGGAATACATGATTATTGGACAGGTGTCCCAACTACTTTTGACCTGCATTGTAGTTTGGCTCGTCTCAGTTCGCGGTCCAGTGACAGTACAGCTTCTAGTTAGGATTGAACCGGGTGATAATCTTTAACCTCCGAAAGCGACCGCTATTGTTGTCATCTTTGTTAGGATTTAACTGTGTAGTTACATCAGTTAATCTTACAGTTTTTGTATTTCGGGGCCTGGCCATTTGTTTTTGTGGCAAAATGTTGTGTCTCTCGTCGTTGCTATCTGTTTTTTGATTCTTTCTCTAGCACTTTAGATTGCTTCGAGAGCTATGCAATGCGTGAAATGTTTGTTTAGTTACGGCTTCGTTTTTGCATGACCCTTTGCATCGCCTCGCTTCGCTCCGCTCTGAGGTTTGTGTTGGGGGAGCTTGCTATTTTCTAAATATTTGAAATCTTTCGGTTTTTAAAGAATATTTTACTGGGGCTCGAGGGAAGTGTAAATAAGCAAGACTTTTCCTATGAACAAGAGGCTTGCATTTTGTCAACAAAACCACCCACATCAAATTTTACTTCGCGACAACATGCGGACCGCTGAGGAGACATTTTTCGTGGCGTAAATATAAGCTTATTCAGTTGATATTTTTGCCATTTTTAAATTGTTTTTAGCTGAAATTGGTCTTGTAGTAAGAGAAGTAAAACCGCACAACGTTTGGAAAGCCGTTGCGTGTGTAATTTTTCAAAATATCTCGATTTCCAGGTAAGAAAAGCCGACCTTTCGAGCAGTATTTTGAGCAGTACAGTGTATGTCAATCGACCGAGATTTTCGATTGACTCTTACCTCGTTCTTCACAGACAAATTCAAGACTGAAGCTTTTTTAAAAAGAATGATCTGTTCTTCTTGGAAAGGCTAATCCCAAACTTATACACGTGGAATTGAGAAAGAAAAACAACTAGCTTTATCATGTCACTGTGGCCCCTCATCCGCGCGCCAACAGACAGCAGTCTCAGAAGTAAGAGACTCCATTCGCCTCTTCGCATTCTTGTGAGTCTAAACCAATTATAAATTAAAATAAGTTTACTATTTCAGTAGGTTTGTTTTTGGCTGCACCTATAAGCTTAAATAAAAAAAACGGAAACATTTCTTACCGCTCGTTCGCGGCGATGTTTGGAAATGGTTTAAATCAGTTCACCTGGACTTCTGGTCACCGCTTTAGCAATTTTGGGCAGTTGGCGTCACATTAATACCGCTATCATCTCGTTTCAGTCTTGGGAGGGTTGGCTTGTTACTCACTTCATCAATAAATCAGAATCGACGCATGAAGTCGTCGTTCGCGAAGTGCTTGGAGCATATTGACGGTTTTCCAGGTTAGCCCGCTTTTGTTTCATGAAATCGATCTATTTCTTTCTGCATTTCCTTGCTTCATCATTATCGAACAGTATAGCGTGCAGAACTATACCCTTCTACATAACTGTGAAGGCAGCATATTCACCTAGTACCACATACCATCCT
The DNA here is from genome assembly GCF_977016875.1 of Pavona decussata. NCBI lineage: Eukaryota > Metazoa > Cnidaria > Anthozoa > Scleractinia > Agariciidae > Pavona > Pavona decussata. The sequence continues at coordinate 683,266 of NW_028145483.1, forward strand.
AACACATTCCAAGTTCAGTACAGAGAATGTAGTGACAAATGAGCAAATGCGCTGTGGCTGAGATACCGGGTCGACGTCACAAGCTTGTTAGAACCCAGTCTCTCAACTGCTCCTTTTTGTATTCAATATGGCGGAAAACGGCCTATTTTGGGCGATTTTGTCGTCTGATAAAAACAAAACGAAACATGGAATACGATTTATTTCTTCGCAAAGCGTCTTAGACATGCATAAATTTTCGAAATTCATTAAAACTGTGTAAGGGTGATATGCACTTTAAGAAACTTGAGCATGCACTGCTTTTTTTTTTTTGGTGGGTGCGGTAGTCTGTACACGCAGGGTCATTCACATTAGCTCCTTTCTCCTCCCTCCATAGTCTGCCTCCCAACCGAAATTAAAATTGATTTCACTCATCAAACGTTGAGAAGCTGTTTTTGCAACATTCAAATCTACATTGCTGGTGGTAATGTGGTATTGCTTAGGCTTGTGCGTTTTGGCGAAGGAAGAAGGGGAATTTGGAGGGAACTCGCTCCTTTCCTTTCTCTTCGTAGCTACGTCATGTACACTATAGTTAATCATTAACCAATTATGTTGACTATCAAATTTAAATTTTTAAGAGCCGTTATTTTCTCTCATTGTAACTCTGGCTCTAGCTGAAGAAGACTAGTGGTACTACATAACATATTTTCCCAAACAAATACACCCTTTACCGTAGTGTCAGCCTTCCAATCAGTTTGGTTCATTTACACTGCTTTAAACTTTCACTTCTCTCCAGCGCGTGGTTATTGAAAGTCAATTCTGTGAAAACTAGATTTATACCCACCCCGCGTTTGTCTGCACTTGCAAGAATGTACAAGACAAAGATCACCTATAGCCTGCGAATACATTAGCCGCCTACCTCTCTCCCGGCAGCCAAGCGATGTGTCCGCAAGAAGTTTGCGAACGCCTCTAGAGGACGGGAGAGATAGAAACAAATACAAAATATTAACGGTAGACTGATCCCAACGGCGGAGGTGACGAGCTTGATATAGAACAAACAACAAAAGCTAGAATAACTGAAATATATTTGTTTTTTTTTTTAAAAACAAATTTTTTGCCCGATATTTCGGTTTGCAATACAAACCTTCCTCGGGGGCTGAAGGAAAAAGAAAAGTGAGAAACATAAAAGGATCGTTACAAAGAAGATTTAAAATATAAAATACATTACAATGATTGGTTGTTTAGGACTAAGTTACAAGTGTGAGACATGTCATTGGCGTGTTTCGTCACGTCTATTTATACCAAGAGGGTGCAATGTTTTAGCTTTGCTGATTAGATGAGCTTCACGAGCCTTTCTAACTGAGTCACGTTTGCTGCCGTATAAGTTCAAGCGGGATTAGTTGGACGTCGTTGATTGAGTGGCCAGGTTGGTAGAAATGTAGCGAGACAGGAGTAGGGTTGAGTAGTTGATGGTGATTCAGGATAGATCTGCGATGCTCCCCGAAACGTTCATTAAGTTTGCGCTTTGTCTCCCCAATGTATTGGGAATGGCACTTCTTACACTGAATTAAATAGATTAGGTTTTTGGAATTGCAAGATATGAAGTCAGTAATTTTGCGTGTTTCGTTAGTGTTGAAAAAAATGTAGTTCGTTTGACCTTCTTGGAGAAATGGGCAAGTTAGGCATCGTGGGTGGTTGCATTTATGAATTCCAGCGGGTTGTTGATTGGAAGGCTTGTTTTGAGGTAGCTCGGAATGGACCAGGAGATCACGTAGACTTGCGTTACGTTTGTAGGCGATAACTGGTGGATGAGGGAAAACTTGTTTGCAGTTGGCGGAGGACTGGAGGATGTTGATATGTTTTTTCACAATAGATGAGATCTTGGGAAGAGCAGGATTGAAGGATATGACGAAGGGTGTTCTGTCTGTTTTTGTGGCTTTCTGTTCTTGTGGCTGTAGTGTTGCGTGACGTGGGATGGCTCGTACGCGATTTGCATCTCTTTGTAGGGAATAGCGGCTATAACCACGTTGGACCAGGTGCTTGATGAGTTCTTCGCTTCGTTTATCAAAGAAAGCGTCGGTAGAGCATATGCGACGGATTCGCAGGAAAAGGCTGAATGGAATAGTTTGTTTAGTGTGGTTCGGGTGGCATGAAGTTTTGAGGAGGTATTGATGCCTGTCTGTGGGTTTTGTGTGGAGATCTGTTTGGATGTGGTTGTTGCTGAGGTGGACTTGGACATCTAGGAAAGGGAGTGTCTGATGAGAGGAATTTGAGTATTCATGGGTAAATTTGATACTCGCGTGAACAGAGTTTAAGTATCTGATGAAATCTTTAAGGTGTCTAAGGTGTTTAAGATGAAATCTTTAAGGTGTCTAAGGTGTTTAAGGTGTCTCACACTTGTAACTTAGTCCTAAACAACCAATCATTGTAATGTATTTTATATTTTAAATCTTCTTTGTAACGATCCTTTTATGTTTCTCACTTTTCTTTTTCCTTCAGCCCCCGAGGAAGGTTTGTATTGCAAACCGAAATATCGGGCAAAAAATTTGTTTTTTTTAAAAAAAACAAATATATTTCAGTTATTCTAGCTTTTGTTGTTTGTTCTATATCAAGCTCGTCACCACCGCCGTTGGGATCAGTCTGCCGTTAATATTTTGTATTTGAGATAATTTGCTGATCCAGGTCTACAAGTGATCCGGCACCACTCATTGGTTTGTCGCTGTGGAATTGCAGATTTTATTGTATTCATTGAGATAGAAACAGCCTGTCTTCGCAGGCCAAATTACGTAGAGAACTACATTGTACCACCCAGCTTCATCCCCACGCTCGGAATTGTCCTTGGCGCATGGCGCACGGTCTAATTTGATGTCAGCGTTGATTAAACCCGTTAAGCTATCGCTCTGTGCCCCAAGCCCCGTGCTCACAAACTCGGTTAGCTCAGGTGAACGCGCTGAGCCCTGCATGGGAACGAGGCTGTGTATGACCTTGACACTTCATCAGCACTTCATGTTAATCTTACTTGAATATATATTTTTAATTTTTTTAATTTGTTTGGCTTTGCTAGTTACAATCACGTACTTTTTTAACCCCTTTCCAAAGGTGAGAAAGGCTTAGGGATTTTTGCTCTGGAAGCTTTTCCAACGGAAATGACCGCTAAGAAGATAAGCTGCGAAGGCCCCTACAAAAAGACTTCCGTTCTTAGGCCATCGTAGCTTGATCAGAAATAAAAAACACACAGCGGTGATAATAAACTTGCACATTTAGCTGTATTCACTGTTAAGATTGTTTTCTTAATCTCGGTTCCAGACCCCTTACCACAATTACATTATACGGTAGTTGTCAAAAATTGTAACTTTCTCTTTTGAAAATGTATATGTTGACTAGCATGTATTTGTTTTCTTATATAAAATGTGCAAGGTTATTATGTTTATCACCGCTGTTTGTGTTTTACCCCTACAAAAATTTCTTTTAATTCTCCAGTGCGGGTTGAACTGGCTGGCGATCATACCTTATCAGGATACAGAATATGAAAGCGCGCGAGGAATCAAGTTCCGCGCCGGACGAGAAGGATTTTTGGCCATAAAATGAAAATGCTTGGACAGAAATAATACGGCTGTTCAGGAAAATTTTTCTGCTGTTTCAGCCGGAAGTACCGCAGGCAGTGGCTGCTTATCTTATCATACATTAGGTAGGATACAAATGAAATTGTTTTAAAAAGCTTATAGATAACAATTTAAGACGATCATGTCCTCGTGCTAAGCTATTTTTATAAGGAATTAAGCGTGAAGCATCCGGAATAGCTCAAATTTGGTTTTATAGAACCACTAGTTATTTTATGTAATTGTATAGTTTTGTATAATGTGGTTTGTTTTATTTAAACTGAAGTTTCCATCCATCCTATTGCGTGTCAGAAATGACGAAAAGACTAATTAAGCGATGCCATTTTCTGGTTTCACCTAGGTCGCTAGCAGGTCGTTAATGGCTTGCATTCCCAGAATTGCTACAAGTGGTCTTAATCAACGCTAAACGGGGTATTTGCCGACATTCTTAAACTGAGTATTTTTTATGGTTAACTATTTTAATCTTATTTAATCTTGTTACTCATTGAACACGTATGCAAGCCGTTGGCGCCGATTTGGACCGAAAACAAAATAAACAATAAAATATGCCGAGACGACCAGGCTAGCCAGGTTAAATACAATTGTATGTAGTTTTGAAGATCTCCGTGATGATGAGTTAAAACCCCTTTATAATCCTAAGCTCCGGGAAAATCACTTTAATTCCAAGGCGACTAATCGTGATCCTCATTGTATATGGCGAATTAGCAGCTAAAAGCTTTGCTTTAACTCGGGGCTATAATACCTCCTTTCTCCTGGGGTTCAGTATTATGTGGAAATATGGCGGATTCATTTAGTACGAATATTCGTTGCTGTCTGCTTCATACGAGATTTGGTTTCAAGTTTTTAGCGAATTATTAAGAGGAGAAATATCTCAGAAAGCGTCATTTTACTCTTTGTGAGCGACGAACTTGACGCAGTTGTTTTGAATCACGACAGCTAAGCCCTTCGTGATTCCAAAAAGACGAGATCACCTACGTTTTGAGGACTTGTTTTCGCCACTACGCCGTTTTCACAAAAACTCGTAGTAAAATTACGACGGCTATCTCGTTTTCCCGCCAAAATGACACCAGCGCACTCCTGCGCCAGTAGTGAAAGTATCAGATCGTTACATCCTGCAATAAGCGACTATCCCATTACTGCGATGCAGGGGTGGGAGGGAGGAGGGGACCCTAGAACAATTGAAGATACAAGATTGATGCGACAAGCGATTATCTAAACCACACAGACTAGAAATTTGGAAAGTCGTGCTCGGATCGTACTCAATCTCGCCTCGTAGTCAAATCTAAAGGTCCATAGTAACTCTATGTAGAGCCCAGGCCCCAGTTGTTCAAAGAGTGGATGACTTTATCCACTGGATAAGACACTATCCAGCGGAGCAGATTTACTCCAACTAATGCTTTTGGCAAGTTTTCCACACAATTCCATACTTATATTTGGCATATGTTTCTACTCTATCCACAAATTATGGGGCTATCGGGAAAATCTTGCACACATTTTCATCTGCCGGATAGCGAACTGTCCAGTGGATAAAATTATCTGCTCTTTGAACAACTTGGGCCAGGTATATTAGTTGAATGAGCAGCCTCGTTCCCAGGGAAAAGTCCTGGAAACGAGGTTGGTGAATGAGCTGAACTGTTAGACCCAAAAAGTCCCATTACTGTGCTGAAACTGAAAATAAAAGACAGGCGTAACAAGGTCCCCGCCAAAATTCTTTCGCATCCAACCCTTCTCCAATCAAAATTTTCGCCGATTGCCAATCGCAAGAGCCAATAGACTCTTGCCAATCGCTAACTTCAAAGTACGTTCCTAATATACCTGAGAACCCCACCCCCCACTTTCCCCGGCCTCGATCATCCACTCTCCACTCAGGACTTGGGATCTTGTTGATCTTTCCTCCTCCACGTAAACGCTTCCACGGAACCGGTCGTTTCACTGAAGAACTAAACGTACGCCTCGACGTTTGGAGATGGGACATGTACAGCGCCATACAAATGATTCAGCTTGAATGCAGAGGACCACCCGATTATTGTTCTCACGGTCATGCTGTGATAATTGCTACTCCAGTCAATATAACATCTCTTCATTATAAAGGTCTCATAGAAACAACGTTCCTTGAAGGTGCTGAGTTTTACAAGACAGCCCCTTATTCTCTCTTACAGACTCTTCCCCAGGCCCCCTTACGTGCAATAGATTATGACGTCACTCGTCGAGCCCAGCTTTGGTCTTCACCTGGCCCCGGTTGTTCAAAGAGCGGATAACTCTATCCAGCGGATAAATCGTCGTGATCCAGCGGATAAAATGTGCTCCAACCAATACATTTTATCCTCTGCATAGAGTTATCGGCTCTTTGAAAACTGAGACTAGATCAGAAGGCTCTACCTATCTGTGGCTGTGCTTGCTTTTGAAGATTGAGTTTTGAGTAACCAAAGAAAAATGCAGGAATTCCGGATCGAGTTAACACCATTTAAAATTTAAATACCAGGCAGGAAATTAAAGGCCGGCGGTTTGAAACTCCCACTTTAACTTTCTTTTTTGAAGGCCGTCTGGAGGCTGGTCTCGGCTGCCAATTTTTTTTTCTTTTTACCTCTTTAGAAACATACCTAACACGTTTTTTCCATTTTTGTTCGGCGCGAAAGGTCATCTTTTTTAGTTCTCAGGGAAAAATCTAAAAAATTCAAAGTCATACAGTATTTTGATTTGTCTCATTGATTAAAAATGAGTGCCAACACGCAAAGGGTGCCGGAACTGTGCATGCCTAGGTGTAATAGTTCTTTTTTAACACAGATCGCCGAACGCCGAGACAGAAGATCGTCAGTCAGTGAAATTATTGTTACTTTTTAATACATCGTTTAACCGTACTATCCCTTTTCCTTTCAAACCTGGGACAATATTGTTTTAAAAGCACAATTAAGATATCTGTTTATAAACATGATGTCAACAGGGGTCGACCGCACCTCCTCCGACAAAATTTTTCGTCTTTTTCAAATAGCTTTATTTAAACTTTCACCCATCAAGGGAAAAAAATGAGTCCGAACATGTGCCAGTCAGTAGATATTTGTGGCGGTAAAATTTTTCAGACAACTATTTTTAGTTTCTACAACAGAATGATAGCTTCTTTGTCAGGAAACTCAGAAAGAAGTGGTGAAACCGGCATTCCTAAGGACGACTAAAGTAGTGGATGATGAATTGGAAATTTATACATGGCACAAGAAAATAGATTTCCGGTTTGATCGCCAAAATATCATCTTCATTCAATTTGGGGAACAATAACATAATGAAGGACCGTAAATCAATTGTCTATGAGACGGACAAGACAAATTACTTTTTTCACGGCAGTGTAAAATTTGGATCGCAACTTGAGTCGCTTTTAATGGCTTCCCTTCTTTCTCTTTCCCTTAATAAGAGCTTATTTTCAGTTCACTAAATTGAAACCCAGTGCACAAGTTTCTTAATTAGCTTTTTGCGTGACGAGCCGAAGGTAATTTTGTCTTGTTTTCAGAATTCATGATTGCCAAATGATAAAGGCACGCTTTTTAGCGTGTTTTGTCGGGAAAGTTGACAATTTTCTGAGTACAATATATCAACAGCCATATAACTTATTACGGGTTGCAACGAATTATCCGGCTGTTTTTTTTTTCGAAGTCAGTCGCGGCATTTTGTGTATGTTCTCTTTGAATCTTAACTTTTCGCGTTTTCAAAAGTTAATGTCGAGCATAATTTGACATAATGTAATTTCAGTAAATTTTCAGCAAATAGATCTTATTAATTGTAAATGTCCTTTACAATTCATTTTGTCGTCACGCGTGCTGTTTCATTTTCTGAGCACGATTTTCTCGCTTGGCTTGAAAATCTTTCAACACAGTTCTATCCCCAAGATCCTCGTTAGCGAAGAAACCGTGAAATTATTGATACGCTATGAAAATAAAAAAATACAATATTTGAAGCCACTTGCTGACGCCTTAACTTTTGTATTTCATTCGCGGGAGACCGGAATTCTTGAACGAAACATCATTTGGGATGAAACCGGCATTGTTCCTTTCCGACGTCTTTTCATAATAAATCTTGCCTGTCTGCCGCCCAAAATTTGTAGAATTCCGCGCGAAACTGGTATGAATAGATCTACAAGGAGTCACTTCAGATCCTGTCAGAGCCAAAGTGCCGTGATATTGATATCAATTTGATTTTCGTTGACAAAAACTCGCTGTTGTTTGTAAATAAATTACAAAAGAATGCTTGTGGAAAACCGAAATAGTTTTGTTTGTCATGCAAACCAGGTTCGATTTACCGCGGCAAGATAAAAAACGTCACGTGATCGTTATAAGCCAATTAGAGTGTGGAATTAATGAAACTTGTCACTCAAATGGAATTGGCCCCCTTGCCGACACTAGACCTAACTGAAGATCAAAAGATAGTTTTTGTGGTGTTTTCCAACGATGGGCGCTGAATCCAACCTCTAGCTGTGTTTATGGAAACTTTAAGTGTGAACTATTGTGCTTTTAATCTTCGCTGGTGGCATGAATCTCGATTTTCACCTCGCTTATGAAAGACGCTAATTTCGCCGAGAGTGACAACAGAGTGGCTTCCAAATGGCTTCTTTTAGCCTCTTTTGGTTGAGTTATGTGTTGGTTGTTCAGCAATTAGGACTAGATATCTTCCCACAGGTGGAGTGCGCAGTCATTGATATTTATTCATCGTCAGAGCCAGGCGCTGTTTTAGCCAATTTAAGTAGAGCAGGATGGACAAACTACACGTTCCAAAATCCTCGACAGGATGAACCAAACTTTCATCAAATACTTTCTATTGATTCAAGCATCGGGTTGGTGCGTATGGTTCACAGACCGGACTGTAATACTTTACAGCTTAATCCGTTCACGGTGTTTATAGAAACAACATCTATATTTAATTCGTCCGAAAGGTCTTTAATCCCACTGACTGTGGCTATAATGGAAGAAAACTGCTTTTTAAAGTTTCGTAGAAAGGTGAAATGTGCTTCTGTGATAGGGACGCGAGTGTTCAACCTCGGGCATTTACGAGGATTTAAAGTAGACTCTTCTAATACGAAACTACAAAATACTTTATCGAAGAAGTATTTTAGAATTGGCGCCAAATCGGATTATTTAGTGGTTCGAAGATCTTTACTTGACGTTCAAGGAAAGGTTTTAACAGTCGACATCGTAAATGCATTTCCGGCGGCAGAGAATGAAGTTGGAAACAAACAAACTCTTGTAGCTCGTGTCGACTTTATTATTGAGTGCAAAGCTAATTTTGTCAAGAAAGCGCTGCGATTTCGCCGGAGGATACACCTGTTTGCTCCGCGATTTTCCAGCTCTTATTTAACGGCCCATATCCAAGAAGATGCTCCAAAATTGTCAAGCGTTAGTACGATTCAAGCACAGGACACAAACAACGGCCGCGCTGGGAGAATTGTTTACCGTATGGCAGCCTCTCAGAATCTTCTTAGTCAGTCTTTTTTCTCTATGGACCGTGACACTGGATTGATAAAAACTCTGAATTATTTGGACAGGGAGAAAATGGATCAACACTATTTTCTTGTGACGGCAGAATATGAGCAGCACAGGTCATTATATGCTGAGGCAGATCTTACGATTGTTGTAGATGATGTCAATGATAATGCTCCTAAGTTTGAGTCACCTTCCTATAATAAGGTGATAGCAGAGGATATCTATGTTGGGGACATAGTCCTTGACGTCAAAGCCCGGGATTTAGATGCAGGCCAAAACGCAGTCATTCGTTACAGTATTATCAATAGAACAGGGGTGAATCAAGTGTTTAACATTGAAGAGAGCAGTGGCGTGATTACCACTGATGCTCCACTTGACCGTGAAAAAGTTCAACGGTACACACTAAGGATCCAGGCGAGCGACCAAGGATCGCCACCGAAAACAGACGAAGCCAGTGTTCGGATAACAGTTACTGATGTGAATGATTGTACTCCTCAGTTCTCCCAGAAAGAATACACTGCATCAATACCAGAAGATACCAAGCCAGGCCAGTTAGTGCTGACTGTGAGTGCCTCTGACGAAGATCTTGGTACTAATCGAGAAGTTGTCTACAGCTTTAGTAGCGGTAATGACCAAGGGCTTTTTTCTATTAATCGCCTTAATGGGCAAATTAAAGTAATCAAGGAACTTGATTATGAAGACACCCCAGTCCATACCCTTTTTGTAATGGCACAGGACAAAGGAGAAACTCCACTTTACAATGAAACATCAGTGGAGATCTATCTAACCGACGTAAACGACAATGCGCCACAGTTTGCCAGTTCACATTTTCAAGAGACAGTCTCGGAACGCGAAAATGTTCAACACACGTTTACTCGTATCCAGGCATTCGATGATGATGATGGCAGTAATCGACAGATTGTTTACAGCTTAGTTGAATCTAATTTACCATTTGGGATAAATGCCGAAACTGGCGACCTATACCTTACTAGGAAATTAGACAGAGAGACAACAGACCGGTACGACTTCCATGTTGAGGCTCAGGACAAAGGTGATCCCCCAAAGAGCAGCCGTGCGCGAGTGACAGTTACTGTGGGTGACATTAATGATAATCCTCCGAAGTTCTCAAACCCAGTTTACTATGGATCAGTTGAAGAAAATGCAGCTCGTGGAACGACTATCCTTCAAGTTACTGCCACTGATCCCGATCTTGGCCAAACCAACATTATCTACAGTCTTCAAGCTTCTGATATGAGGCAACGTCGGTGTTTCCGAATTTCTGGCAAGGGAGTAATAACATTATCATGCCATCTGGATTATAGCAGGACAAAGTTTTATTCTTTGGTGGTGAAGGCAAGAGATAGTCGTTTGGAGGGCTCTGCTATAGTTCATATTAATGTTACCGATTCTAATACCCACAAGCCAATTTTCCAACAAAGAATTTATCGGGTGCAGATCAACGAGGCCACGATAGTAGGGGGAAGGGTGCTCTTTGTGAAAGCTACTGATGATGACATAGGCTTGAATGCGAAACTCACTTATGCTTTCGAACAGTCGCAGCAAGACTTCAGCATTAATCCCAACACTGGTGAAATAACTGTGTCACGTTCTTTAGATAGAGAAACAACTCCTCAATACAGATTTGATGTTAGTGCAACAGATCATGGCAACCCACGTTTAAAAGGAACGGCAAATGTACATGTCACCGTGTTGGATGTGAATGATAACAAACCAAGATTTCTGCAACCCAGCTATGAGGGGTCAATTCTAGAGGATGTCCGACCTGGTACTAAAGTCTTGACAGTTTCTGCTGTTGACGATGATGATGGCTCCAATAAGGTTGTCACCTACTCATTTGCAAGGAATGGTAAGTGCAGGAGTTCTACAATGTTAATTTTTAATTTGTTTAACCTTTTAGCCCTAATAGTGAAGAGCATCTAAATTCTCCTTATGATTTCACTGCTTGCTCAAACATGTAAGTAATGAGAATAAAATAAATGATCATCTCCATCTACATCTCTGTTTTTGTTTTCACATTACAGGTGATGGTGGCGGGGCTTTTCAGATTGACAGCACTCAAGGCGTCATCCGAACTTTGTTGAGGCTTGATCGCGAAACTGTTCCAGAATATGAGCTAACTGTGGTGGCTTCTGACAGAGGAAGGCCGCAGTTGAGCTCTTCTGTAAAAGTTAAGGTCACACTTGGAGATGTGCGTGATAGCAAGCCGAAGTTTGAAAAAGACCCATACGTTGTGTTCATCAAGGAAGACATCAAGGAACGTTCCAATGTGCTGCAAGTCAAAGCTGTTTCACAAGATATTATTCCAGGCAATCCTATAACTTACAGCATAATTTCTGGCAACGAGCCTCTGACTTTTGTCATTGACACAAATGGAATGATTCAGACAAGGAGAAAACTGGACTATGAAACAAGGCATGAATACATCCTTAAAGTCCGAGCAACATCAAGACCGTACTTTGTTGAAACCATAGTGAACATAACACTAATTGATGTAAATGATAACCCCCCAGTCCTTCAGAACTTTTTCATGGTTATCAATGTTATGGGTGACAGGTTTCCAAAGCAACCAAAGTTCAGAATACCGGCTTATGACCCAGATGTGTCTGACCATCTTGTGTATGAAATTCAGCGCATGACACAAGGTGACTGGGTAACCCTAAACAAGACAACTGGTGTCCTTGAAGTTAGCTCCACATTGCTGAACACCAGAAAACCAGTAAGCATGGTAATTCGTGTAAATGATGGACGTTTCTCAGACACTGGCAATGGACAGATATTGGTGACTTCAGTTACACCGCAGATGTTAAACAACAGTCTAACTCTTAGTATTTATGATGCAACCATTCAAGGTTTCTTCGAATCTTCGTACGAGGAGCTGGTGAGAGCAATTGCTGATGTCCTTGATTGCAATCTTGACCAAATTGCATTGTTTAATATTGAATCCAAAGTTATCAAAGCCAAGTCTCTCCTGGAAGATGACATCACTCAGCTGAAGATTTGGCTGGCTGTGTATCAGGTGGACAGCAAGCGTAACCGGTTTGGATTTTTCAAGCCAGATTTTATCAGAGATTTGATCTATATTAACATGATGCAGATCTCAAAGAGAACAAAGCTGAATCTTCTTCCTTTTGAGGACGGTTTTTGCGTCCAAGAAGTCTGCAACTATCCACTGCCAACGACCAGGAAAAGCTGTCTGTCGTACTCAGACTACACAGGCAAGTCAAACACCTACAGTTCCTTGAAAGTGGTTTTTAGAACAGTTGGTGTGCAGGCAAGCTACAGATGTCCTTGTGCCAAGTCTTACCGAGGTGAAGACTGTGATGCTGGTTTGAATCTTTGTTATTCAAATCCATGCAAGAACAATGGAAAGTGTGTGAGCAACGAAGGAAGTTACTCCTGTATTTGTAATCATGGAAGAACAGGCAGGAACTGTGAAATTGATATTTCAAAAAGTAAATGCCCATCTGATTCAAAAGCTTCTGAAAACCATTTGACTTTGAACCCATGCAGTAATGGAGGAATCTGCAAGGACTTCGCCGGTGGTGGCTTCTCTTGTCAGTGCAACGGTAAATACCCAGTCGATAGGTCGTTGTGTGAGCTCTCTACCCGTAGTTTCACGAAGGGGACTTTCATTGCATTTCCTGGTAAGCAGTTTTAATTTTAATGTTCATTCTACAGTACACTCAAATTTGTGTTTACTTGTTTGTTTATTTCAACAAAAAATGTCTATATATATAATTATTTCATGAATCACACATTTTCTTTTGTTATTCAACATCCTTTATTTAACTTACATACTTCATGAATATTAAACTAACTGAAACGAGGGATTTATACAGATAAATCCCTCATTTACTGTATAAATCCCTCATTTACATTAGCAGTACTGCGAGAAACGCACACATCAGGTTGCTTCTATTGTTCTCCGTTTCTCACCTAAGTGTGACGGTACTAATTAGCCGGCGTTTGTCCCCTTGAACAAAGGAATAATTTCATGAAATAAGTCAGATAAATACCTCGAACGTTGGTATTAATCCATATACATCCCTCGGGCCTACGGCCCTAGGGATGTATATGGATTAATACCTCCGTTCTCGGTATTTATCTCTTACTTAATTCTTGACAGAAGTTCAGGCTTCAGGAGTTTTCATCGTTTATTGCAATAAACAATAAACGATGAAAACTCCTGAAGCCTGAACTTCTGTCAAGAATTATACATTGCTCTTCAATCAAACGAATTGAGCGCTCTACGAAACACATTCTACCCAGAATACAAGTATATATAGAATTATATATATTACAGAGAAAGTGGTGAGGGTTCAAAGCCTTAAGAGAAACCACAGGGCTTATACAATTTATAAGGCTTCCTCATTGCAGAGTTGTTACATAATTATGTTTGAATACGGTGAGACAGTTGATACAATTACAATTGAAATGAGTAGATGGGAAATGATCAATTTTTTATTCTTTCTTCTTTTTTTTGCCACACCACAAATATAATGAAAACAAAAAATAGAAAAAATAGATTTAACAATGGCGAGGAGATCTAAATTTAATTGACAAAAAATTAGCATGCAAGGTCAAAAATAGAGATATAGATTTAGTACTTGCTGTAGATGTATTTTTATGGCTAGATTTAAAGGAGGAAAGAGATACTGAGTTACAAATGTCTTTATCTAAAGAATTAAATTACTTTGGTCCTTGATAGGAGGATACAGAAAATTGTCTGGCATTGGTTCTACGAAAGGGCAAGTTAAAAGCACGAGCAATTCTTTGTACAAATGAGTTTGAGTGAATTGTTGATCCAGCGTAACAAAATTGTACAAGTAAAAATTTATACATGTATCAAACCTTACAGAGGAATAACAGCGGAGAGTAGCTTTGCTGATGGTTATTTGCACTTGGCAGTAGTGGTTCATAAACAGTATGGTTTATTTGCTTGCTACATGTACATCCGAATTGGCTCTTTAGGTCACATCACAGTCTGTATGTTTTATGTGTTTTAAAATTGCCGAAGGTAAAGTGAAGTACTACATGCTTTTCATCCTTACAGTGTACAATGTAGCTGTGAATTACCCTGTTAAGCTGATAATTTATGATCCAACAGTTTAACAACTGCATAACTCTGACTGGAAGTTTAAATTGATCAACTGTAAAATGATTGAATTTATTTTTACCCTCAGCCTTGAAGCAAAGATGGCGTCTACACATTAAGCTGGAATTTGCCACCACAGAACACAGCGGTTTGCTCTTGTTCAATGGCCGCTACGATGGCAAACATGATTTCATTTCTTTGTTGGTGCTTCAAGGACAAGTGCAGCTAATGTTCTCCATCTTCTCCCAGACGATCACAGTTAGGTCAAATGTGAATGGTGGTGTGGCCGATGGTAGATGGCATAAAGTGGAGGTGTCTTTTCTCAACAAGGTAAGATGGTTTTCCTGGGGGTTTGGGGGGTTTACTTCTTGTAATTTTTAACGGGGGTGTGTAGCTCAGTTCTCCAAACCCTTACCCTATTTCAGACCAAAATATGTAATGTTTTGTCCTGTAGGTCTTTTCACGCCTGGCCTCTAAAATTTGTAGCAGTTTTCACGCCTGTTTCTTTAAATCCGTACCCATTTTCAGACTTTGAGACCAAAATGGTTCAAACCTATACCCTATTTCAGACCAAAATGGCTCGAAAACCATACATGCACCCTTTGGTGCTGTACACACTATAGATATTAATAAAGCTTATATAGGGGTGCACAGAATAAGGCCCTAAGTGAAAATTTGATGTACATCTTCTTTTGTTTCACAAGTGAATACAAAGAAATCTGGAAGGAGAATCTAGCAATTTATCAGAAGCCACTTAGGGCTTTTTCCCACACACCCCTTTAATTCAGAACTACTTTAAATCCTTAAGCAGATGTTCATACTTGTTTCACATGTCTGCACCAAGCCTTGGGGTCCCATGGCTCCTCAAAGTGGTGTGACTGTTGTGGTTCAATTTTATCCTTGGTTTAATTTTTATTTCCCATTGTTTTAAACTCATTATCAAACATTACTATTCCACAAAACAAAGGGAAATATAATTTAAACCAAGGATAAAATTGAGCCACAACATGACCACTTATCATTAATGATCAAACTGGTTAAGGCCACTTTTGCAAGACACACATAATTATTTTTTTATTTATTTACACAATATTATATTTCAACATTTGATCTAAGAGCAAAAAAGTGCTCATCAAAAGAGCTAACGGCCTTTGCATTAATTTTAAAACATCACAGTCAAAGAAGAAACAAACAAAATGAACAATCTGAAGTTGAACATAATTTGTACGTGTAGCTGAAACATTCCACTTAGTTTCTGTTTCTGTTCCAAGAACATTAACTACCTCTTTAACTCTCAGCAAGGTGTTCACTAAAATAAGTGCCAGTATCAAACTTTTACCGGGTCAGGGAACTTGTAATAATTAGTAGCCTATCTTGTGATCTTGTCTTAAAAAATGCCGCAACAAATTTGACTGTTTAATTCACAAGGTGCTGATCATCCAAGACCAACTTTGAACATGCAAATTAAACTGACTTCACCTTTGCTAAGCTATTTACATTTAATCACAAAAGAAACAAACTGTCCATTAATTATTTTCACTCATTTATATTCAAACCACGAAGAAACAGTCACTTTGCCTTGATAATGATGTTAGTGTCTTGGAAATGTCGGACAGCATTACCGTAATTTTAATTCTTCTGCTGAAGGTTTTCAGTAAACCTCTAGTCATTCATTACTTGTGTAAATAACAGACAAAATTAAGAAGTCTTTAACTTTCTATTGCAAGCAAATTTTATGTCTGTTTATCCTTTTTTTAATTAATTAGACTTTAGTATTGTACTATGCTTTGACTGATTGCATCATAGGTTTTTGTTTGGCCTACTTTTTTTTCTCTGCTGTTGCATACTGTGAATTATAAGTCCTTCTAGGTTTTGGTTTTATACATTACTGTTATGTAATTGGCCAATTTCGATAATTATATTGAAATTCTAGCTTGGCTACCTGAGGGTCAAAAGGGCAATTAAACAATAAGATGTCTGTTGCTTTATTCCCCTAAAGCCTCATAGCCAAGTATAAATTTTAATATAGGCTGTATCAAAATTGTTCTATTTCTTCATAAATGAGAATAAAATGATCTAATATTAAAAACAAAATTAATAATAATTATGGGAAGGATGCTTTAAGTGTCTGCTACAACTGTAGCAGAAATTTCAAAGTTTGACTATATTTTCTATAATTCCTGTCATAAATTACAGCATACAGGTTTGCAGTTTTCAGTATGTGTATACACTATATATGATTCACAAGGGCAATTCTTATACTATTCCTTGCAAAATGCTTGCTTATGGTGCTTCGCGTTTCACACAGTTTCTGGCTTGCCATACTGTACCTGCTACATAGATGTACATGGAATTCACATAGTTTTTAAAGTTTTATTTGTGCCTACCAGTAGGGGATTTAAAATCAGTTTACAGTCAAATCACTCTTAATTACTAGGACAGGAAGTGACAAAAGTAATTACTGGTAGTTAATTATGGTTGTTTCTAAATTTATAAATAAGGTTGAAAATTGAGATGAGAGTAGACTTCTTTGCAAGCCACAAATTCCACTGTGTAAAAAAAATCGTCATGCTTCTCAGTCTCATATATTTTTAAATATACCATGTTTGGGGAGCACTGTAATAGGCAATTATCTCATTAAAAGAAAATACTACTTTAAACTTTATTTGAGTGACGGAACTTTTGGATTTTAGCCACAGACTCAATAAGGAGAATTCATCTAATTAAATGTTTAATCAGTTGAACATAATATTATCCAAATGTTATTCAGTTCTTGATCTTTGTTTATGTTTGGACAAGTAAATGTTATTTCAGTGGCTGTTTATCTCATCATGCATATTGGGAGGATTTTAGAATTTGACTGGTTTGGTATTGCTGTTATCTCTACCCTACAGGCTTGTCAAGGCTTGTTAGGTACTCGAGAGATCAGAAAAATCTAGAAATTGTTGCCCTTTCATGACGTGCTACTTACTAAAATAGGTTTCTTTTTCAAAAATAAACTTACACTGAAATACTTGTGAGAAAAAACAAGAATGTGGGTCATGTAACTGTGTTGAATTCTTAACCTCATTTGTATGATCTAAAGAGTTGAAACAAATCCTAATAATTCAGTTCATTTTGTTTTTATTACCCCCACAGAGTTCCAGGCATAATATTATTGTAAACTGATCATCCTCTTAATGGGCTGAAATGTAAAATGTGGGTATTTGATCCTGGGTAAATAGTACTTTGCATGTTAAAAGCACTTGTGTAATTTCAGTGCTTTTCGTTGTAAACATTACTTAAGCTAAGGGTTCTTTGACAATAAATTTCTGCTCATCCTTATTTTAATGAACATTCCTCTTTATTTGTACTATTCGGAGTTGTCCAATTTGTGGTTTGTTAGTTGCATTAATACTATTACAGGGAATAGTTTGCCAGGAATATATTAAAACTATTTTGCTCATGATGATTAACACCTGGCCGTGTAGCAGCGAGTGAATGAAATTACAATGACTCACTATTTTTGCCTCATTTTTCTCGAAAACTACAGTGTGTAAGCCCAAACCAGCGAGAGGAGAAACACAGAGCAATGTTCTTCGATTAGATTGAATATCTCGTGCTGCCTCTTTTGAGCAAAACGAAAAGTCAGCCCTTCAGGGGGCTTATGGCTGCTCTTCTGAAGGAAAGCATTTTAAGTGCAGCGGAATTTTATATAATTATGTTATTCAGATTATTAAGCAATAGCAAAGAAGTTTTATCTTTATAGATACCCTTCTTGATAAGAGTTTTGACCACAAACATTTGGTTCAAAGGTTATCACTTGTAGAACAGTGTTTGTTTTCATTTTAGTCCTTTACTGTTGTCCTTGTCTTGAAAGTCAGGCTCTCATACATGGCAGTGTATACAGATGAATGAATTACTCTTGTTGAACATAAATACTTTCTTGACTCTCCGCATTCTTTCTTTATTGATCTGCTTTCTGAAATAGGCCTTGAATGTGAAGCAAAATATTAGTTTAAGAAAGCAGACATGTTAATATTGATGTTGGATATTGTTACCTAACTGTGTTGGTGGTTTGTTGAAAAAAAGAATGGCTTAAGATCTCTGCCTGTCTGATTAGATACCAATCAGTAAAAAGCCCTGAAGAATGATATAAATCACATTTTTTAGGTCATTTTTGCAAAATGTTTAGCCTGCTGGCAATGGAAAAAAAAAAGAGGGGAAAGGGAAAGAAAGAAAAAAAGAAGATGACGAAAAAAATATTATTTTCTTTTTTGTCAAAGGGGAAGTACCATGGGGAGGGGGGGGGGGGACAAATCATGATCTATTCTTATTAGTGCATTGAAAAACAAAAATGCAAAACCACAGAAAAACAAGCAAAAAATTAAAATCATAATAAAATTAAAAAAAAACAATGCGAAACTGGACCATTATGCAATGTTTAAAACGGCGATTTTAACTCCCATAAAACACGTGCTGCGAGTTTTTTGAACGGCTATATATAACAATGATGCTTTTGTGAACGTTGGAAATTTTAGCATACAAGAATAACATTAAACACAGCATACTAATAAGGACGTGATGTTTTATCGACCATTTGATAGGTTAATGGGCTTATAAATTATTAATGAGTTTTTGAAATGTACGTGTACTGTACGTTGTGTTATAAGCTTTCTGTTAATAGAAAAACGTTTTTGGTATTTTGAAATACACACCAAATCACCAATCGACAAATCCCCTTTAATAACCAACTACAGGTACCTCTTTCACAGTATTATATTTTTAAGCTTCTGTCACTTCAACCAGAGATAGAAATTTATATTTTTTCTTTCATAATTTTGGTTAATTATTTTGGTTTTCTTTAGCACTCGGCTGTAAGTCAACAAGGTGATGGAAACATGAATTTTGTGTTTGTTTCCACGGGTTTGGATTCAGTTGTAGAAGCTTCCAAACTAGATGTTGATTAAGGGGTTCTTGTCCTACAGTATATTTAACAAGGTTCTCATTATATTTCTCCTCAGAGAAGGTTTAGAAATAAGTATTTTTATGTGTAATCATTCACCTAACTGAGGTATGGGATTTTATTTTCCTCAGACTGGAATTGTTATTGTGGACGACTGCAAACTTGCTGTAGCATTGAGTTTTGGAACACGAGTTGGGTCATTTTCCTGTGCCGCAGCCCAGAGAGTGAATCCTAAGGTTGAGTCAGATAATTACAGGTACATGAGAATGTCACTTAAAGATAAGTACATATAAAGTTGTACTTTGCACCTTCACTCTGGGAAGGGCTACACTAGTCGACTGACATTTACTCCTCTCATGTTTTTAGCTCAATACCCTAAAAGGACTGGTAGCATCATACCTCTCACAGAAGTCATTTTAGATTTTAGCATCCTAACGGGTACCAAACCACAAATTTTAACTCCTAAAAGGTACAACGATCACCCCCTCACAGGGGGTAGCAACCTTGTTGCTTTGTGACTGATTTATGCCGACAAAAGGCAAGTTCACATCAGGGTCCCATCAAGCATATTCAGCTGTAACAGGTGTTACGGGTTACAAACCTGTATGACAGCCATGGCCTTGACTACCGACCCTCCAACCTTCCGATCAACAGTACACCACCACCGCACCTTCACAAAATACGAAAAGATTGGAGATTATTGCATTCAACGTAGAAAGAACGCACTCCTAATACAGATTGGAGTCTGACGAGGTTGTATGGGACAATGTTGATTGAATGAATGGATCTTGGGACATGTATCTGGCATCCCTAGCAGATTTTGGAGGAGCAGATGACATCATCACCAACTTGTCAATGGAGAGAGAGCCTGATGACATTGAATGCACTCCCTAATCTTGGATTATTACTAGTTTAGTATTAAAGAGAGGTTGTATAATACATACATGAGTCAGTATTTCTCATGTAGTGTTGGTATTTTTTGAAGATCGCTGGATCTTACTGGTCCACTCCTGATTGGCGGTACGCTTCCATTACCACTGACTTTCCCCATTCCCTACAAGCACTTTACTGGCTGCATTAGGAATGTCTACATTGATCATAAATTCCTGGATCTGAGCCGTCCACTTTACAATAATGGGACGACTTCAAAATGCCCTAACATGAGGGATTTCTGTTCAAGTAAACCTTGTCAGCGGGGAAACTGCTCCAGCATTCTTGGAACACATCGCTGTGAGTGCCCCTCTGGTTATGGTGGACGTTCCTGTGAGACAGGTATTGTGTGTAATGTACGGTTCCAGAAAATATCCGTACTCCCCCCACTGGTTTTTTGTTTAGCATCTCCCCTCCCCTCACGAATTTCCAGTTTAGCTTCATACTTTGCTTCAAACTTTTTTGACTTCTAAGACCCCACCCTCCTCCCCCTAGACATTTCCAGTTTAGCTTCATACTTTGCCTCAAAAATTTTGACTTTTAAGTTCCCCCCCCCCCCCCCAGGAATTTCTAATGACCTTCCATGGGGTGGGTATGGATTTTTTTCTGGAATTGCATAATTTACTCCTTAGTTGCTTTCATTTCAAAGAATGCCCATGCTGTTTAAATTCCAGTTTTCAAAATGTCATAAAATGTAATAAATAAATAAATAAAAAATAAATGAATAAATAAATAAAGACAGAGCAATAAAGTCCCAGTTCCTACCAGCATCTAATTTCTCCTCAACTGTACCATTGTGCACATGATTAAACATTCAGATACTGAGAAAAAAAGCAAATGATCACTAAAGATAACATGCATTGATTGGTAAACAAATTGTCTCAACTAGTCCCATAACAAATATGTAGAGAATAGTAGGGCGAATGTACATATTGATATTAAGAATAAGGGGTTAAATCCAATACAGTGGAACCCCGATCTTATGATCATCAATCTAACGATATTCCCAATTTAAAGATCAACATTCTGTGTCCCAGCAAAAGTTATTTATAAATCAGGAGTTCGTTTACAATGATATCCCGATTTAACGATATGATTTTGCTGTTCCCTTGCCATATCATGAAATCAAGGTTCCACTGTAATGACCAGCACCTAATGTCACTACTTGATTAAACATACAAACTGTCATGTGAATAAACAAAATAATGTCACAAAATTATTGCAAGTTGTAAGTCTGGGCTGCCTAGATTAGCTTTCGCTACCTGCAGGCCAGTCTGATCTCTTTTGCTTCTTTTTTTTTTCTTGCTGGATTTTTGAATAAACGGTGAATTAAATAAAATTTAATGCCTTGATGTTTGAACAAATTCTCTCAACAAGCACCATGAGAAATACATTTTATAGAGAACAGAGGCGAGTCTGAATTTGAGGTGCTCTCTTCAAAACTATGCCAAGTGGACATTTGCTTATGAAATCCAAATTGCTCTAACTAAACTATAGAATTTTTGTTTTTTGGCATACAGATTCATTAAAATCATGGTTAAAATCACACTAGCCTAAATTCTTAGAGCCTCAAATAAGAAAATAGTCATGGAAGCGTTTGTTTCTTGTCTGATAATCAGCCTGTTTCCCAAATTTGAGCAGATTGCAGTATTATTTGGATTTTATGGAAAAATTTGCACTTACATGTAGCATGGTTTTCAGCCGAACCCTTAATTTGTATGTTGCTAATTTAGCTTACATGTACATGTAAAGGGTTAAATGCCCTCGTAAAATACTACTCAATCATTACACACACACAAAAAATGTAGCTTTCATTTCAATATCAACAGCTAATAATGAGGCCATGGGTGACACTGGGGTGGAAATATATATACATGTTTTTTGCTTGGTAGGACATGCAACCTTTTAGGCAAATATTAGTTTGACAGGACACATTACAAAATTGGCCACAAAATTACAAAAGTGACGTGTTAAATTGTTTACCCCAGACACGATGCCCCAGAGTATAAAATTATGATGCATTAAGGAAAGGTGCCTCCTTTTGTAACTGGATGTAAATTGTTCTTGGCATCTTGTGAGGGCCCAAGGGGGCTCTGATTTCTTAAGGATGGTGTCTTAATTCTAATTAAAAGGTTTTTTTTTGCGTGGATTATGACTATGCGAGAAAAGAAGCTCACAGCAAGGGCTGTTGAAATCCAAAAAGAAAATTGGGAGTAACCGATCCTTTTTTAGAGAAAATTTAAGGCTTCTACAGTGTATGAACTTAGAATAAATGCTGCACCTTTTTATGTACATATCGTTGCTTACTTACATGTATCTCTGAGAAAATGTTGGTGCCCTGATTTTCTATTTGGATTCCAATAGCCCTAGCTAATTAATGTAAGATCTGCTTTTTCCTGCATGGTCAATTAAACTGCCAAATACCTCCCCATTCATAGGCACTGCCCCTAAAGGTTTGCACACATTACAGTGCAATCAATTTACCATTCTAAACAAAAAATCCAATTCATTTTGTGATGTGTATGTTCTATGGTTGTCACATTAATATTTTGGTTCTCTCCAATTGCAAGGTTGTTGTTTTGCTGACCGCAGCACTGTAAAATAACACAACTGTGTTCTTTTTGTTTTAAGCAATGACATACACCCAGCGATTCTCAGGTCAAGGTTATAAGCAGCTACCTATTACGATGAAGATCAATCTCCTGTGGAGTTTCTCTCTGAGATTCAGAACTTCAAGACCTTCTGGAACTTTAGTTGAAATGACATTCAAATCCTCGTCATCAGTGCTTCAGGTAGGCAGGATTTATTCTGGGGGCCCATTAGCCAGATGGAACTAAGGCAACTGGTTGGAAATTCATGTTACCTGTATATGATCTTATGGGAGACATGCCACTTGGATGTCTGGGTAAGTGTACAGTTCCAGCAAAAATCCATACCCACACCATGGAAGGTCATTGAAAATTCCTAGGGGGAGGGGGGTCTTAGAAGTCAAAATTTGAGAAGCAGAGTATAAAGTTGGAATTTCCTGGGGGAAGGGGGTTTGCAAAACAAAAATCCTCCTGTGGGGGGAGTATGGATATTTTCTGGAACTGCACAATGCTTGGGGGACTTAAATTAGTGTACATGTATATGATAGATTTTTTTATTATTTGCTTGATCAAATCTTCATGCTATTCTTGTATGAAAATCGAAAAAAAAATCCCTATTAATTTTCTTTCTTGGGTTTGAGACAAAAAAAACCCCATGAAATTTCACTTCTGGTTGGGGTACAATACTGCGCAAGATGGGACACTTGGAATAGTACGGCTATGATGTCAAAACAGGATCGCTTGTCTCGTGGTTTCTCTGTTCCTCAGTTGTTTTTCGTGTGCAAAGGAAGAAAGCTGTGTTGACAAAGTTATGACTGTGAATGTTAAATACTCACAACATTTAACAACTGGGGAATAGCGAAACCGTGATGGTAGCGATCCTGTATTGATGTCACAGCTACATGATTGTATACTATCCCTGGTCTCTCATCTTGCACAGTATTGTCACATTTTTGTATGCCTGAAACGCAGGGAAGGAAACTTGATTAGGAGTTCTTTTCAATTTTCATTAAAGCACAACACGAAGATTTGATCAAGCAACTTAAAAAAAGTCTGTCATATATAATTTAATGTGTATTATCAGCAGATTGTTTGAGTCTGTGATTTGGAAGGGAGGGGAGGGGGCTTATTTTCAAAGGCACTAAATTTTTTAAAATATGTTTTTTCCTTCTTCCTAAGGTGGTCAATGGCAAACTGACATATCACTACAATGGGCTGCTAGTTCTTCAGATTCCTCACATAGCTGTGAATGACACCAAGTGGCATCATGTGGACATAATTTGGTCGTATACTTCCATCTTCATCACGGTGGATTACATCTACCAAGTTTCCGTGCCTTCATCTTACGGCAATGAACTGGAGGAAGTCAAAGAGTTCTTCTTTGGAGCAAGGAAGAATTCCACAAGATCTGCGGTGTATGGCGGATTTAGAGGCTGTATGCAAGGTATAATAATAATATAAATTATTATACAGTTGAACTATCTATGAGGAGACACCTCAAAGGGGCTATGTGGGAATTGTTACGTTTTTTGAGTCAAGTAATTTTCAAAAACAAATTAAGCCAGTTATTATCAATTTTTGTAATATAGATATGACTGTTTTACTGAAAAATACACCACTCGTAAAGTTACGTAAACTACATCCAGGACCCGAGTGGCGTATTTTCCATATCCTCACTAGTCACTAGTGAGGATATTGATGACATCACTTCCTGCTTTTACACAGTTGTTTGTGCGTGTCTAATAAAAAGAAAATTACATGGTGGCTTTACCCACTGCGTCAGTTGCCGTGCAATATATTTTGATTTGTAGTAATTCTACAATGCCACACGTTATAATACAAACTGATTGGGAAGCAGGGATGGCGCAGTGGTGAGAGCACTCGTCTCCACCAATGTGGCCCGGGTTCGAGTCCTGGACTCGGCGTCATGTGGGTTAAGTAGAGTTTGTTGTTGGTTTTCTTCCCTACTCCAAGGTACTCCGGTTTTCCTCCCCCCACAAAAACAACAACAACAACTTTTCCAAATTTCAGTTTGGAAGATCGACTGTTTGGAATTGCCACTGAAATTCTCATTTATTGCGTTTGACGTAGAAAAAACGCGCTAATATGGATTGGGGTCGAGATTGTATGGGACAGTCGATCGATGAATGAGTGGATCTTGGGATGCGTATCTGGTATCGCCCACAGTTTTTGCAGGGGCGGATGACATCATCACCAACTTGGCAAAGAGCTTGGGATTGAGATCATCGGATGTATTCCTAAATCTTTGATTGGTACTTGTATATTTTTCTATTTTTGATTGCAGTAATATTGTGTATTTCTTATTCTACTCATTTCATGTTCCCAGGGGTTTATATAGGAAGCGCAGAGGTCAACATGAAGAAAGGAAACAGCCGTAACGTAGTGACTGGCTGTGAGGATCAAATGCCATCGCACTGCTCATCAAACCCCTGTCCTAAAGACAGTACATGCCAGGATAAGTTTGACTCCTACGAGTGTTTGTGCCCTGCTGGATTTGTTGGGAAGAACTGTGTGAATGTTTGCTCTCTGAAGCCGTGTCGGCATGGCAAGTGCATTAGAAATGGAACAGGAAAAGGATTTAGATGTGTCTGCCCGAGTCAGTACACTGGTAAGTTGGGGAACTGGTCATAACAAGTTTGTTCGAAGAGGACCCACCTTGTCTGGGGCAAGGGGGTTATCGAAGACACCACCTGTCTCATGAACATTACCGACAAAATGTAATTGGCTTTAAAATTTGGTTGACACAGAAACAAACACAGATACAGAAAAGATACATGTACCTTTGAATTAGTAGGCACCGTCCTTAATTGGACAAAACATCTTCATTTCCGGTGATTGTTCCATAAAGGTTTAAATGTTCTAATCAGCTCAAACATTTCTTTTAGGTGAATTCTGTGAGGTTCGTTTGGAGACGCCATGTCGAGACAGATGGTTTGGTTCCCCGAGTATTGGCGTCTGTGGTCCGTGTATGTGTGATGTTGGAATGCTTCTCAGTCCTGTTTGTAACAAGACCACTGGAGAATGTTACTGCAAAGTAAGTGCATGTACTACATAGAGCGGTTTTCAATGGAGTGTCGAAAGTAATTTTGCGTTACTGCGCTCAGTGATTGGTTAGCAAAACTCGCGCCAATTTCTCAACCAATGAGAAGCAAAGTCAAAAGCAATCGTGTCTTGTTCGCTCGCGTTTTCCCGCGCTTGGCGACGGTTACATGAATTTGGTTCGAGTTCTGATTGGTCCATTGCGATGCTTGCGTCTGTTGTGGTTGTTGAAAGTAATAGACCCTTATCACTCGATCGGCGGTCATGTTTAGAGTCTCGGGGGAATAAAAAGCTTTGTTTTTGCACGGCAAGCCTCGGCCAGACGCGAATTCAGTGCGAGGCTTGCCGTGCAAAAACAAAACTTTTTATTCTCCCGAGACTCAACATGGCCGCCGAGTGATAAGGGTCTATTACTTTGCTATTGGTTTTACGGCATTCGTTTGAAAACCGCTCTTTACGTTGTTGATCTAGCGTGAGGTCCGTATTGGAAAAAAATATTGGTCTCGTGTTTATGGACCGAGCCGAACTGGACCAATATTTTCCCAATACGGACCGAACAAGCTAGTTCAATAAGGTTTTTATTATATAGGCTTTCCCCGCTTGTTGCTTTCTATTCCGCGTGAAACTTTTTAATGTTCAAGCAGTGCGAGAAAAAGTGCAAGAAAGTAAAAACTCCAACATGACTTCCTTTGAAGACCTGAAATCTGGAAATCTTTTCACTTTCTTCACGGGCCGGAGTGATTTTCTTTGTTTTGTCCCGTGAATTATTTATAAGCCTGAAAAGTCTCCATCAAAATGACTGTGTAAATTCAACAAAAAATTGCTATTGTACCCAATCTTAGTCATGCCAAACTGTCAGTGTGTGTAGTCACCTAACATAGCACCTTTTCATTCTCTAGCCGAAGCATTACCGCAAGGTCCTGAGCTACGAATTCGCAGCAGACAACAGGAAAACCCCAGTGTTTAGCGAAGACTGTTTCAAATGCGACTGTGAGAGTGTCGGCAGTACAGGTGACTACTGCAATGTGCAAAATGGGCAGTGTCCTTGCCAGCGTGGTAGACATGGTGCCAGAGATGTGATTGGTAGACGATGTGACACTTGTGAAGACAAACAAGGGGAGATTATCAGTGGCAAGGGGTGTGTTGGTGAGTGCCGTGACCTTTGCAGCAGTTACTTGACTGAACGACATATGTTTAGGCAAAATATGAGGCTATCCCTACCAAACGTTAAACAAAATTTTGGGAAAAGGACCTTCCTTTTTACTGGCGCAGAAATTTTTAATAAACTCCCTTTAAACATTGTGAAGAGTGAAAACATTCAAACGTTCTGCCGCCAAGCAAGACATTTCTTTTTATCTTAACTTTGATATTTTTATTACTATTTTAGGCTTTGAATGTGATTCTGCATTGTATTTTCAGGCTTTGTATTGTAGTTCTAATATTCTAGTAGGCATTTTTAACGTAAATGTTCATGAAAATTCTTGATGTAAACTATTTTTTAAGATATAGGGCCCCTATGGAGACCAGCCTTAGAGCTGAATATGGGCTTCCCTGTGTAAATAAAGTTTTGTTTTACTTACTCAGTTAATTACATATTATGACAAACAGCGGATATAAATTCTCCGGGTGCAATTTGATATACGACAGGCTTGTTTATAAACTCTATGTTGTCATGTTTTAGTGATAAATACATCCTGCCCCAGAGCATTTGCTGAAGGCATATGGTGGAGTAAGGCGAGCTTCGGTAAAATGTCTGATGAGGATTGTCCGTTTGGATCTTCAGGTGAGAGTGTGATGCAGTATTGTTAGTATTTTTGGAGCCTTTAACCCCTAATATCAAAGAACAAATTCCCCTGTCTTGTCCCCATAATTTTCTTATAAAAGTACTGGAGAAGTTATTAAAATATCAAGAAAATTCACCTTGGGTGATCATATCCTTAATTCTCATGACCTCAGGGGTTGAATAAGCATTGATATTACAAGGAGAAATTTGATTTTAATCACTGCTAGGGCTTAAAGGGTTAATGAAAACCAAAACCAACGTAATTACTCCGACCAATCGCAACAGAAGCAATCAGCGCAATAAACCAATCAGAATTTGAAGCTAATACACAGTGACCGTCGCCAAGCGCGGGAAAATGCGTGCAAGCGAGGCGTGATTGGTTTTGGTGTTGTTTAACAAATCGACGGCAGTTTTCTATGGTCTATACTCTTATAGACCATAAAATGACGTCAAAAATGTTCAAAACTGAAGTGGAACCACGAGCCGCAGGCGAGTGGTTTCACTGCCGAGGTTTGGACATTGTATGGCGTCATTTTATGGTCTATAAGAGTATAGACCATAGAAAACTGCCGTCGATTTGTTTTTTACAATAACATGGAAAAAGTACGAGCGGAATTGACTATTTTTTTCGTTGAGAAAGCGCGCGCGTTACATCTGACGTCATTTTTATTGTCTGTACTCTTATAGACAATAGCTACGAGCCAATCAGCGCGCGAGAATTTGGACAGTTATTGTAAAATTCTGATTGGATGAGAAAATGGCGCGAGTTTTGGCAACCAATCACGGAGCGCTGCAAAGCAAAGCCAAAGCAAACGTGAAATTACTTTCGACATTCATTTGAAAACCGTTCTAAACATCGTTATGTTTTGCAGGAAAAGCAACTCGACTATGTGATAAGGATGACGGATGGCAGAAGCCGAGCCTGTTGGCTTGCGTTTCCAACTCATTCTTAGCTTTGCAGAAGAAGGTGAGGACATTAAGCTGTTTGTTTGATAGAAATTGTATGTATGATTCTTCATACTTGACGATGAAACGCGTGTAAGTTTTTGATGTTTCTGTTGTCTGATGAACACTCTCGAGTTTAATATACATCGAACGGGAAGACCAGTCTGCCTGGCTCAATAGTCGAACATTGGAAGCCGTCAAATAGCAAGAAGAGGAGGACAAGTATGAGAAAACATTGTTCTGTTATCCACAACTGTAAAATAAATTGTCGTACACGGTAGTTTTAATCACTGGAGTCTAACGAAATCTACTTCAATTGGATGAGAGAGCTAAAAAATGCTTGTTGCTGTCCAAGAATTTCAAGCTCTTCAAAGTCAAGCCACCAAATTAATTGTTTGTGCTTGTTCTTCTTTTGTTTTAGTTGACAAACCTGACCTCTGGTGTCGTGAACTGGGAGCCTGAGTTTGCCATTGGTTTAGCAAAGAAGTTAGATCTTGCCATCACGTTATCACCGCGTCTCTACGCCAAGGATATTGAAATCGCTCTGAAGATTATTACAACGCTGTTTGATTATGAAAGTCAACAGAATTCCAGTACACTTGTCTCAGCTCGGACGAAGGAGTTTGCTAAGGTATCCAGTTAACAGCTTTTTAACCTAAAAGAGCAGCAAAGTACATG
Source organism: Pavona decussata (assembly GCF_977016875.1). Lineage (NCBI taxonomy): Eukaryota > Metazoa > Cnidaria > Anthozoa > Scleractinia > Agariciidae > Pavona > Pavona decussata. The sequence continues at coordinate 712,369 of NW_028145483.1, forward strand.
TACAATTGTTCAAAATTTGGGAAAAATTTTTCTTTGGGAAGAAAAGATTTATTAAATCATGACTCATTACCACATTCATTTGAATGATCAAGGCTAAGTATTTTATCCATTGACTCGAAAGAAAAAGGCGCCTTGTTAATGTAGGGTAACTATAATAAACAGAACCAGAGAAAGTAGGAGAAAAGGCCCTTCAAAATCTCCAAGTGGTCCTCATAAGCCAATTTCTAAAATAATCCCTGGATTGGGTCCAGGAAATCAAAAGCTAACTCAACGTTCAATGTGTTCCCAGGTTCTGCTTCTATCTGCAAGCATGCTGTTTAGCTCAGACAACAAAGATGTGTGGGATCACATTCAACAGGTAAATATGAAAGCTATTTACTTTACAGAATTGCCGCGGCACGCAGAGATGCAAGCGTGAACTATATAATGGACATCTCAAGGTGCTTCCTAACCTTAATTCTTACTAAAACAATTATTTCTGTCAAACATGAACTCAAGTCATATAAAAATGATAAAAAGGGTTAGGGTTAGGTGCATTTCTTGACATAAGTGCTATACAGAGAAACTCTAGAAAATAACTCGATAAAATTACGGTGCAGGTTACGGAATTCTGAGATTTTGTTTTTGTTTTTGTTTTTGTTTTTTGTTTTTTTGCATCGAATGTCGATCGAACTCCTTTAGCGTAGGGCGCAAAAAATGCCGGAAATTTGACCGGGTTTCCGATCTTCCCTTTTAAAATCCGATGTCAGTTGCAAGGATTGTATTAGAGTTCACTTGGATTATTTTAGTGTGGAGTGTTGGGGCCTGTTTACAGTGGAGAACAGCGCGCATGAAAATTGGAGACCCGAGCGCTCCGTCCCTCCGCCCAGTCCATACTCGGCTCGATTCGCTCGTTGATGTTTCATTAAGGAGCCAGTTCACAAGCAAAGAGTTGTTCGTTTAAGAGATCTGTTTGTATGTTGTTGTTCTTTTCGCTTTTGTGGAGGAAAGAGTGAGGCCCTTTACCTTTTGTTTGTTTAAACTGTTATTTGTAGATTCCACTTTGACATACAGAACTCTGCCATTTTTCACTTCTTTCCGCAGAATTCTGCAGGTACAGCTGCTCTGCTTCAACAGATGGAGAACTTCAGCGGCAATCTAGCGAGCGCTCTACCATACCTGAAGAGAGATTCACTTCGATACAGGCGCTCCACGGAGAACATCTTACCGCCATATACGATACTCACTCCTAACATAGGTATTCATCTGTTTTAACATGAGTTGATGAGGGATTTCCAAATGTTCACGATTTATTCTCTTTTGGTCGAGAATCCGCGCGAGAATCCGCGGGGAAGATCGCGCGACTGGCAAAGCCGCGAGTATCGTGGGCGTCGGAACGAGACTCGTACGGCTTTGCCCCTCGCGCGCGCGACTCGCCCCTCGAATATCTTGCGTTTTTCCTCGCGTATTCTCGAGCAATAAAAGACTGCTTGCATGCTAGGCGATAGGTAACTGAACACAAAAGAACGGTTAGAGGACAAGATTTGTAGCGAAGGATTGAGACATTACAATCCCCTCAAAATTGTGTCATACTAGTAACAACGGAATGTTTCGTCTAACTTTGAAAACAACAAAATTGCAACAATTTTAAACGAGCACAAAAATCTCCTTGTTGGAAACACCTTTCCCGCCGTTTTCTCGGTCGTTGCCGCAATCTATATGAGAACACACTAATTCTTCTATAAGCAGTGATTCCGGTAAAGGAAATTTTATGTAATATTTACGAGTGTTTTGATACTAGAATCTAAGTTTCTGGTTGATCAAGTTTGTGCTGATAAGTTCTTCTGCTACGATAGTGTTCATCGTCATCCTCAAAAAATCGCGAAACCTCTACCTTATAATCTACGTCTTATAAGTTCAATTTGTTTCTTAATTCCTTCAGTGTTTAGCACAAAAGTAGGGCATATTTTGATGCGTTCCTCGCTGACGGAAGTGTTTCAACGCAAAGTGTTACTCGCTCCGTTACTTAAGTGTATCGGGTAAATGTAATAATTCTTTAAGGACAGTGCCTACTTTTGTTACTGCGCATACTTTCTGCGCATCTTGAGATACTCGGGTTTCCTATGGGTGGTGCCTACCAATACAGGGATATTTTTGCACGGTTTAAAACTATGCGGAGAAAGTAGAACTTAGCAAGTGCTCTTCAATTTTAAACAAAACGCCATACATTTCTTTGTATTTTACTGTTTTTGTTTTTTTTTTTAGAATAATTGTTGCTTAATTATCTCTAAAAAATGCGTGGTTACCCACAATTTTCTTTTTAGATTTCAATAACCCGTGCTAAGATCTGCTTTCCCGCATAGTCAAAAATTCTTTAAAAAAATACTTGTTCATTAGTCGGGACCGTCCTTAAGGAGGCTCGAGGCAGTTTTTTTGTACTAAGGGTGGAAGTTTTGAAATTACAATCTCGCATACAAGATAAACTTCGATCTCCTTCATACTACGTCATCGTTTCAACATATGATCAAAGTTAATTTTCTCATCGGTTTCCAAGCGACAGCTATTACCATAGCAATGGAAGCGCATAGCATCTCATTTACAACATTGTCGATTATCTCGAAATCTAGTGAGACACTTTATGACGAAACTTTAGGGATTTAAACTACCCAATCTATACAACTTGTAGACGAAATTAGAAAAAAAATCTGTAAGAGCGTTGTCAAGTAAATAATGAGTCAATTTTTACAGGGTGATTTTGTTTATTCCAGCATTTTTCACCAATATCTCTGGCAAAATAAAACTTGACACTTTTGTCTTTTCTGTCAAAGGGTCTTTTCTGATAACAAAACATTCTAAATGTATATTGAGCTTCAACTTGCCTCGAGCCTCCTTAAGGTCTGGTGCTTTTTAATACTGATGTCCTTCACTGGTTGCATTGTAGTTATGGATCTACATCCAGTGTTTGTCAGAGGATTTTCAGGGTTGTCTTATCCAGCCAAACCTGACATTTACAATGATGGTCCGTACAGAATCTGGCGCAATGTCTCCAACCGGATCGATATTCCTGCGAATTTCTTTAGAGGCGTGAAAGGTGAGAGAACAGTGTATTACAGAAAGTTTCCATTTTGTTGGCTTCTTAAGGTGTTCGATCTACCAATGAGATTGTAAGTTTAAAATTGAAAGCAAGGCTCTTCGCCTGAATGGAAGAAGCGTTTCCATTTGACACGCAGTTGCCGGAATTTCAAACCGAAAATGTTGGCCAAATAGAAACCGCTCCACGGTTAAAGAAGCCACATCAGTACTGATCTAAAAAGAGCGGGGGTCCCTGCCATATTTACACCACTGAACAATGGAAGCTGTTTGACCCTCTGTTTAGTTTTTGAGAGAAACTCAGGCATTTCCAAGAAGATAAAACATCATTTCATCTTTGTTTGTTTCAGAAATAAAGAACAGTCTTGGAGTTGGTTTCATGATTATACAGAACATCGGAGACTTGCTTCCGAAGTCGTTTGACGCAAAAATCAGGTACGTAGCCTGCGCAACTTTGCTTGGAAATGTGAAAAGTTGTCCATTAATTGTTTCCCTGCTTTTCTTCCAGAGATACAAAGTACAATGTACAAGTCAGCTCTGATGTGATTTCTGTCAAGCTGCCTGAGATGGAAGACGAGCCATTAAAAACTCCAATTAACATCTCTTTTGCCAACCGTGTGGTGCGTAACTTTCTTATTTTATATTGCGTTTTCTAGCCCTTCCCGAGGATGTCTAAAATCAAAATTGGTGCAAAATACCAAATTTCATATTGTAAAATATAAAGAAACAAATAAACAGTACTACAGGAAAGTACTGCTCAGTAGCTTTCATTTGAATGGTCACACTTTAGGATTGGATTTCACCCATAGACACAAACGGTACAACAACCTTGTACAGCATAACAAACAGCACCACAGGAAAGTTCTGCTCAGTAGCTTTCATTTGAATGGTCAAACTATAGGATTTTACCCAGAGACAAAAAGTTACAACCACCTTGTACAGGATAATAAACAGCACCACGGGAAAGTACTGCTCTGTAAACTTTCATTTGATGGTCACACGAAAGGATTTTATCCACCGATCAATACGACAAGACTCAAAACTTGCCTCTGCAAGTAAAGGGGTAAAATATAAAATAGTTAACGCCAACAAAAATCGTCTCACAAAGCTGTGCTCCCATTTGCAGGTCAATCGCTCATCGTACATTTGTGTTCACTGGAACTACTCAGTACCGTAAGTAAACATTTCCAAAACTTTTTTGATTTATTAACGTAGGTTTTATTCTCACAGTTAAAGTTTTGACATTCTTACGTTGCCATAGGAACACACGGGGTGGTGGATGGTCACGTGACGGCTGCAAACTGAAGTCATCAAACGTCACTCACACCGTGTGTGCATGCACGCACATGACAGCTTTTGCCGTGTTGTCTGATCTTAACCTTCAGGTGAGTATTGTAATGATTTGATTTGTAATGACTGATTCAAGCGCCATTGTTGTAATCACCTGATCGGTTAAACCCCTTGTTTTGATTGAACGAGAAAGTGGGTTGAACGAAATTTGGAAACAAACCATATTCTAAGCGTTCTATACATTCGTCAGTTTTTTTTATGAGGGCTACCCGCTCATTAATTCACCTATAAGGAGGCGGCAAGCTAATCCAAGACTGAAATTTGTCAGACAAAAAGTGCCTAGTGAATGTAATTGCAAGAAAGGCAAACCGTCCTAAAATTACGACTAAGATACATTGATTAAACCAAAAATGTTAAAGTGTATATGACAAAATATTTTTTATTTCCTTGATAAAATGTTAACGTTGTTCTCGTTTGAAAATCCACAAAAAAAAAAAAAAAAATAAATAAATAAATAAAATCCGTACGAATTTTTTCCCCGCGTTTGAGGCGTATAAAAGCGTCAAATTTCACTTCCGGTTGGGTACCGCGCAAGACAGGAGTCTGGGGATAGTAGGGTTATGACGTCAATACAGGATCGTTTTCTCTCGCGGCTTCTCTATTCCTTCGTTGTTTCATTCTGAGAATTCAACATTCCCATTCTTACCTTTATCCACACAGTTTTCTTCCCATGCACACGAAACACAACTGAAATCTGACACTTTTATACTCCTCAAACGCGAAGAAGAAAAATTGATCAGGGTATTTTTTCGATTTTCCTACGAGAACAACACGAAGATTTTACCAAGCAAAATAAAAAATATTCTGTCCCATACACTTTAAGGGAGATACTAGAGACTAAAATCCTGGTTTACTCGATTTGTTTCGACTGAACAGATGAGAAACACACAGATGAATTTTAAACGGGAAACTTGTCGTTCGCAAGATTCGAAATAAACGAGTTTCCTGTCTAAAAGAGTTTTGGTCCTAATTTTTGAATGATTGGATAAACCTTTATTTCATTACAGTACCCTGAAGCGGCAGCCTTTACCATGCGTTTGGTGACCTATGTTGGAATTGCTGTGTCACTTCTTCTCTTACTCGTCGTTTTCATTCTCTTCATATTGATGAGGTAAGTTTATTAACAGTGAAACGTTCTTGAACAATAAAACTAAATCTGCATTACAACCGTACCTCCACTTAGGGCTATGAACGGCAATGATTTCTTACCCAAGCAATAAACCTATTTCCGCGGACTGATATTGTAAATGATTTCCCGGCATAATGGGCCCTTTTCTCGCAAATTCTGTTTGAAGCTCAATGGCTGGTGTAGAAAAGTTCAACCGGATATAAATGTAGGTTTACGCAGCTGTGTTTCGCAGAAATATATTCGCATTCCTTTTGATAATATTTGGAAATTTTCAGCAACCTGTAAGTGATCTTCGGAGGTCTTCGAGTCATCCTCGGCGATCTTACTCAACAATACGTGACTTGCTGATCCGTTGTCGGTTTTCGGGTCACGATTCTTTACACTTGCTGCTGTCAGTATCGCAATTTTGGACGATACAGCAGCTCTCATACGGTCTCACGTGATTGGCTTGCAACCCTCCCAGGAAGCAATAGAAGAAACAACAGAACAATACCTCTAACCCTAAAAACAATAGCAGTTGATGCACAATTAAAGCAATAAAAGCTTACGAGAGCTGCTACACTCCTGGCATTGTTACGCTTTGGAATACTCCGCTAAATAACTCTTTCTTCTGTCTGTACAGAAAACTGAAGAGCAACTCTGTCTCAATCCATAAAAACTTGATTGTGGCGATTTTCATTACCGAGTTAACTTTCCTGATAGGAATCAACAGGACCGGGGATCAGGTATGTAAATTGTTATTTCTTTTTTCCCTTGAATATTGAACCATGACCGGCGTAGAGCAGTTCAGAATCGTTCACGTTGTTACAGTACTGCACGATATATCGTTGGCGTTAACTGTCAAATCCCACGCGCTGATTGGCTTGTAGCTATCGTCTGTAAGAGTACAGAAAATCAAATGACGTCAGATGTAACGTGTGCGCTTTCTCAACGGAAAATAAAGGCAATTCCGGTCACACTTTTTCCATGTTACTGTAAAAAACAAATCAGTGGCAGTTTTCTATTATCTATACTCTTACAGACCAGAAAATGATGCCATTAAAGGTTCAAAACTTGGCAGTGAAACCACTCGCCAAGGGATCGTGCTTCCACTCGAGTGTTGAACATTTTATGACTTCATTTCATGGTCTATTTAACAATTATTCCATGAGCGCGCGTTGGATATGAGATGATAGATAGCCAACGAGGCGCGTAGCGCCGAGTTGGCTATAATCATCTCATATCCAACAAGCGCGAGTGGAATAATTGTTTTATTAAAAACAATCGAGAAATATTGCTAGATCTTACTGATTTCGCTGTGCAAGAACGACCAGAAGGCTATTTAATGGTCGCCATTTCTCGGCCATGGTATAATGGCTCATATACCATGGCCGCTAAGCCAATCAAACCCCTCGAATTGCATTATACAACGATGCAGTTTTTAATAAAAGAGTATAGACCATGGAAAATTGCTGTCGATTTGTTAAATGTGTTTTAGTGAGTTTTCGACAATTTTTTGACAACTTTCTCATGCAGAGGGAAATATTTAAGAACCCAAAGACTGTTAGGCGTGGATTGCGTGGCACCCCTACGCAATAATTAGTCACCTATGGGCCGTTCGCACTTAACAGTTAAATCGATGTCGATCCATGTACGTTACAACCGAAGTGTGAATACTCTGAGGTCAACTAAATTTATACCTTTTTAAGCTGCGATTGGTGGAATGGAGGCCGTGAACGTGGAATTCACTGACAACTCTGCCGTGCAAAGTTCTTGTACTTGTTGTCTTATTGAAATAATGTCTTTTCTGTCTTTGTTTTGTTCCCGACAGAGAATCTGCAAGCTGGTCGCCATTTGTCTCCACTATTTCTTTTGCACCTCGTTTTCATGGATGTTCGTGGAAGGACTGCATATGTATCGCAGGCTCAGAGAGAAGCGAAATATTGACAGTGGAAAAATGTCATTCTATTATTTCATGGGCTGGGGTAAATATTAAAAGAAAAATCGTTAATTTAATCTTGCACATCACTGGAAGATAAACAACTCCACAGAAAAATAGTAATACTGCTCTCTAGTTACCATTTGAATTTCGACACTTGAGTATCTTATCGATGGAAAGACTTAAATGCTGGGGAGTTGAAACAGCACTACTGGATAGTAACGTTCAATAGCTTTCATTTGAATGGTCACACTTCAAGATTTTGTATCCAAGCTCGAAATTTAGAACCACCTTGTACAGCATAATAAATAGCACCAAACAAAAGTACTGCTCAGTAGCTTTCATTTGAATGGTCACACTTCAGGAGTTTATCCACAGACTCAAAAGTTAGAACCATCTTGTACAACGTAATAAACAACACCACAGGAAAGTCGATACTGCTGAGTGACGCAAACGCAAACGTTAAAGCACAATAAATCACTAATAGTTTGACTTTTCTCGATGTGAAAGGATTTGAAATTTTTTATACGTTGTCATTGACAATGACTTAAATCCGTGTATCTCCACATTTCTGTTTTCTAGGATGTCCAGGAATTGTGGTAGGAATCTCTGCTGGCCTGGCGAGCGAAGGATATGGTAGTGAAAAATTGTAAGTGGGCTATTTGTTTTGTTGAACTAACATATATAATTCCTTCATGTCTGCATTAGTTTGTTCCTATTCTGAGAAGAGTCAAGTGTGGAGACGAGGAAGTACCAATTGAGAAGTGTTCCTCTGCCACCTGTCATTTTAATTCCTCTGTATTGCGCTCAGTCATAGAGCTCGCATCTAGTCAGTTTTCTTTGTAATGGATAAGCGGCTTGCTTTGGAACTGTTCAATGCACCCTCATTGACCATTTTACGGTTACGGGGTTTAAATTCGCTCAAATTGGCATTAGAATTGATGGAAGTTGAAACTTTAACACTCGTTTGGCCTGAAATTCTTATGCGTTCTTGTGGTGTTTCAGATACTTCATCAGGCCTTATGATAGTTGAAACTCTTGCATGCGTTTGGTGTGTACATGTAACTTTATGCACTCTCATCGACCCTTATTCCAAAAAGTTTGAACTCTCATCATCTCCTGTTCTGATTTTTCCAAGGCTTAACGATGAAAACTATTTTGTAAACTATCTTGATTCTGTTTCAGCTGTTGGATGTCAACAGACGGGACTCTTATCTGGACATTCACAATCCCCATTATCATCGTTGTATCAGTAAGTTAGCGTCAAAATATTTGATTTTATAATCAAGGCCATGCTTTTTTCCTTTCTTCTTTTTGTTCTCTAACCTTAAATTTCCACATCTCGTAGAAAATTTACAAAGTTAGGTGATATGTTAGGAAATTGAATTTCTTGTGCTAGTAAACCGACAGTGGCTACTTTTCCTCGTTTAGAGCTAATAGAGCGGTCTTTGAGTCTTATACGTGTACCTTTGTAACGACAGACAATGACTGTAATGTTTTATTTACCTTATTTAGTAACTTGACTTTCATTTCTTGCTGAAATTACCAGTTTTGGAAATACCATACAATCTCTTATATTTTTTCAAAGTAATCGATACGCAAATTAAGCAAGTATTATGCTTGGATGACCTTTGCTTGGACAAGGCATTTTGTCGTTGTTTGACTGTTTCTTTATTCATTGTTTGGTTGATTTTGTCATTTCAGCTCAATACCCTTGTGTTCATCATGGCCCTGTGCATCTCACTCAAAAAACAATCTAGAAAGAGACGCCGCCGACACCATCACCATGAAAAAGATCATTCCAACCTCACGTAAGACTACACGAATCGTACCCCTGCATGTTTGCGTTATTAGCGCCAAAAAAGGAGTGTTACCTTTAAGCCATTTCTGAGTTGCTGTGAACCTCATTATGAAAGCGAGGCTAAGCGCAAAGCTTTTCATATGAAAATTAGTTTGGTTTGCTTATGAATGAAAACTGATTTCATTATAAAAACTTTGTACGTAGCCTCGCTTTCATAATGAGGCTCAAAGCAACTCGGAAATCGCCTTTTATGTTTGTTGACTTGTAAATGACTTTGAATCCCAGCTTTGGGTGGAAATTGCTCCTTTATTTGTTCTGTTTTACCATTTCGTTTTGTTATTAGTTTGCTTTTATCACTGCACAACGATCGTTACATTAACACTGTACCCCATGAACACCGCACGTCTTTCAATATGGACTTAAGGTGATATTCCAAGTCCCACAGTGGAGGAGGAAAGGTGGGGGAGGGGGGTGGGGGGAGTGGATCTTCTTACTTTAGCAAAATACTTTTCCTAAAGTTTTACTTAAATAGGCTACGACTTATTCTGTTCCACAGGAGGAGCGTTTTTTTCTCAGAGACGAGATTGTACACCTTCTGATGTGTAAAGTTAGCTTGCATTTGTTACTCAGTTCGAACAATTGGAGTGTCCCCCCCACCTCTTACCAACGACCCCTCCTCCTCCCCTTACTAACGATCCCATAGTTGAACGCGCGCTAACTCTTGCCCCAGCCTACCTCTCGTTTCCAAAGTGGGCTGTGGATGTTTGCTTTCGAAACAGTCGCAACTAGGAAAAGAAGAAATAAAACAAACAACCGAAAGAGATTTTAACTGCTTTGTTTTGTTTTTCAGTGCTGGTTTACTCTCCACCGCTGCTCTTCTCCCGCTTATTGGTGTATCGTTTGCGTTCGGCCTTTTGTTAGTAAACCAAGAACTGGAGATGTTCCATTATCTGTTCGCAGGCCTAACTTTCTGCCAGGTATGCAACCTTTTCCTCCCTACGTCTGGCAAATATTCTTTATAGACTTCCTTCAAACAAATATTGACATCCAACGAATAACTGATCGTAGTGCAAACCTTGTAATTACGAACTTATGTCACCCCAGGCGCATGCGCACGTTGATGAGAAGCACTTTGAAATCGTTGGCTCAACTTTTCAAGTGCCTTCGGAGAGTTCAGGAAGGTTTTTTCATCTGTTTAAATGGCGTCCATCTTCGGAAAGTTAGCTGAATTTTTTTTTATTTACAAACGTTCTTTAGTAATTACAGCAGCTTTTTGTGTGCGATATCTTGAAAGTTTTTGCAATGGCGGAAAAGCAAAATTCCCGCGATGAGTTGCATGTAAATAGGCCATTTCCGAGTTTCTGTGAACCTCACTATGAAAGCGAGGCTAAGTGCAAAACTTTTCATATGAAAATTAGTTTTGTTTTCATGTGAATGAAAACTAGTTTTCATAACAAAAACTTTGCACTTAGCCTCGCTTTCATAATGAGGTTCAAAGCAAATCGGACTCTACTACGCATGTTCCCCAGCTGACATAGTCCTTTATTCCAGTAATTTTGCAAACCTCCAAACACATTTGGCATTGATGGACATTTGGTATACTGGGAAAAAGAAAATCCAAGTTCTCCCAACAGGAGTCGAACCTAAGACCTTGATAGGAGTACTATGCCTGTGTCACTGACCTGAATAAAACAACAATCACATTTGGCATTGTTTTTACCTCATGGGATTGTTGTGGGACAAACTTTGTAAATTTTCAACTTGTTTTATTCCTCTTGTATAACGTGAAAAGTCGGAACTACCCTTAAATTGGTTAAACTGTCACCTCAAATTCCGTACAAAATTTTGTTTTTTCGCAGGGCCTGTTCATACTGGTATTTTACCTCTTTTTGGACAAGACGGTAAGTAATTCATAACTTTATTGAAATAACATTTTTGGCACTACTGGGAAATCTGTTTGTTTAATTTGAAGGGTAATCGTGTTTTCGCTTTTTGTCGTTTTGTGAAATTATGTAGGTGAGAAAGGAAATCAAGAACATGTACATGCGATGGAAGACTGGGGACAAGACATATGGAATACACAAACCGACGCAACACTTTGTAAGTCACCAACCCACCCCCTCCCCCCCCCCCCCCTCAGTGTGCCATTCACCATCAAAACCGAGTAGAGAGATGACTTGAGCAAAATTTCCTCCGCTAGATAGAGTTGAAACATGGTAGTTGCTAATGAAAATACTAACATTACAGAGAACTGGCCAGCCCTGTATTAGACATTAGGGAGATTTCGCCGAGAATCGCGTTTACGTCAAATGGCAAACGTGAGATTCGTGTTTATCTTTTCTTGGAAAATAAGTATAATACTGTTCAATACTGCTTGTAACTTAGGCCCAGTTCAGGCGCCGAACTTTTCATGAGCCGAACCTAATACCTTGAATTAAGTACATGAAAAGTTCGACGTCTGAATCAGTTGAGAACGGCTGTTTCAATTTGGAACGGCTCAGCCGTTTTTCCCCCCTGGCTCAGCCGGGAATCTCGGCTTTGGAACGGCTTTGATTCAGACGCCGAACTTTTCATGAGCCGAACCAGAAGTGAAGTCTTATTTAGAGGCACAACGGCCAACGGCAGCCATTTGAGGACCACTCTTACTCGGAAAATCGCACTGGAAAAATCATGTTTAAATCGCTAAAATAAATAAATAAAAATGTTTAAATCGTTTAGTGTGACCAAGACCCTGTTCGTAATTCGTGGTTTGTCTTCTCAGAAACGCTCCTACCATCCAGGAGAAATGGCACCGCTTCGTACGCCGTACGATTTCGACGATGAAGGAAACGCTACGAGCACATCTACCACGGAGCCGTCAAGTAGCGGGTTCCGAAGCAGCATAACAAGCCGGTATACCACTGAGGATGCTACAAGTACCATGGGAGATGATACCAGTGTACCAGGTAGGTGCAAGATTGAATGGTCACACTTTAGGATTTCATCAGCAGACTCAAAAGTTAGAACCACCCTGTACAACATAATAAACAGTACCACAGGAAAGTAATGCTCAGTAGCTTTCATTTGAATGGTCATACTTTTGGTCAGTTTTAGACTTCATCCACAGACTCAAAAGTTAGAACCACCTTGTAGAACACTTGTAACAATCGGTACCATAAGAAAAGGTTTTCATCAACAGAAACACCATATACATCATAATAAACAGCAGCACGGGAAGGTACTGTGCGGTAGCTTTCATTTGAATAGTCACACGACATCTTATCCAAAGGACGGTTAGATCAACGTGAACCGAAAGTATGGTCCTGTTAGTGCAGGGTTGGTTGTTTTTTTTGGGGGGGAGGGTGGGGGCAGGGGTAGGGAGCGGTAGTGAAATGTAGAGTATCCTATGTCGTTACCTAAGCAGATGCAGAGACAGTTGTCGACATTTTTTAAGTTATGTAATTTTTATTTTATTTTCAGATGGAGAACTTCCAAAGGCGAAATATGCCGATAATCCAGAACTTGGTAAGATTCCTTTTCGATTTCACACTTACAAAGTCAAATATGCGCGAGTTCTCTTTGCATGTTACTGGTTGTTTTTATGCCTTAATAACTTGATCTAACCTACAACATATTTGTTTTACGTTGTCTTTAGAACTGGCAAGGAAAATATGGGAACAGCCAGAGAAGTCAGGTAATAAGTTCTTTTTGTAAAATATGTCAACAACAAAAACAAAAACAACAAGAAAACAATTTTAACGTATTTATTGCGTATCACTTATAACCAATATATAACATTACGGATCCAAATTACATGTACATGAAATAGAGCGGTTTTCAATTGAGCGTCGAAAATAATTTCGCGTTTGCTTTGTTTTTGCATTACTACGCTCCGTTGTGACGGAAGGTTTTTTCCGCTTTCTGGATAACTAGTGACTTTACGGTTCTCTGGCGTTCGGAAATAACTGACAACACGGGAAATTAAACTCAAATGTGCAACTCGCTTGCGTGAAAGAGCCGTCACTCTTGGGGTACGGGATCAAACCCGGCACGAACTGGTACACAGCAATGAGAGAAACTTGACTTGAGTCCAACGGCGTTTATTTCTTGAAGTCGTACAACTTCTCAGAGAAGTAATCATGAGTGTAATCGTACAGGTTGCTGTAGATGTAATCGAAAAACAGTACAAACTGACTACTTTATATATGATTCGTACAGCTATTCAACTGAAAGAAATACAAAGAAGTGCATACGCAATTTGTTTGATCTTAGCGTAAAGTAAACCACAAAATATATTTTTAACTCCAGAAGCAATAGACCCTTCTCCAAAATGGCGGCAACAGATTTGAATGAGTTAAAATTGAACTGAATGAAAAAACCAATACCAGCACTGGAAAGACCACCTTTACGTTAGTAACCTTGCAAAGTTTCAGCATATTGAAATTTGGCAAATTTACAGACGTTTGTATGACTGGAGGTATACGTCATACCCCCAGTCATACAAGCGTCTGTAAATTTTTCATATTTCAACTTACATTTTCTCAGCTGATATTACACCTGAGATGCTGAAACTTTGCAGGGTTACTAAACTAAAAGTGCTCTTTCTAGTGCTGGTATACGTTTACTTACTTACTTACGTTAACTTATTTGAACTTTCCGCCGCCATTTTGGAGAAGGGTCTAATACTAAGGCTATTTTGAAAAGTAACCTAAATTGAAAATTCCTTAAAACAATAAATTACAAGAGCAGCACAGTCGGCAAAGTTCTTGGAGCACGTACTAGCGAAGTATGAATAGAATTGCAAGGTCAGCGAGCGACTTTTGGAGCACGTATCATTGCCGTTTAATTACATAGTTTACCACCCTTAACAAAAACTGCATATTTGGAATTATACGAATCAGCAAAACCATTCATACTGATCTGGCTATTCCGCCAGCAAATTAACAGCTATTTATATGCGAACGTTCGACTAAAAATAAAGCAGAAGGTATTGAATTAAATCGAAAAGTGTCAGATTGAATAGACACCGCGCAGTTTTAAAGGAAACTAATTAAGGCAGATGGATTACCTTAAGTACAGTAGTTATTTGGTGAAATAGTATTTTTAGAAACGATCACAAAGAATATTTGTGCAATAACTCAATGTTCCGGAAAGCGCTTAAACAAAAAGTTAAGTTCGTTGTGCCACGAGAACAAGTACTGTTGTCTTTTACAGGATTATTGTCTAAGCATGAAAACAAAGCAATTGACAAGATCCCTTTATGGGTGAATTCGGTTAAATGTAAATATAGTGAAGCGACATATTCCCTTTAAAACTAAATGCTACGCTAAGCAACAATAAAAAGCTAAATCCTTATGCAAAGCTGGATACAAACAACACAAATTCTTGAACCTAACTTACCACTTTAACCTCCTCAATCACACAATTGCAAGACACTAGCAACTTGTTATCAGTGCTAAGGTCTCCTAACACTGTGATTGGTTAACAAAACTCGCGCCACTTTCTCAACCAATGGGAATCCAAACCAAAACCAACGGTGTTTGGCCGCACGCGTTTTCCCGCGCTTGGCGCCGGTTACATGCATTTGCTTCGAATTCTGATTGGCTCGTTGTGTTGTTTACATCGTTGCGATTGACCAGAGTAATTACTTTGGTTTTGGTTTAACGAAACTCAACTGGGAACCCCTTTAACAACAAACAAAAATAAACAAACGACATCACAAAGAAGATTAAATTTAGAATTACTGTTGACTATAAAAGATAGCGAAAAAACTGAACGTTTCGGTGTCATCTTGGCACACCTTTACTTTATGTATAAATTATCTTTTCTGTTGCATTCTTTACTTGATAATGGTGCCAAGATGACACCAAAACGTTCCGTTTTTCGCTAATTTTTATAGTCAACATCAGAAAGAACAGTGGTAATATAAGTGGCGGTTAAAAGCTGGTACAGTTTAAGTAACTACTGGATGAGATAATCACATTACCTACTGCTTAATTTTAGCTAAGGGGTTAGCTAAGAACTTCCATTTTGCGTTGAATTTACGTAGCCACCCACCCTCCCTCCCACCCCTCTCACGAGCAATGTATTCCTCTATCTCTTAAACTCGGAAAATAACAACGCTTCAACTGGAGATATATCTTTTAGCAAGTAATATAATTCACATTCTGGAAAGAGTTATATCTGAAATGATTATGTACAGTCGAGTCATTGGAAGTTTGAGTTATCGAGGGTAAAATTACATAGAAAACGACCTGAAAGGAAAGGAAAATTGGTTCGAGTTAGCAAGGGTTCGAGTTATCGGGAGTCGACTGTACTGCTCAGTAGCTTCCATTTGAAGAGGCACACTTCAGGGTTTATCCACAGACTCATATGTTAGAACCATCCCTTACAGTGTAACAAACAGAAACAGTGAATAAGTGAATGTGCATCGCAGTTAAGTACGCAGCTTAAGTAGTCACGAAAAGGAAGCCTGAAAAAATAATTCAGGCTTGAACGGGGTTCGAACCCATGACCTCTGCGATGCCGGTGTAGTGCTCTACCAACTGAGCTATCAAGCCAACTGCGAGCTGGTCATATTGTGAGTTCGTAATATACCTGTCGAGGTGAAGCTATGTAAGTGGAATATATGAAATGCATATATTTGAACTTCGGATGAAAGAAAGAATAACAGAAGCAGTATCACATGAAAGTATTGCTCAGTAGCTTTTTATTTGAACACCGATGGACCGAGTTAAACTACCTTTGGTGAGTTCATGAAATAATCTTTAATCTTTAGTTTAATCTGTGTTTGTTTGTGTTGGTGCAGAGGCGAGCACTACTCAACCAGAATCTTCATCAGAAGAGGAAGAAGAACGGCCTTCTTCGCACGGCGTCGCGTCTGAGTCATCCGATTCAGAAGACGATCAAGGTACAGTAGACGGCTTGAATGAATGACTTGTATATGCACTGGGAATGAAAAAATGGAGAAATGAGAGACCATCGCAATTATGTACGCAACTTAAGCAGTTGCCAAAAGGAAGCCTGAAAAAAAAAATCAGGCTTGAACGGGCCTAGTTTATACGTCGCGCTACAGTCGAATTTAATTCAGACGAATTTAATTCAAGGTCCCACAAGCAATTCAATTCGACGATAGCGCGACGTCTAAAACGAGTTAAATTCGCCTGGTAAATTAAACTCGTCCTAGACGTTTTATCTGTCTTGGTCATCCGTCTTGGTAAGACGGATAAAATATCGGTAACGCGTCTTCAGTTCGCACTAGCGTCGCGTGGAATGAAATGCATACATTTTCTTAATGTATTTCAAACTATTTTGACGACACCTCTGACCAGAGACACTGTATTTGACCACTGTTTAGTCAGTGTTACGATATGTCTCTAACGTTGTTACAATTCCTTCGTCTTCAGTTCCAAGTGAAAATGGCTGGCCGAAGAGTAAAACGCCGAAGAAGAAACGCAAAAAAGGTTCGTCCCTTATCCTTGTTTATCCCTTTAACCCCTAATATCAAAGAGCAAATTCTCCTATCTTGTTCCGATACTTTTTTTATAAAAGTACTGTGGAGAAGTAATTAAAATATCAAGAAAATTCACCTTGGGTGATCATATCCTTCATTCTCATGACCTCAGGGGTTGAATAAGCATCGATATTACAAGGAGAAATTTGATGCTGGTCACTGTTAGGGCTTAAAAGGTTATTTAACAATACGCCAGATAACGGAGGGCGTCTCAGGTGTGAAACTCGTTATAACTGGCCACCCAACCCGACGAATAACATGGTAAACGTAAGGTTTAAGGAGACACACATCTATTGACCCGTGAAAATTCGTAGTTCTCGCAACTTCTCACATTATTAGCTCAATGGACCTTTGCAGCTAACGGTCACATGGTACAAAATCCACCATGCTGGAACGTAAGCTACGCACTGGGACATCCGAAACAAAGAAAATTCAATTTGACTGGATGAAGTCGCTTTGTTTTGGATGTCCAAGTGCGTAGGTTGCGTTGCAGCATGGCGGATTTTGTACCATGTGACCGTTACCTGCAAAGGGACATACCCTTCGAGAGAACACTATATTACAAACAACAGAAAACAATGTCTCGAGCTCTAAACTGAGCAGCCGCTGCTACACTCGGAAAGCAATGATATTAGCAGCTCTCGAACAACAGCTACAAAGCTCACACTGATTTGTTTTATTGACTCTTAAAATCTGTCTACATTGCGCTTTAAAATTACGTTTATTGTCATTTTTGCAGCTCCTTTCTACGCTTCTGATGGGCCTATGCACAGTACACCAATGGGTAAGACAGTCGGATTTTTGCCTTCCTTTTGTATTACACGTTATGTTAATGATGCGGTTGGCAAATATATTTTGTCTCGCAAGCGAGAACTGAGTGCCGAGAAAGACCTTTTCAGAGCTAAAGAAAATCAACTAAAAGTCTTGTGAAAAAAAAATGAGTAAGAATTGGAATTTGCTGGACAGAGAAAGCTTCCTACACCGAAGGGAAGCCGGATTCGGAATTTTAGGTGTCGGTGCTATGATAAGGAATAAGGAAATTATGTGACACAGTTAAACAAGAATAATAAGGGAAACGGTGCAATTATCTTCACCTTAAACGTTTTCTTTTCTTTTTTTTTTTTTTTTTTTTTTTTGCTGTTTCACAGAAACGACTCCAGAGGAAGAGCCCACGAGGGAAGCCGACGGAGATTCGGACTCTTCCGAAACCGGAGACGAAGATATCCCGACAGTTGTTCACAAAAGGGACCGCGCTTCGTTTAAAGCTGTACCCGAGATCATACAGGACAAGGGTGTGTCCGGTTCGGCAGCAACCTCTGACACCGCTCCGTCTGTTGAGAGCAGCTTGAAAAAGAAACCTTTGAAGTCAGCGTTGAAGAAACCTAAGAACCCTGTACTGCCACCTGTGGTGTTTGACGATGAAAATGATGATGTAGATTCACCTGACAAACCACTGAAGTATGTTCCTTTTCTTTCTTATTTCCACGCTTGTCATTTTCTTTCTGGATTATAAGTCATTCAAAAACTCATTAATAACTCTTAACTCATTGACCTATGAAATGTTCGATAAAACATCCGGTGCAGTGGTTTAACATCCGATAAAACCTCCTCCTTATTAGTATGCGGTGTTTAATATTTTTCTCGTATGCTAGTTTCCAACGTTCACAAAGGGATAATTGTTATGAACTCTCTTGACGCACGCTTTTCCAGGAATGTTTTTGAAGCCGTTCAAAAAACTCGCAGCACGTGTTTGATCGGGTCTAAAACCACTCGGCTGCGCCTCGTGGTTTTAAATCCCGATAAAACACTGCTGCTCGTGTTTTAAACATAACATAATAGAGAATACTCCCAGAGGACTTTTGTTTGGGCTCGGTGTACCCGGGGAAGTTGGCAATCGTACGTAAATCGAGTGTCTGTTATATCGTCTTTATTGCGTTCGACGTAGAAAGAACGCAATCCTAATACAGATTGGAGTCGAGGTTGTATGGGACAACTTCGAATGGATGGATCTTGGGAAGCGAATCTGGCACCCCCTGCAGAATTCTTTGATTATTACTAGTTTTATACCCAGTAGTTTCCTGGAGACCTTGAATGTCCGAAATTGGTTGTAGAGTGACTTGCTGCACGGCTGTGCTCCCGGGAACCTTTTAACGCACGCAAGAATGGAGGTTGTTCGACTTGATGTTCCACTGGTTTATTTTACTAGCCCCATGAACAGTTTTCACGGGACAGGGGCTGGGGGACAGAAGGTTTTAGAGGACAAGTAGTCCCTTCAGTTATAATACCATTTTTGACCAAAAAACGTAAAAATTCTCATCGCATAGCCCTTGAGCTGGACCGCTCTTTGTGTTGTTTATTTCCTTCTTAATTTGGACATTTAAAATTCGTCACCAGGGTGGAAGATTTCCTTTGCTAGTACGGTCGAGCTTCCCTTAAACGGACACCCTTGGAACCAGAAAAAGTGTCCGCTTAAGAGAGGTGTCCGCTTTTCGGAGGTTAAAAATGTAGTGTTTGTATGTAGCTAAGAACATGACCAAGTGTCCCCTTACAAGAGGTGTCCGCCTACGGGAGGTGTCGGTTAGCGGAGGTTCGACTGTATCAGTATTTTTGAGAATGATGTATTATTCAGTCGTGACGCAGGCATGCTCGGGAAAAAGAAATCCTAGATCTTCCAACAGGAGTTCGGAACTAGTATTTCTTTTTTTCCGAGTGTGTCTGTGTCCCTCACTGAATAAAACGTCAGTCTCATCTTAGGGATGGCGCAGTGGTGAGAGCACTCAACTCCCACCAATGTGGCCCGGGTTCGATTCCCGGACTCGGCGTCATATGTGGGTTGAGTTTGTTGTTGGTTCTCGTCCTTGCTCCGAGAGGTTTTTCTCCGGGTACTCCAGTTTTCCTCCCTGCACAAAAAACAACATTCCCAAATTCCAATTCGACCTGGAAACAGTGGATGAAAGAGCCACCCTGTGGAAGCCACTGAAATTCTCATTGTTATTTACTTACCAAGCTTAAAATATTCCATGACATTTATTCCATCATTATTTTGCCTCTTGCAGCCCCCATGATCACCATCATCACCACCACCACCATCACAAAGATAAACATCGTCATCGGCACGAGAGACCCAGGTCCCGCGCGAGCTCAGGATCAACGGACTACAAGGAGAAGAAACGAAGGTTTAGAAAGAAAGGCTCGAAAAAGAAAGAAGCCTTGGTACAGATCGGCGGAGAGGAATACAGAGTGAAGCTCGGCGATCCCACCGAGTAAGTTTGCCTCTCGATTGAATTCTAGAGTCTAAAAATGCATTGTAAACTCTGTGAAACGGACACGCAGGTGTGGTTTAATTCGCAGTTTCTGTGGGTGTTTCTAAGGGGGATTTTACACAAAGAAGCACTTGTTGACTATAGAGCAGTGACTGGTGAAAGCGATCAATAACTGACTTCGCATTCGCGCCATTTTCCAGCCGTAGGCATCAGTTGGATTTTGCCCTCCCTTGGCGCCAGTTGCATCTTTTCCCGTGCTTAGCACCGGGTATTGAAATTATTTCCCGTACTTAGCATTGGTTACATGTGTTCTCGCGCTTGGCACCGGTTACATGTTTTCCCGCCGGCTTGGCGCCGGTTTCATGTTTTCCCGCCGGCTTGGCACCGGCTACACGTTCTCGTGCTTAGCACCGGTTACATGTTTTCCCTCACTTGGCACCGGTTGCATGTTTTCCCGCGCTTGGCACCGGTTGCATGTTTTCCCGCGCTTTGTACTACTTACATGTTTTCCCGCGCTTGGCACCAGTTAATACATGCTTTTCTTTTTCGTTCCCCTTTTTTTGTCTTAACTATAAGTTTTGATTGGCTTATTGCGGTGTCCACGTTGTTTTAATTATGGACACCCCTAATGCTTACCCAGCAACTGAAAAACTGCAACATAAAAGCCTGAAATCAACACCGATATGGCACAGTAAGCTCTGCAGTTAGTGAAATTAATCAAAACTATCTGGGAGGTACACTGTTAACACATCTCCAACCTACGGATAGATCGCCCACGCAGCCCCATGTTGTTGTTTAGAGCTCGTGAGCGGAATAAGTAATATACTGCGAAGGAACGGAATCTCCTGCTATGCGAAAGAACCGATACGTGAGCTTTCAAAGTCGTCGAAAGTTTGAGTTAATAATGGTTTGAAATACAGTCAATTCCCCGATTATCGAGCACTTACTTTTATATTATTTTATTTAGCTTCGCCATGTACAACACAAACAAGAATAACGGACAATTAAATAACAACAAAAGAGGGCAAATAATGGCGGAGGAGCCACTACAGCAATAGCCAATTACAATGATCCCCTACTTCTCAAATTCGGACTCTGCCATGTTTAAGTCCTTCACTTCATATATTGTTTAAGAATACGCGTTTCTAAGACTAGCAGCTGGAGTAAGTCCCTTTCGTATTCTGCTCCTTTATTCGATATCTGAGCTTTCTAAAATTGAAAACCTTTCTTTGAAGTACGTGAAGGGTGTTAATTTGTGCTCGTGATTTCAATTTAAACTAAAGCGCTGAGGGACGGAAGCTCCTGCTATGCCAAGGATGTGATACGTGAGAGTCAATCAGCAATGCTTTAACGGTTTACAATACAATACAATAACACAACACCATACAATGCAATACAAAGTTTATACAAGATGCAACTAACTAATACAAGAACGGTAACAAAGAAAATGCATTGGAAAAGGAAGTTCGAGGTTAGACCCATGTTAAACAAGGAAAACTCCTTCAAAATAGTGCAAATAGAAAACGTATGCAGTACACTCAATTCTCCTAGGGTGGACACCTCTGTCGTGTTGACAGCTCTCTCAAGACAGACATATTCTTTCAAGACAGACATATAAATCAGACACTATGCCTCTCTTGAACATGCCTTCAAACAGAGCACTCATAGTTTAAGGCACCCTCTATCACTAAGACAAAAACGTTTCTAGGGCAATCTGCTCTCTAACAAGACTAGCACGTCTCTTGGACGAACACCTGTTTGTATGGACTCGTCTGTTAAACAGACACCCTATCAAAACGGACACCTGACTCTCCAAGACAGACACCTCTTTAACACCGACACCTCTGCCTTATTTTTTTTTAATTCATCTTTTTTCTGAGACAAACTAGTGATAATTGAACGACGTTTATTCCACATCGACCTTAACAATGGAGTACTTCTTTTATCTGCTGCAGTTTGTAACGCTGTGCAATGTGACTGTCGATCCTTCTGTGAACAATTGAATGAAAGCTCACGAGTACAGCTTCCCATGGTTCTGTTTGTTGTGTTGTAAAGTCAAAGTCTTATAAAAAGCTGACAAAATTGTACTTCGCAGGAGATGATGGCTAAATCGTTATTTTCCCACCTTTTCCTTGGGGCAATTTAAAAGAAATCAGAATAAACAGCTGCGTTTCTGTGATCCACGCTGGGGTCCTTCCCTGTGGGGTTCCCAAGTGTTAAACAGCATCTAACAAACACCCTGTTGCGTCATTGTCACCACAGGTGCAATTTAATGAAGTTTACTTATACTTTCTGTAACAAAACTATTGACCAACTCCCATATTTCGCCACGGGTCTGCTTCGTTGGGTGCAAATGACCATGTTTCCTGTGTTTACAAGGCTGGAGTATACTGAACAAAAAAACCTGTTTGTTTTGCGGCTATCGCTTCCTGTAGCGCGGCCACAGGGAAAAGTATTCCCTATTTTGTTTGTTATTCGGATCCGTAGGAAGCCTAAATGATTTGCTCCCCGCTGTGGTATCCAGGGTAGATTTAATTGTTGTGAAGAATAAGAATTACTGCAGGCGTCAAAGAGTAAACACTGTTTCGTTGTAATTCTCGTGCTAATTAGTTCAAGGATGTATTTTTAGGTTTCCTTCCTTTTACGCGTTGTTTACTTGTCATCTACATGTTCAGAAATCATTTCAACAAAACGGCTGTATTCGAGGATATTTCATGTTCTAGATAACGCACTGAAAAACAGACAGCTTTACTTGCAAAACGCTAGCTGAAAAGAATTCATTTTCCTCAAGCGTTTCATCCACAGATGTTGAAACCACTTTGTACAGCATATTAAACAGTACCATGGGAAATTACTGCTCATTAGCTTATATTTTTTGACAGTTGACTGCACCATAAGAACGTTCTGCTAAGCCGTAGCTTTCATTTGAATTGTGACATTAGGATTCCACTCTTAGACCCAAAAATTTGAACCATGCGCCTTGTACAGCATAACAAACAGCACCGTAGGAGAGGAGTTTAGCAGTAGAGACCGCAAGAAGCTTACCCTGCTGGGAGGCTTATAGACCGTTATCAATCTGCAATCAACGCTTAAATTTTGCAGCACGCGGTTTTGAGCCAAGCCAAGCGTGTACAACAATCTTCTGGAGCATTCGGTTAAGCTTATCTTACACACGCGACAGTAGCTTCGTTTTTCCCACATAGGTTAATTAAGCCGTGCACAAAAGCTTTTGTGTGCTATTATAACCGAGGAACTATTTTTAACTAAATGGGCAGTTTTGGCATCTGAACTTAAGCTTAGAAATCCGCCTCATTGTCTCGTGAATAAACTTCTTGGATTAATTGTATTTTGTCTTGTTTTATGGCAGCTTTCAAGATTCACAAGTTTGAGCAAACCGCAGGTAGGTGTGGAATTTGTATCCTGATAAATCCCTACCCACCTAAGAACTAAAGCCTTACTCAAGTTTTATGTTGTAACGTTCGAGTTTGTAGATGAAATCCTAAAGTGTGGGCATTCAAATGTTTTGGTGAAGTTATGTTTGTTTATGCCTCACAAGGTGGTTTCAACTTTTTGAGTCTGCGGGTGAAGTCTCTAAGCGTGACCATTAGAATGGCAAATGAAATCTATTGAACTGTACTTTCCTGTGGTGTTGTTTATTATACTGTACAAGGTGTTTCCAAAGTTGTGTACATGCATGAAATCCCAAACTGCCACCTTTGAAATGAAAGCCATTGGGCAACATTCCCCGTTGTCCTTTCACCTTTTGATTGTCCCCAAGTGCAGTTTAAAGAACGTTTTCAACGTTGCTACTACCAGGAGGGTCCATTTTGGAACACAGTGGATTTCTTTCTGCCCCATTGAGTAGCGGCAGGTAACCGAGATTAAAGCTTACAAGATAACGCATGTCACAATAGCAAATGTGCACGGGTCACTGAAAAGCTACATCAGCGGTGCATGGTAGGCCTTGCGTAAAATGACCAGCCCTCGAGAATTAGAAAGCCAATACAACTTAAAGACCGCGGGTGTCTTTTGAACTGATGTTTATGTCTTGCACGAAGAGACCTCGCGCGCGCGATTATTTAGCGTCAAACGGTGGTAGATATTTTCCGTATTGCACGACCAACCTGGTATAATCCTCACGTTCCTTTGCTATTTCATGCTGTCTTAAGAGTGGGATTTACGAGCTATTAGCCATGATTTAACATTCGACTGTTTAACAAGATTTTAATTAAAGCACTAACCGGTAGTCGGCTTGCGGTTGCCTAGGGCGATTAGCTTGGTCTTTTTCTCAGCTGAACCAGAAACGGTTGGAAGCAGATCGTGGAACGCGCGAGTGAAACGTGTGTGAACGCGGCCACGAGAGAACGCGCGTGTTTCTCGCTTCTCTGCAAGAGCCATGGCACACGTTCGCACTTGTGCGTCCTTAAATTGCGGTTTTCTTTTCGCTCTCTATTCTAACGAAAATTTAACCTTGGGAATTAGGAAGGAAGTCGAAAAGAATTGACAAGACGTAAATCACGTCCGCAAAGCGATAGGTTTTTGATGGGAAAAATGAAAAATCGTAGAACCAGAAAGGGGAGTGTTTTTTTTATTTCCCACATCGACGAATACAAACTCGATGACTTTGTTGAAAACACCATTGATAAGGTTTTCGTTGTAATTGATACGATACGAGAATGTTATTGCTTTCACGTTGATTAAGTTCATCCCCAAACCCAGTTTAGGTTATTTTGTAGGATTTCAGAACGTTGGAATTAAACCAGTAGACAAGTAACTTTGGAAAAAAATGAAAGTTTCTGAGAATATAATTTTTTGCTTTATAAGAATAGAGAGAATGACAATTAAGATATTGACCAAAATTTCTGTGACTCAAAGGTTGTGACAGACACGAGATTTAATAATCTTCTTTAAAGTCACATCTACTTTTGTGGTTTATGCTTACGAAGGTCGAAAAAGATTTTACTGTTGCAAA
Organism: Pavona decussata; assembly: GCF_977016875.1. Lineage (NCBI taxonomy): Eukaryota > Metazoa > Cnidaria > Anthozoa > Scleractinia > Agariciidae > Pavona > Pavona decussata. Next base: position 737,363 of record NW_028145483.1, read on the forward strand.
GGTCGAAAAGAGCCACGTGGCAACATGTTTTCTGGAATTGTGTGGTGCGACATGTTGGTATGGATGAACAATAATCAGCTTAACTAGTGAAAAAAATAATAATTCAAAAAGAAGCTTCATGATTACTCAAATTTGAACTGTTTCCACGTGCAACTGTGGTTTGTGTTGACGAAGGAAGGGCGCGTGCATTAATATACTACTAAACAAACATACTCCATATAGAATTCTAACTTTTTCATCATTTAATCAGCTTTAAATTGCGCAGGGTATTAACGTTTCCTTAATTATATCTACCCAAATTTTTAACGTGTAAATGTCGTAGATAAATTGAAAAGAACGGGCCTGCAGATAAAGATATATCATATAACCGAGATAGCTTATAAAAGTTGAGACTTTTTGTAATAAAAGAGTGTAGCTTACATAAGCTATGCTTTATAGTTACATAAGATCTTTCACGTTTGTTAGCTGTTCAATTCAGTTTTTTCTTCTTCTTAAGTTTGAGCTATGTGTTCGTGCATTTGTGGAAATAAATCGATGAGATATGGGTGTGTAGTTTACTAAATAAACATATCTTAATTGAAAAAGCTGAAACTTCATGATCACAGTAAAGAATATAAGAAGCTTTTGAGGCCGCAAGACCTTTAATCTTTCTAAGTTGAAAACAGTATATTTTTAAGGTTGCAGATTTTTGCACGTTCAATTCGGTTGAGACCAGGACGAAAATTAAAGATGTTTCATAGCTTGCAAAATATGGGAATCTAAATGAGAACAGCTGACGTGGCCAATGTTTCAGTCCTGTCAAAATCTGTTTGTTTGTTTGTTTGTTTTTTTATCTTTCTCTCCAAGTGTGAACTATTGCACACACAACCGTGTTACAGAATTGGCAAGGAAAGTGATAATAGATTAAAATTTAATTGCTACTACGACGGGAAGCATAGCCAGTTTTATTTCCTTAACTCTTGAGTTGTTTGCTGGCATCAGGCCTTTTTTATGGAGTGTAAAGAGTGGAGGAAGCTTTACTCATGAAAGCTGCTTTACAATTACGTACGAGCTAAAATGTTCCTGGCGTTTTTAGTGAAATCAACGGTATTAGTTTTTGCTTCAATTTGCTTTTTTGTACGAATTTTTGTAGTCCATAACAACCTGTAAATTTGCAAGAAAAGGGCGTAGAAAAAGATACACTAAATAGGTACCAAGCGTAGCTTGTGAAAGCTACTGATCTTTTGTCATTTAAGCCAGTTGTTTTTTCGCCTTGTTTATGCCCGCATAAGTCGTACGCGAAATGGCAAAAATCACGATAGAGTTGAGATATTTTTATCCTAAGCTGAGCTTACGTAAAATAAGACAACTTTCAAATACGCACATGCTAAATATTTCCGCTTTCCATGAAAATCACATGTCAAAATTTCGATCAGTTTGTTCTTGCACGTACACCTGCGACACGTTTGTTGCCACTACTTTTGTGTCGCCTTAATTTTTAGATTGCAAACTTTGTTCTGGTCGTAAAAACGCTGTACAGCCTTTTTCTTTTTAAACTAGTTTTTGATGTAACATTCAAGTTTGTGTCTTTCTTGTAGTTCGTGAAGATATAAACATGGAGTGTTTTGAGCGGTGTGTTTATCGTTTGCTAATCATCTTATACTTGCTAATCTCTGTATGCTAATTATTATTAAGTTTTTGCTTTGCCATTTGCCTAAAATAAACTACAAGAAAAAGAACAAATTTGGTTTTGTAAAATGGTACAAAGAACTCAAGAACTTTATTTTAGTACCGGTCACACATTAGGGACAGAACTGAAATCAAAAGTTCTAGCTTCGTTTAATCCACCACTCAAAGATTCGGATGTGGGAGTGACAGTGTTAACCTTGATATGAAACAAGACCTGTCGTATTTGTGGGATGATATATGCAATTTTGACTTGTTCCTGCAACGAAGTTTGCTCGCTCGTTAATCAAACACCCACGCGGAACATTCCAGTGTTTATTTGTTTAGTCTAATATTGTACGTCTGTCTTGTCAGTAAAACCAGTCATTAAGTTAAGTGCTTGCAAAATTAGAGCAATATCAACCCATATGCTATGTAGCGATGCTAAAATCAATAGAACAGGTTTCATTCTTGCTTGAAATTTTTCACTTGCAACCCTACTTCTACTAAACGTTTCCAAAACACAAATGCGAGTTGTGTAAAGTATCCACTTACGAAAGTCGAAAAACCAAGAGCACCAAAGGAAAGTATTCCTCAGAGGCTTTCATTTCAATGTTACACTTTAGGATTTTGTCCAAAGAGTCAAAAGTTAGTAGTTTCTTTACGTGACACAATGCTTCTCTCTGGAATGAAGACGTTTTTTCGATATCAAAGGAACTATCTCGTGTTAAGCTCAAGTCAACTGCCACAAAGTCCACAAACAATTGAAATTCCTTCTCCACAAAGGTTCTCTTGTTGTCGATCATTACATGCTACTTAACCAAGACATCCAAAGAATTTTAGTGCGTTGCATTTCTGTTTGCCAGCCTTCTAGTTGCTACGGCGAGTGGGTTTGAAAGTGTTCGACAATTTAATGTAAACTTGGCTCGCCACACCTCTCGAAAATCCATAGAAGCAGGAAGCGTGGTCTATAAGAAGGCATTGTTGGATTAAGCTGTAGCCAAAATAACTTTTTTGTTTCCATTGTAACAAACTGCACGTCCATTAAGCATCCTTTAATTAACAACTTCTACACATGCGACATTTGTTAAAACGAACAAACATTCTGGATTCTGTCATTTGATCTGATTTCACAACGCTTATAATGTAACTTTTCTACATGAAGAACTCGTGCTTTTTTTATCTGTTTATTTTGGATATGACTGTCAGTAATCCCTTCCCATCCGACCAAAATAACAACCTCAAGAGGTAGAAACCACCTTGTACAGCACGGTGATCACTGAGTGCCAATTGAAAGTGCTGCTCAACTTTCGAATTCCAAAATAGTTCATGATAAGTTGGAAGTATTTCAAGAAAGTAACGGTCCATAGCTTTCACTAAATTCTCACACTTTACGATTTTGTCCTCAGGCAAGCAGTTGAGACTCTGACTTTGCTCTTGAGCGGGTCAAAATTGTCTTTACCAAACACCTGCGCTCGCATTTAACACGTGAGAACAAAAAAAAGGGACAGTTCTGATGCTATTTTGGATCATTCGATCCCAAAATAGGTTGACGATAATGATCAAAATAAATTACAGTTGCTCTTTTTGCACTTCTGAAAGTTCAGCAAGTTTCAAATTCAAATATAGTTCGTATAAATGTGGTATTTTGTAAACACGTTTGTATGGTACGTTTGTGTGGATGGTCAAGAGTCTTGTTTGAAACTTTGTCAGAAAGTGCACGGAAACCGCAAAACGTTCCCACATCACGCGGATAATTGCTGTGAAACCCCCCGCCTATGGTCGGCCTCCACCCCCCCCCCCCCCCCCCCCTCCAACACGCACACAGCGGCTTACAGGTGCGTTAAGTCTTGGGTTCCCCTAGAGACTAGGAATTTTAAGAAGCTACTTCGGCGACGGAAACGAGAACGTCACAAAACAATAGGATATAATGAGAAAAACAAAGGCACTGCAGGTTCGTTATGAATTTTGTTACATTTCTCCACTGTGCTCGGCCAAAACACAACGTGAAATGACTAAATCCAAGGTTTTGTGGAGAACGTGAGTACATGACGTTAAATGTTTCAATCTCTGTCTCAACTTGAACGCCGTTCCAACCTGTTCTGTTACTGGATAGTTCGGCCACATTGCACAAGTTGAGCGAATTGGAATAATCGCGAAGTAGTACAAGTAACGCGAACTTATATTTTCAAGCAACGTTTTCGTTGGCGTTGCCGTTGTGGTTTCTTAAAGTCCCTACTATCCGGAGTTGAAATTCTTGGGAACAAAATCATCAAATGATAAATGAATTTTTCAGTCAATGACACATGCATATTCCGAAAAGAAAATCCGAGTGCTCCCGACAGCAGTCGAACCTAATAATCGGCAGATCATCGGTTTGACTCTTGTTTCGAGAACTCGGATGTTTTCCCTAGTGCATGCATGTGCCTGTGTGTATAATTTATTCAACAGGCTTAAAAGGTCGCTCATTCTTTCTAAAATATCAACGTTCTGTGATTTTTTTTGTGCTTTCAAAGTAGCAACATAGAAATTGTAAAAAGACAGTCTTGTTCGGCGGGATTTTCACATTCGTCTAAGGTTGTTTACACCTTGCAGGCTTCCGTCTAACAACTTTTCTTTTTATTTCTTGCAGAATTCTACGAGTGGGGTTTTAATTGCGAAACATCTTACAAAAGGAGTAGATTTTTTTTCTATTTAAATATCAATACTCCTGTAGTGGTCTACTCTTTAAGTGTACATCTTAAAATAATGTGTTCAAGCGCTGAGATATATCAACGAATCTATCTCGAACAAAAAATGTCGCTTTTTATCGACGGGTTTCTGAAATCCAATAACTTTGTACATGTATCTTAACGTATTTTTAGCTTAAAATTTATAGACATAGTTCTTTTGAAACTGATTTTTAGCGTTTAAGTTTTATCGTAGAGCGAAAGTAGTTTTTCGAGAAATGAGGAAATATTTTTATCTATTGCCCGAGATAATCTTTCTATTTTCCTACGGTCAAATTTTAATGAAAAATCTCGGAGTTTTTGCATTACAAATAGGACTTAACTTATTAGCTTTTAAATATGTAGTTTGTATAGTTTGTGAATAAGCTAAAAACTATTGTAGACTACCCAAGGAAAAGGTAGTGATGAGATTGTAAAATATTCCATATGCATTATGCGGTTCTGCTTTGTAGCTAACGACATTTAACTCGGCGAGCAGAGGTTTCGGTTATTTAGTGTAGCTGAACTTCGAACTCGAAAGTAATTAAAATCATTACAATGCCGAACATTTTAGCTGATGTTTTCTAAGATTTATTTATTTTATCGTAAGCTTGTTTAGTTTATGAACAGTTCCGAAAATAGAAGCCGACTTGGTCATGTTTGTGTACAGTACTTGCTGATATGAAAGTGTGAATAAAAGAAAAAGAAAATCTTTATCAGCTGTAGTGTGTTGTGTTTTTTTCCACGCATTTTTCTCTCCCTCCATCCGCTCATTAAAATCACAATCGTTGAACAAAAGGCGGTATGTTTCTTAAATTTAAAATTGGTCATTACATTTAGAGTGTTTGCCGAACTCATTAATGCATTGTACTTTCTGGTTCGATGCGGATGAGAAAAATATTTAAACTAAAAACTTGTTTGGAAAGGTGTCCTCCCTGAATTGGAAAAGAAAATGGTTTCCTCGAAAGAGCCGCGTTTTCCTTCCAAAATTCGCGCTATTAGGTAATCGTTTTGGTTGTAACTCTTTGTCCTCGTCTACCGACCTTTTAAGATTTGTTTACACATAATTGAAAGAGTTAAGGTTCGGTTATTTTCTGCCCGTCGCAAAGCTATGGGATGCCCTCGGCCCACACTCGAAGGCCAACATATTTTGAGCGTATTTCAGACAACCTTCCAGCGTTTGAAAATACGGTATTTTAATTTTCGTTAGGGTTTGTACAAATCTTCTCTTCTCTCCTTCTGTTCTAATGAAATTGCTCATCCTTTCGTATGGTAATTTTTATCTTTCCAAAGTGGCGCTGAAGTACGCCCATCGATCAACGAAGTTGCCACAAAGAAGATTAACCTCTATGTTTAAAGCGTGCTGCAGTTTTCTCGAAGAAATACTCGTCGAAATTCGTTCACTTTTTAACTAAAGACGTGTCAACTTGTTAATGGCCATAAAAAGAGCCAATTAACACCAGAGTTTTGGATTTAGAACGTTTCCATCTGCTTTCGGCAATGTGGAATTACGGAACAATGTTTCAATTGGAAAACTTGTGAGCCTTAATGTGTGTCGGCTACGCTATTTCTATGCCGCTACTATTGTCAAAATGTCGCTGTATTTGTCTTTCATTTCCGCTCCATAAAAGAGGTGGTTTGGATCTTAAACAAACATTTTTTGGGACTTCGCGTCGATTGCCACAATGCTAAGCGGAGTAGTCACTCGCTCTATTGGTGGGGAAAAAATGCATTCTTCCGACATGCTCAAACTAGCCATATCAGGAATGAATTTTTATTTTTTAATTTTCTTTTGGAATGAAAAGTTGTGGTTCACCTTTCTGAACAGACAGTAATGAATTCGGAGTGATAGAAAGATAAGATAATAACTTCTGTTGTACTTCTCGGTCTCTGTGATCTTCCATTCTCGATTCTTAATAACACAAAATTAGAGGCTTGACGAAATAGATCAAATCGAAAAAGCAATCAAATGATACGATGGTTCACTACGAGATGACCAAACTCGATAACTTCTCGGCGGTGGGTTTTCTGTAAAGAAACAGCGAAATCATTTCATCAATGTCCCTTCTTTTAAATCCGGAAATTTAATCGGAATTTTATGGCGGTGGGCAGGTTGCTGGACGTGGCCCAATTTTCTTGTTTTTAATCTAAAAACCACAATGGATCACCTTCGGATTTAAATGAAAGGGTTTCATCTACGGGACAGATTGCTATAGCAACTCTACGTCCAAGAGCCCACTTCTTGGAAGTATTCGATAAACTGTTCCCAAATTAAAACAAAGCCGAAATTTTGTTATCGATGAAATAGTAAGCGACAGAAACTCGAGGCACTGAAAAAGTTCGAGCGTCTAGCCTTTCACGGTATTAAATTGTTGATAAGAAATGAAAAATCGCCTTATTTTGTCTTGACAAGAGGCTAATTGCCTTCGAAAACTCTGAGGGGGGTTCTAAGCAGGTAGACGGACGAAAAATATGGTACACGGCGATTTTCGACTTAATGTACGTTTCCAGTCATCATTAGGCAATATTTCAATCATTTATGTCTCAAGCTTTAATCCTTCTTTTGGAATAAACAAATGACTGTCATTTTTATATGGCAACAAGCGCCTAAAATAGGGTGTGATTTTCACTGAGGTAGATGAATTTCGAATCACTTTGGTTATCAGTACATATATTTTTTAAAAAAATTTAAGACCCTTGATTTAACAATTCCGCAGACCAAAGAAAGCCTTATTTCTTATCAGTAGATTCCTCGTTTTATTGAAAGCCTGTCTCTTTTAACCCAAGCCCCCTACTAGGGCAGACAGGCTAATACAGTCGCTAGCGTACACATCATTTGTCTGCGCCTGATGGTTGAAAAGTCTCCGTTAAAACTGAGTTTGCATCCTTTCGACTAACGTTCTAAAAATTAAAAAGGTTGATACAATTGGCTGCGAGTATGTAAACGGGTACATTGTAATTTCTGTACATAAACGTACGGATAGAACAGTGTTAAAAAATTGAACCTGCAGATAAACATCATATTCCACTCGTCTTGTCATTGCCCAATCCAAATTAATGCGGATCAAAAATGGGAATTTCCGACCCGAAATACGAAGTGTTGCTTAATTGCACAGATGCACAATTAAGCAATACAAGATGGAAAAAATAATTAATTTAGAAAACGCAAATTTAGTTTGACAGCCCTTAGCAGGTTCAATACTAAACAAAATCCACCGATCAACATCAAACCCTAATGGATGTGGTCTGCAATATTTTGATTTTAGTCCTCCCAAATATTTTTGTCTCTCTGAATTCATAAATCAAAACAAAATATCTTGGTGACAAGTTCAACTCGGTCGAGGAAATATTTGAAGTGAATTACAACTGAAATGGTAACATTTCTCTTTCGGGTTCTTTTGAAAACAACATTGCTTTTTTCCCGTCTTCTCCAAGGAAGATTGCACATGATTTTCTCAAGATCTTTGTAGCTATTTTCGTCCATCACGCATCACGCCCTCAAGTCAAACAGTGTCATTTTCGTCTCGTATAAACACAAAATACGAACAAATCGCGTGATATTTTCAAGGCAAATTCAGTCTAGTTTTTCGCTGTTTGCGCAAGCATCAAGCTAATGCGCTTCTAAATTCCCCAATAAAAACTAAACTCTTTGGTCGCCGCATATTTTTTCCTGCATTTTTCCGGATACTCCCTAAAAACGAATCCTAACTGTTTGTCGCAAAGGGCGGTTTGGCCGAACTGAAGGAAGTGTACAAAATCGTGGTATGTCTCAACGGCGCCGTTAAATGGATTACTGCTTGAGTTCTACACACAGAAAATTTCCCGAAGACGATATTTCCTTTCCATCGCAAAAATCGCTGTTATCATGGCGAAATCTTTCAAATCACCGCATTACAGTCTACAATATTTTAACAAGAAGCTTTTGTCATTAACGTTAAGGCGTTTACAATGCTAAAATATTACCAGGCACGCCACAGTCCGTGACCAGAACGTTGAAAATCGCGAGGATTCCACGCGACTTACCCCAAAACAAACTTTAACTTTGAAGATTTCGCGACCGTCATTTCCGGATCGCGAGCATGATTCCGTCTAGATTAAACTATTGAAGGTTTATTGAAATCTTTTGGATTATCCCCGCCGAGAAAAGCGCTCGAAAGAACTTTTAAGAACATAAAAGCTTTGCTCTCGCCAAATTAGCGCTTAACACTAGCTAAGCATGGCTAATTATGATAAAGTGGCATACATTTACCAGAGGAAGACGATGCTAAACTTTTGGTAAACATTTATTTTTGCTCCCAAAATTAGTTTTGGTCAACATACAGGCATAATGGGCTACATCTTGAAATTTCTCTGGGTTAATTGTTGCCTTTGATAAAATTACCTGTTTTTAGCTTTTTCGGAATCAAAAGAAAAGCTATAAATGTTGATTTATTGTCGCCTTCAAACCACTGGTTTTCCGTTCGGGCATAAATTATCACGCGCTCGTTCAATACGGCACTTGTTTATTTACCGAACGAACCAATACTAGCTTGCGCCCTAAGCGAAAAAGGTCTGCGACTGCTTTCAGAAGCTTAAAGGGTAATTGGGACCATTCAAATGCAGCGTTTGCGCAAAACAAATGTTGAGATTAAGCAATCGTCCCTCCTTTGTCCCGGGGTAAAAGAAATCATTGTTGTTCTCTAAACATCAAACGAAATTGACTGTATGCCGCGTTTGGGATATTTGAGCATCGAACTCAATAGAGAAGCAGTTAAGTGTTACAAGAACGTGTCCATAAGTGATTTTTAGCGCATCAAAAACTTCCTGCAGAGAACGACATCCAAGTGTCTTTTTTCTGCTCTGCCTCAATGCGGCTTTCTCTAAGCTGTTTTCCGGCAAAGAAAAATAAATCGAGGCACTGCAGAGCCACTAAACGAGGCCTTAAAAGATCGGTGCCTGTCTAATTGTGGCGGCAAGCTCTTTATGAATGCAAACGTAGTGAGAGAAGTGATTATTAGGCAGAATTAACCAAACACAAGCTAAATTAATCCATTGAGAAATGTTTCGCATTAAATAGGACTTTTGTCTCCCCAAATTGTGTTTCTCCTACGCACGGTCTACCTTAATCCCATTTTTTTTCCAGTGTATTTTCGCTACGAAAACAAAACAAGATTTTACCGTCAAAGAAAATTACAAACGCGAATATTCAAGCTTTTTATATGGCGTACGTGTTGGTGTGATCAGCGGACAGAGAGAGTTATTATTTTCAATTATCACTCTGGCCAAGTTACGCTTCGACATCAAAAGGATCGCTGAGCGCGTTAATAGATTCATAGACACGTCAACTGCTAAATTTAATGGTCAATATTTTGGAACGGCAAAAACCTCATCACTTGATACGCCAATAAACTACAGCTGTTTCAAAAGAACGCTTTTTAGTTAATCCGAGAAATCATAACAATCCCCTCATACAATAATATTTCGAAGCGCAGAATTCGCCTGTTAAAGCCCTTAATATTTGTTTTTTTGGGCGTACCTTTTAGTAACAGTATTATTTCTTTTCGAGAAGGGCTGTGAACCCGTCATACACTATAAAAAAAATTCATTCTCACTGACTAATCAGCATAACAAAGACAAACTGGTGTTTAAAGAGTGTAAAGTCTCTGGGGAACACGTGGTTTTTATACCACGGTTCTGGAGTCGTTAAAATCCGTGATTTTTTACATTAACTTGTGGGTAAGCGCTGCCAAAATCGAGACGTTTTTGTCTGTTTGATCCACTGGCATTCTCTGTTTTGATTTCGCGCCGTATGCGGGAAAGCGGCGTAGCGCGCCGCGGAAAGCTACATGTGGAATGACTCGCGGGCCAATCAGCTTGTGGCAGTTCTTTTGACAGCTTTTGTCAGTGACACGATCCGATTCCTAACTCCGCCCACCTATTTTTGTCGCAAAGTTCAAAAGACATGAACGTATCGTTTATCAAGCATTCTCAGTTTCCTTTTATACGCTCGATGGGACGACCATGGGATTTGACGTGGAAAGATTTTTAGAGCCTGTGGACGACGATTTGAAATGCGGGATCTGTTTTGGCGTTTTGGAAGAGCCACTAGTCACCCCTTGTGGTCATGTGTACTGTGCTCAGTGTATAGTTCAATGGACAGCAGAGAGTGGGTACTGTCCTTTGACATGCGAGCAGATTTCTGTTGACGATCTAAAGAAGATACTGCCATTGAGTAGCCTCATCGCCAAGCAAAATATCCGCTGTCAGAATTTTCGTCGTGGATGTTCGGCCATTTTAAAAGTGGAGAATATTCATTCGCATCTTTTAAAATGCCAGTACGTGAAGGAAAATACTTCCGGAGGTAGAATTATGGAACGCAAAACGAACTCCCCGGAAACTCGCGAATTCGCGCGAGTAGTAGTTTGTGAAAATGGTTGCGGGTTACCTTTGCTGTATCAAGATTCATCTACACATGACTGCATTAAGGCTCTTCAAACGCAGGTCGCCTCGCTCCAGATGAAATTGACAAGGGCGGAGCAGGAGAAGGAATTGGCCTGCGAGCGAATTGCCAAGAGAGAGGAGTCATTTCAAGACCGAATTCTAAATCTGGAGAATGAACTGCATAGCTACCAGATCCAAGTGCTCAATTTCGAACGGCAATTAAAAGAGTACCGCTCACAAGTTGGTTTTATCCAGAAGCCAACGGACGCGAGATCCGACCAGGTAGGTCATTTGCATTGTATAGTGTACTGTTTAGAAGGTTTATTCTTTCCAAATGAGTGCGCTTATGGGCGCATTGATATGTTTGATTTGGGAAGCAAACCGCAGAATGGTTTGTATGTTTTTAACGTGCAGCGAGCCGGCCGGATCAATGCCCAGATCGTTTTGATCAATTAGTAAACTCAGTAGGAACTAGCTAAGTTTCTGAATCTTACTCTCACCCCCTCAGGCCACTCTTAGCGAAGCCAACAACAAACGCCTCTCTACTAAGCATTTACGAAGGCTATTTTTACGGGAATTTTAATACGAGAAATGTCAAGATTTGACCTGATTCGAGACGAACCGCGCTATTAACTCGAACAATAGCTTGCGCTGTGAACTGTGAAAGATGTTTCCCTCGAATTTAGCCATTATCCTGACACCCGAGTGTTTTTCTTGCCAATGTGAGCGACACTTTATTAAGTTGTAAGTAAACAGACACGACTGAATATATAACATTTCTGTGTGCTTTTGATTTTGCCTGCAAGGCGGTTGACTTTCAGATTTGCTTTGTTTTTGTAGACCGCCGAAGAAGTCGAGGTTGAAGTATCATTAGCACGAGTTGAAGGTTCTCTTGGATTTAATATCATGGGAGGAACAGAGGTATAAAACATTTATAAATCTCTTGGTCTATCCAGATGGGGTCTAATTCTTCAAATTGTCACTTGTTTGAGAATTCCGTTCGCGTCGCGCAAACAAATCCTATCTTCGCGTGGTATGCGGCGCGAGCGGCAATTAAGATCGACAGACTAGTTGCTCTTATTCTTTCTCGGACTGTTTTGCTTTCTCGACAACTCGTCGGAAATGTATTCTGGCGACGAAACGTGCCTTGTTCAGGCATGTTGTGCGAGATTCGTAAAAAGATTAGCGCCTAACTAAAACCTTATCAAAGTCTCATAACTGTGTTATCACGTTTAGCGGAGCGCTGTGCGATCTGACTAACGTGCTGGCGAAAGATGGTTTGAATCCCCGAGGAAAGGCTTTTCAAATTGAACTACTCTTTGTTTTGGTTTGAATTGCCTTTGAAAGAATGTACTCGTAAACACGGCTGGATACCCAAGTTGAAAAAAATAAATAACTGCACTTTTGTCTGTTTGAAATTTCAATACTTCGTTGAACCCCCGCGCGCGATTGACCGCGCTTCGCTTTCATCGCTCGGAAACCTCGGATTCTGACACCCCGCATTCTTGCTTGTCAGCTAGCTCGCGATCGATTACTACAAAGTCTTTGTTTAGTATCGAACACTATACGTCTCTTTTATTTTCATTGTCAGGTCGGAAATAATTCAGCTGGTGGTGGAATTGTGGTTTCTAAGGTCGCAGACGGCGGACCAGCATCGAAAGAAGACGGCCTAAAAGTACAAGACAGAATATTAAAGGTAGGGCAGGAGCATAAGTCGTCGATCTCACCCGCCTCCTTTCAAAGGAAACCCTCTTCCGCGCGAGTGTTAAAATGTACAAGATCACTTTCGCCGATTGCATGACATGGCATTGTGTTCAGATTTAGTAAGCCGCTCGCAATATTAAATTTATCCTTTGTGTCACTAACTGAGTTCATAACTCGGTTCACCGGTGTGTTGTTCTTTTGTAGAACTCAACATTGCTGCCGAGTTGTTTCTAAAAGGATTTATTTACCGAGAATTGATAGTAATTTGGCTCAGCGTATTAAATATTTTGTAAGTTCCGACCCTGCTGTCAGCTTTGGATTAATGAACTAACTGGCAAACCATATGCTTCCGTTGCTAAAGAAGAGGCACTTTAGTAGGTTGATTACCTCATGTAAACAGATTTGTCCTGTAACTTTGCCTTTATTCGTTCACGTCATCTCTAACGAATTGGATTTTCTCGCTCAAGGTTTTGCGCGAAGGCGAAAACAAGAGACTCACGATATTTTTAATTGCCCAAACAAAGATCAACATCCCATGGTGAATTGAATTGAAAACTGAAATCCCTTTCTTTTGATCGCGGTCTTGTTTATTTTTCATTCGTTGTTTTCGTTTGGTGGTTCAATAGTGCTCGCCGCGTGGCCAATCTATAATTTACGCGGTCTTCGCGGCGATTCTACACCCATTTGTTTAGCACGGTTTTATTTGCCGCAGTTGGAAGGGAACTGATGGCCTCTCTAGCCAGACCTCATGTGAAATGTCAATCTCTTTGCCACAGTTGGAAACCACTACCTTGTCACGCGAGAGTCGCGAGCGATAAAAAAATTCACAGAACCCAATTTCCCATTGTCTGTTTCACCCACCTGCACACGCAGCCGAAATAAATTACACAAAAACAAGGATGTATTTTGTGATCCTAGCTTGAGCTCTCGCTGTGCTTTACAATTGGAGTTTATCGGAAATTGATCTGTCAGTTGAACAATATATAAAGTATATTTTGGCTTTCTGTATATTAGGTAAGGATTGATAACAATAGGTCAGATAAACTGCTTTACAGCCAAAGGCAAGACGTCAGTTTTGAGCTGATTGTCGCAGGAAGAATTAAAATCGATCTTTATTTTTGTCTAGCTATGCTCAATCTGATGTCGCCATTTAGAGTTGCCTGCCTTCGAGGCAAAACATGAAGCTACTTCAAAATCTGCGAAAATCTTTATAAGCACGGAAATAAATGAGAAATCCCTTTGTATTTTTGAACTTAACTACTTTTAGGTCAAAAGCGCTTAAACGCGGTTGTAGAATCCCTTTAATATTTCCCCCATACCTTTCATCCACCTGAAACAAGCAAGCCTGTTCTCCTTCACAAACAACATAAGTACACTTTCTTAGATTTCATACAATCTCGTAAGATATCAATGTGCTTGTCTGTGAAAGAATTCGAAACATTTCTGTTTTAATGGGCTTTAAAATGCGGCAGACACTCGCTGTTCGCATCGCTGATCAAAACGTTTATCCGAGCGAAGTAAATTGTTCAAGATCAATATTAGCTCGTTTCGTTGACAGAGAAAAATACTCTGTCGTCGAATACTAGAGCATAGAGCCAACACAGGTTTTCGCTGGCAACGTATCATATCTCTTGGTGAAAATATCGGGTTGGGAACATCTTTCATCACTCGGCTCTTCTATCTCGAGTCGGCTTCCCCTTGTTATGATAGGCATTAAAGATGCATGCGTGCTAAATATTTTGTGTTCGATGTATAGCGTTACACCAATAGCTACAGTACAGGACATATTGAACAATTGCTTCTCTTCGATCTTTGAGGGTATTTAGAATTTTATGGTATTCGTGATATCACCGAATACGTGCTTAGCTAAAACACAGTGACTATCCTTTCCATATAGCCCCGATCAAAGGACACATTTAAAGCTTTGAAGTGACTTGTTTATAACCTTGTCAGATATATTGATTTGGCGCAAAAATTACCTTTAGGAGGCCGAAATTTTGGCTTCACAAAGTCTGGAAGCTTCGGATCTCGTTTACTTTTCGCTGATTAATGATATTTTTATCGTTCTACGTTGTTAAGATGTATAGAGTCAGCGTGAAGCCACAAAACCCATTTCCTCGGATCTCAGCTCTATAACTGCTATCAAAAGCGCATCAAAGCCTTTTTCCGTCAAAGGAAGATTAATCGTCCATTCATACTTGTCAAGTGTTGTGAAGCGTTTTGGGGAAAATTTGAATATCCTTTGGGTTTGTAGCAATTTGAATCGACTTTGTGAATTTTTTATAAACCTCGATTGTTGCGATCTTTAATACCGTTAATCTCGTAAGTTTACAGTTCAGCAAATGGCTTGTTGTTTCTCGCTTTGTGATTTAAGTAAGGCTTAAGTACACTGTTGCGGCGATGTTTGTTGATAGTTTTTGTATTGTATAATCGAGAAGATTAAAGCCGGTAAAATAGTAGTGGTTCTATTACGAAAGATACCTAACATCGATTTAATACTAAAAAAATCCTCTTGTTTTGTTTAAATTAAGTTTTATAGCTTCTAAAACACATGAAAAATAGATTTTAAAGTCACAATAAAAATGCATTTTAATACCATGATGTTAAAACACACGGTGCGGTCTTTTTATCGATTTTCTCAACACGACAGCATTGTCTTAGCTTTGCTTTTCTCGGATTTGCGGAAAGGGGGACCTTTTCTTTCTAGATGTGATTAAAAATTCCCTGCTGTTGGTGAATAAAAGATGTTTCATCGAGAGATTATGCGGTTTTGGATGAAAACAAAGGATACGACCCCACGATTGAAGTTTGATGTAATTTCACGTACAAAAAGGTATTTTGATGAAGTCTCGTTATGTGGTGAAAAAAAGGAAGTAAAACTGAACCGGATAAAAGAGACTCGCAGTTGATAAATATAAACCCAAACATTTAACGATTTGGAGGTCATGTTTTAATAAAGTAACGCGTTATAAACGAGGAATTGACAAAGTGAAGTCAAATCGCCTTGCGATTTATACATTTGTTATTTGTCATTTTTTCGAAACGAATTTTTATACGACAAAATGATCGTTATAGAAACTAAACGAAGCCGGTTCTTATCATTTTAATTTACAATAGCTCAAATTCAGCTGTAATTTTAGGGCCATAAAATATTTCTCATTAACTGATTATTGAGGGAAAACGTTCCGACGAAGAAATAAAGATCGGTAACATTAAGATATAGAAATGTCTTCGCAAGCGAATGATTCATTTAGCGAGAGTAGATTATTTAAACTAAGACGGCAGACAGCTGATTATGTCCGTCAAAAAAACTGTTAATTTTTCGCAATTTACGAATGGCATAATTTACGAAAACGAAGCTGACAGATTCGCAGCAATTTTTTTACTAATTCTTTCATTTAAAATTCATTCTACCAGTTACGAGTTTAAAAGGTAGAAGTTGTTAAATTTGCTGCTAAGTGCGTTAAATTGGATTTTAAGGAACACATAACAAGCAACCGTTTTAAATTATTTATTGTTTTTTCTGTGCGTGGCAGGTGTTTGTGTGTGCAAACGGTAATGAATTTGAACAAATCGAAACCTTTTTTAATTTATTTCGCTTCCCCGTGGGCTGAATTCGTTTTTTTTTTTCCTGCAATAAAATTGATATAACTCGTAAACCCGTTGCAAGCCAAAGCGTATATTATGAAAATTAAAGTTACGACAATGAAACGTCTAAGATTTTTCGTGAAGATGGATTTTTTATGCGGTTTATGTTTTGGTGCAAATGACACCTTACTGCAAACGTTTCTACTGTCACTTAAATATACTTCTCCTTTGCGGCGAGTTCGATCGGAAAGGATTTTCAACTACTCCTTTGATAAACGGAAATGAATTTAATTTATCCAAAAATACTGAGCTGTAGATTGAAATTCATTAAGATGTAGCATGATCGTTGAATTGTACAGTCATTGTTCAACCTTTCTAATAAATATTTCAAGCCTTTATAATGAAAGGAATGGATTTCTCGAGTTTGTTATTGAACGTTTTATCAAAGAAAAACATTTACTATCAAAAGAAAACGATTTGGATTTTTTCGTAATGATAAGACTTCAAATCAAATATTTTTCGATACTTTTCTTTTTCTCAGGAAAAGTGTATTTTATTCCAGGAAAATGTTAATTAACATATGAACTGTCCATTAGCGAAGGATCCCAATTCCTTAATAAGAAGACAAAATATTGACAAAAGTTTGAGTTATCCACTCGTTCCTTCCTTGTTAGCGGTGAATATTATAATGCACTCTTCAAAATAATGTTCTGAAAGTCACGGAAGGTGCAGATCAGATTTGCATCGGAAGAGCTACGTTTAAAATCCTTTTAAGGCGCTGTTATAGTGCATTTAAAGCCTTGGTAAGTGAACGTTCAAAGTTTGATCCGAAACTTTACAGAATGGGAAATTTAGATACATATTGTTAATTTCTTTATCCAAACAAGTACGATACGCAAATTTGTATAAAAATTCTAATTATTTCCCGCCGTAAATACATGAGAGTTGCAAATCTAGTTGAAAATTATTTTCCATCGAGGGCACAATATTTTGTTGAGGTAAAACGCTAAAAATAGAAATATAGCTGCACAGCAATTTCATTGATCCAAAATCCTTATGATTCACAAATTTGATTCAATTATTTTCCGCCGAGTATTTTCAATATAGAGCTGGCCTGAGGGAATAGGATGTATATCTCGAAATATTACACTAATTAAAAAATATCCTTTTGATGATTTTCCCGATTCCCAGGCAATATCGCTGGGATATTTTTGTTATCTACGAAAAGATTGGCCTTACTGAGGTCGAACAGGACTAAAATTGGAAAATTCAAATTTAGACATTTCAAATTCGTACAATGTTTATTCTTCACCTACGCCGAAGGCCCTGTTCACACCCGGCTTTTTAAAATCTCCAGCTTCCACGGAATGTAACATTTCAGGTTATATCAAACAGTATTCACCCCTTCACTGACACAAGGTGCACTTTGTCAGTTTCACACTAAAACATTTTTTCTGGTAAGAGGCTGTGTGTCACGAATCCAGGTATGAAAAATGTTGTTTTTCCAAGAATGCCATGGAACGATAACAGCCGGAGGTACGATCTACACGACCCGACATGTTTATACAAACTCGAAATATTTTTGTTTTCAACATGGTAGCGAAAACAAGAGTTATGACTTTTGAGGTGTTCCCAGTGTTGACGACAAAGAAATTGGCCGCGACGCACCAGGATAATTTTAATGGTTTATTAATGTCTTTTTTCGCCGGTTTTATCCGTTAGAATAGTTGTCGGTTTATCTGGTTTAAATTCACCCCTTCCATTTCGAAAAACCACTGTCTTCAATGTTGATGGTGCATCTTTCTTTGATACGAATAACATCTGGAGATGTTTCACTTTTTATCTCTCTCGATGAGCTCTTTTATAAATCACCAAAATGGTAATCCTTTATTCGATAAAAGTAAAACTCACGGTGAAGTTAGACTTGTAAAAGATCCTAGAATCTACAGCTGTCAAATCGATATGCGAACGAAGCGTTGTAACGAAGGAAATCCCTCATTAGCGAGCCAGAGCAGTTGGCTTGATGAGAGCGTTTGAAACTCGTCGAGGAAAGGAATTTTCACTGAGTTCCATTGGATTGTCAAGACGCACAGGATGTGGTATCCTGTCATGATTGTAATTAAAGTATGAATTATTTTGATATTTTCTTTCCAGTGCATTCAGCAATGCGGTATGCAACGTGGGCCACAAACAACTCGATCGTCGCAGCTCGTTATCACTTTAGTGAGCGCTAAACATTTTAATAGCCCAATTGGAAAACACTTTGTTGTGTGATAGAAACTCTTTCTACTTTGTATCATTCTTGAAGAGTTTTGAATTTTGCTGTTTGTTGGAACAGAATGTTTCTCGATGTTTACGCGACCAACTACCCTTAGACGACCATACAATGCACAATTGTCTTTCTTTAATGGCACGACAAGTCATCACAGTTGTTATCAACGTGCTCAGAAAATCTAATTTTGAAATGGCTGCCATCGCTATGACACCATGATGTGACTTTTGATGATTTGAACGTTTCTGGGGGCCGTCAGTTCACATTTGTGAGAACTTGACAACAAACGGTTTCTATAATTTGTCTCGACTGAAAAACAAAATCTAATTTCTCCACTAATTTGTCCGCACCTTTGTGCCTGTGATACCTATTGTATGTAACAGGAACTGTTTGTCCACAGCTTGTAGGTTTCCACGACTGTGATTACTCGAGAACTGACGGACATTTTAATATGGCTAGAGTGAAGAGTCGGAAGAGTCGACACAAATCGTAAATACAGATGCTGATATCGTTTTCATGTAATTGGCAATGACCTGTCCCTCACAATCAGACGGACCCTTTAATGCGCTTTAAATGGAGTGCATGAAGGCGTGTTGAGACCAGAGAACATTTATCCATTCCCGATGTTGTTTTAACGAGTCAGGGGAGAGACGAGTATCGATTGCAAGGAAATAAAAACAGGCGCATCTGCCTGGAAGCAATGTGAGGAAAAACTAAAGATTTCTTTGGTGTTTTGTCACCTAGAACTTTAGTATATGGGAAAACTAATTCCTTTTGTGTTTCAAGGACGTAAAATGTAGTGAAGAGAGCTAAATAAGGCCAACAGAAGCCCTAAATTCGTGGGAAATGCATCTGTTCCTTAAAAATTTGTGCGACATAAAAATTTACCCAAAGAATTTGAAGATGTCAAACTGCGTTAGCGATCAAAATATATATTTTTCTTTAATATTCTCGTTGGCTGCCACCGATAAAGCCGAAGGGAAACAGACCCACTTATTTAAAGCAACGTAGCGCTTGCATCCAAGAAACTATATGGTGATAACGAATAGACCTTTTTCTTCGTGTGTCAACTGCTTGGGTAATCTAAAAGGCCAAGGGGCTGGAATTTGCCTGAGGCGTCTCAAACGCTTTCAATTTCAGTGATTTATCTCGTGATAAAAAAATGTTTATATTGGTAAAAGTTCACAGACATTTTTGTAAAATTAAAATCTACCGAAGTTCTGCTTATTTCGTTTAATAATGGTTGTTACATACTGTGACCTTCTAAAGAGCACTACAAACATTATTTGAATTTAATTATTCAAGATTTAGCCAGCACCAAGACTTAAAAACGTCCCTTTGTTTGAGCAGAATCAGTAGAAACGTAATCTTTAGAGCGACAAGAGTGTCGCTTTCTAGACAATACCGAGAATGTTATCATCAATGGTGGACATTTGTTTGTTTGTATCAAAGCCAAGGAAAACAAATCGGTTAAATCTGGGAGCCAAACTATTCTTGATATATTTTTAATAATCAACTGCTCGGCAAAAAACGTGCCGAAGACAAAAAGACTGTGTGTTGGCGTGCAGCTCGTGGGCAGCAAAATGACGGCCGAATAACCAGGACACGAGCAGAATTCGCTCTAAATTAAAACGTTTCATTAAATGTTTTACAATTCTAGTCAAATGCTGGGAAAAAAAGGAAATATTTGTTTTTTATCTACAGTCGAGCCTTTGCAAACGACCACCTCCCCGCAGCAAACGTCTCTTCACGGCGGCCATTTCTTGTTGCCCAAACTCAAAAATACTTTCCTTGAAAATTCCGTTAGACGCGTAGTTACGGTCACGTTTCTATAAACGGCTGCCCATGTGTGCCCTTTATTGAGACGACTTTATTAAAGGCTCGCAAAAGCTGTCATGTGTTCTGATTTCCAAAGTAAAGCGATGTTTTTATATGAAACGCTACGCGTTTTTAGGCAACTGATATTCCGAAAATGTGAAACAAAAATAGCAGTTTTGTCCAACAGAAGTGACCTTTGAAGTAGCTAGAAATTTAAATTCTCCAAGTCATGGAATGAGACAAAGACACTACGCAATAATTTCATAAAGCAATACAAAGGACGCCCAATATCTTTAAAATCGTAAATCATTGTTGTTCATTGTTCATTTTGATGTCCCTCTATTGCAGGTCAACGGAATAGACTTATCAGAGGCGAGTCACGCCACAGCTGTCGAAGCTATCAAAAGTGCTTCGGAACCGCTGCATATTTTAGTGAAACGCAAGCGTACAGACGCACCTCTGGAAAGCTGTGTACCGCAGTTAGCGTCGACTGGAACGCAGACTGATCTCTGCCTTACTCAAGAAGTTGAGAGTATGGACACAGATAGCGGAATACACGACAGATACAGCCCTAGACAAGACTTGTTGAATCCGTTCGAAAAATCTCTCGATGATGGTACAAGCAGCTCGGAATGCTCGCATCGTCGTTTAGAATCATTTTGCAACGATGTGGAGAACTTGCGTTCGACAAGTGAAAGTTTGCCTAGCTCAGAGAACATTGTTAGCAGTGAGCAAGGCACACTACCTCGAGTCACTCTGTTAGTGAAAGATGTCAATTATGTGAACCATGTGGATGAAAACTCGAACTCTCGATTACAAGAAGAGCCTTACGTGACGGCAGTTTCCGATGAAATTTACTTTGACCCTGAGTTCGACTACGAATATGAGGTGTGTATTGGTTTACATTTCACCCTTTAACACCCTTAGAACGTCAAGGTTGAATCTCGCTCGTGGGAAAATTAAGAGACAAGGAAGCTTTATGGGATCACAAAAACTTCCTTCTACCGGAAGGCAAAAATGAACAGCTTTATAGGAAAGTACTGTCTAATGTCTTTCATTCGCGCTTTAGGATTTTATCTACGGGCTCAAAATCTAGAACCACCTTTCCATACGTTCACCATATGTGTGTCAAGGTCACAGAGTTAGTGGGAGATGGTTTCTGCAAAGACGTCTTTAAGATCTGACGTGATAAATCATATTAAACAATAATTAATGCCAAATGTAACTTCTATGTTACAACAGAGATACATGCTAGTCTGTTCCACCAAACGCGCTTCAGCACATCTTACACTATTAATATCATCATTTCAAGTATCAGAATACAGAAAGTATATCACACAAGTCCATTAAATGCCCTACATTCCCTCATCGCAATTGCTGGAACACTTGTGCCCCTCTCCATTGATCCAGCATTGGAAAAACATAGGCCCTGACATTAAGGCAGACGCGGAAAAGAACAGGGAGAAAGTGTTGTGATCTCGTGACGTAATAATTGTAGACCTTTCGTCAAGTGTTCCAGAGAATTGTAGCTCGCTAAGAATCCTCCTGTGGCTATGTTTTAGATCATTCGATAGGTGTGCAGAGAGTCATGAGCTAGACACAAAGAAAAACCCCTGACTTCCCAACGGGAAGAGCCTTTCTCGTGTCAACCTGCCTGCATTTTACTAAGATAAAGGAGACAGAATTAAAAAATTCTATGCTACAATGAAACAGGGCCTAGTCATGAACCAACTTGATTTCACTGGATACTTCCTAAAACATGTCAGATTTCTAATCTTATTAAATTATTTATCTTATAAAATTAACTATGGGTTTCCCACTTCGAAAAAATCATTTGATATCTGCCTCTGGTGTTGTAGGAGAATTTGGAGTAAAAGAAAAGATACATTGTTTTGATTTTTACACATTCTTGGCCCCCAAAGAGTAAAACCCCCATGGCGTTGCCCCTTTAATTTCAATTATCTCTCTCGTGTATATCACCAAGTTATCGTCTATGTGGTTGCATTTAAATGTGTGTGAAATAACGGATCACGGATCCAGGTGTGAAACAGATGTGCCCACTTGGCTATTTCCAGTTATATTTTCCTTACTGGAGTCTTTCCAGCTATTTCTCGAATTTAACTTGTTTCGTATCTCGGTCCTAGGAAATAACCCTTTGGATAGCAAATAGTGACCTGGGGTTAACATTCTGTTGTGGTGAAGAAGACGAATCCACAGTGCACGTATGCGAGGTACGTAGTTTTAAAAGCATCATAACACTTATCCTGCGCGCATGCGCCCTTTCTTACTTATATTTTGGTAAATGAGACTTTATTCTCTCTCAAATTCTATCGATCTTAG
Source organism: Pavona decussata (assembly GCF_977016875.1). NCBI lineage: Eukaryota > Metazoa > Cnidaria > Anthozoa > Scleractinia > Agariciidae > Pavona > Pavona decussata. The sequence continues at coordinate 759,857 of NW_028145483.1, forward strand.
TACTTAGGGTAATTGCGTCCCTTAGCTAGTTGCTCTCATTAAGCGGCCGTCGTCTTCCAGTTTATATTTCATTATCACTTGAGCTAAGCTACAATCTTGTAGGTGTGAGTAGTATATGACGTGAGGCCAGATTCTCTCCCAGACTCCCTACGAGATACGGTGTTAAACTTGTTGACGGTTTCCTTTGTCACCATCCCAGCCACTTCTGTAACGAAGTGTTGTACGTTTAAGAGGCGGCTTATTTGCGTTCTGATAATTTGAGATGTATAAAACAAACATTGTGTAAAAGATAAAAGGGGAAATGGTTTCAGGAGCCGAATGGTCCACAGTGGTGGGCTTCTGTCACATGAAGCAATTAGAAGCGTTACTACTCCCCCTGTTAAATGGGATGCCAGTCCACTAAATGGCAGATTTAAAATGCCCCAATAAAATGACGAAGTGTTATGCCGCGGCTAAAAATTCTAACATTGCTGCACAACATTTCTTGGTTCAACAATTACATTGTTTAACAGCCCATGTTAGATGATGTTTGACCAACCTTTTTTGCTGGATGAATGTTGGTGTGATTTAACCCTTTAACCCATAATATCAAAGAGGAAAGTCTATCTTGTCCCCATACTTTGCTTATAAAAGTACTGGGGAGAAATTATTAAAATATCAAGAAAATTCACCTTGGGTGATCATATCCTTAATTCTCATGACTCCAGGGATTGAATAAGCATTGATATTACAAGGAGAACTTTGATACTAATCACAGTTGGAGAGTTAAAAGATGTTCAGCCGTGCGGACAACATTGCTATACAAGAAATGTTGTGCAACAGTGTTGGAATTTTATCCGCGGCTTGATGCAAGAAAAAAACCCACGAATCTCTTCGATTTGATCGCAGCTGTTTTTTCGCTAGCAGCTACTATAATTTAGATGAAAAACAACAATCCCTTATGAAGAGAGTTTGTACATGTCTAGACTGACATCCTGCATGATCTCCTGGACCGAAAAATTATTCGAAAACGATTGTCTTCTTTTTTTATTTAGTTATTTTTTTTTTGTCTGCTGGTAATTTATTGGCATTGTAGGAAGCCTTTTATTACAAACAAATACACGGGTCTTGCAATATTGAAATGTGCAGACTACATTTGGAAGAACTACCGTTCCCGTCATGTGGAAACGTTAAATTCGTTTCGTCATTTACGCGCGCATTCAGACAGTTTTTTCGTTTGTTTGTTTGTTTGTTTGTTTATATACTGTAAATATATATAACAAAAGCCGTGAGAACTCTTATAACTGCTGAGATGGCGACTTCTTGTCTACTGCATTCTAAGCCGTTGTTTTCTGAGAGTTGCTTAATCTTGTTAAGGTTAATTTAAACGTACTTACCTAGCCACCATAATCTTGTTAGCATCCTCGCCATCATCTTGTTACTAAGCGCCAAGTGATCCGGTTATTGACCACCCACTGTTTTCCTGTCAGTCCAGGCAGTACAAATTAAGGCTGTAAAAAGCAATAAACCCTTTCAGTTGGATAAACGGTATCGTATTTAACGGTTCACTAAAACACATCCTAAATTACCCTCCAGTGGAATTTGTTCACAATTTTTAATTGTAAGATTAGAACGACGCTTTATCTATAATTAGACAAGGAAGTTCTCAGTTATTGCAAGACCATATTTCAAGTGGAGGGATGAATACTTGTAATTAAAGTACAGCAGCGAGGAGAAATGGGTAAAGCTCCTAAATGCCGTGAAGCCCGTTTAACTTAGCGCTCAGGTTGCATAAAACGTAACATCTTAAGATAAGTGGAAGTTTCCTATGACTGTTCCTTGCATTGCGAATGATCTTCTTGCTTTCTTTCTGCGCTTCCTACATGATAACGCGCGAGAAATCCTCCGAGCGTAGGAAACGGTTGCCGAAAACACCCTTATCCAACCGGACCCTGGGCGGTAATTTCATTTTAAGAGCTCACTGGAGGGCACTCATTAGAGGCCATTTGTGTTTTGACCAAAGCATCGCTAAAAATGTACTGCACAAGTACTTGCATGTAATACGAGCAATAACAGGAACTTTAGCAGTAAGAACACAGTGAAGGCTCGGTGACACCTGTATATAATGGAGGGAATCCGAGAAGACACTTGATTTTCTATGTCAACAACTTCGCTAACAGTCTTATACAACACAGATCTCTCTCAGGTATGCACGCCTATTGGAACAGCGGAACTTACGTAACTGGCTCGTCTATTCACAAAAGTGCACATTGGGCGCTTCTTAAAAGCTGGGCGCTAAATCAAATCACTACAATAGATGCTTGTCAAGGGGTTAGGTTTTTTTAAAGTCCGGGGACTCTCCCCCAAATCTCAAACTCCCGGCCTGGCTGTTCATTCTCCAACCATAAAAGCGTAGGCTAGCAGGTACCCTTTATTGTGAAGGATAGGTATGAGCATATAGGTCACACGTTTCGTTGTAAGTACACATACCAACACGCATTGCCTTGTTCCTTCAAATTCCTGTTCTTATGAAAAGACAACTTGTGTTTGTGTTAAATCCTATCATATGGAGAAAGATCGAGCAAGAACAGTATTTTCAAACACATGCGTCACCAACCATGCCCCCTACTCCTTCCTGGTCCATCCCCCCACCCCACCCCCAATAGATTAAAGACCGTAGGCCATCCTTCTGAAACTATGGACCGGCTTATGGGATCATGTTCTTTCAAAACTACCAGTGCCAAACCAATCCAAACTTATGGTGTTTATTTTTTGTAGATTGATCCCGGTTCTGTCGCATACCTTGATGGAAGACTGACGCTTTGGGATGAAGTCTTAAAGGTACGGAATAACATCGATTGTAGAGAACTACCTTACTTGTAACCTCTTGAATGGCCTTGGATTAAAAGGTTGACACAGGGAAGGGCATCGGCTTGTTCCATGTGTTCTAGATGATGATGATGATGATGATGATGATGATGATGATTATAATTATTATTATTATTATTATTATTATTATTATTATTATTATTATTATTATTACGTCACGCGAAACTCTCTTCTTTTTTTTTTTTTTTGCTGCCTACAGTTTAAACGTCTGGCTAGTAAAGTTCGTGGCTTGTGTGATTCAAATTGCCTTGTCCAGGTCGTTATGCCGTTGTGCAGTCGCGATAATGTTTTCAATCGTTCTTTAATGTTGCTGCGGCTGTGCAATTTCCCTCTGTAGATCAACGATGTGCCTGTCACCCATATATGTGATATTGAGCCGTTGGTGTATGAATCGACTACCACGATCAAGTTTCTTGTAGCGAGACCAGCTCAAGAGGTAAGCACAGTTTAGCATCAATTTATGACAATTCAGAGAGCTATGATAACTACTAAAGCAAGCCACACCATAGGAAGGTACTGCTCAGTAGCGGTCATTTGAATGATTATACTTTAAGATTTCATCTACAGACTCAAAACTCAGAGTCGCATTACATAACTCAAGGTTTTGTTCCAGAAGGGAAAGTTTGGTGCTGGGTGGACACCTGACTGCGATTATATAAAATACCATGTTTGAGAGGCGCAAGAATGGGCTCCTCGCGCGTGAATCTCGCGCGTCGCGTTTTTACGCTCGCAGTTTCTCCCCCCCCCCACCCCCCCCCCCCCCTTGCATGCTTATATCACGCTTGCATTTGCTAAGATGCTAAGATAAAATAAGTAAATTCACTGCAAATCAAAGGAAGTCAGAGGTAGATAAGATAAATTTTGTTTGTACAGGATGAGCAGCCAAGGGCAAGATTGGCATCCAAGCTTATAACAAAGGCGTGATTTAGCTTTAAGTTTCTCATCTCGTTTAAAGTTAACAATGCTTGAGTTTGTGGTCGGCCTTGATTGAAATCTGTTCCGTTTGCTTTCGTGATGGAACAAGAGCCAGCTATTTATAAATATGTCAGCAGTTTAAAAGAACCGTAACAAAGTAACCTTTTTATTTTTATTTCTAACTGCGATCCAAACGAGATTAAAGGAGTCGTGTATGCCGAGATAACTAGCATGGCGTCCTCTCAGAGTTCTTACGTTGCATCAACAGGATTTGAGATCCCAAGCTTTTAAAGTAAAAACCAAATTTATGGCAAACGTAAAACGCACGAAATGTTCAACAACTCGTAAAACTCATTGAAATATCCGAAACACAAAATTGAACTATTAAAATTAATTGAATGAGTTTTAGTTAGGTAAAAGTTATCGCGTTCACAAAATGTACCTGAAGACAGAACTTCGTAGCAAATTATTACAATTTTTTTTAATCCCCACACGATAAGTAATGGTTCTAATCTCCCGCAAAAAAACTTGTTAACACCACATTTAGAAAATTTCCGATTCTCACGCAATTTTTCCAGATTGCGTGTCTGTTTGTATGTTTAATAAGCAAATCTGTTGTCTTATCAACAAAAGCGATTTTAAATGCAAGGGTTTAGGATCCTAAATTGTTTTTCATCATTAATTAACAATTGTAAAAGAACTCCTTTATTGCCTTAATTTTCCACGACAAAAGCCATTTCGTGACGGAGTGTTTGCGTGCCTCGAACGAGAAAAGGGTGTTTGTTTTTTTCTGGTGCAATTATTGATACTGCTTCGCCGAAACCTTATGTTGCAAAGGACTGTATAAATAATGCCTTGTTCACAGAACCATCTTTCAAGCACTTGACGTAATTGGATTCCGTGTTCATTCAATATTCCTGTTAATGCATTTCACTAGCTTGATAAGTTCTTTAATTTTAATCCCCTACATAAAATTCAGCTTACTAACAGAGCTTCCATTACACCTTCAAAGATTAGGTCTTGATGTGGGAAAAACATAATTTCCATTTCGTCTACTGAGCTCGAGTTAATAAACTTAAACAAACAGAGATAGGTGGTATTCAAATGTTTTGTTTGTAGATAAGACAAAATACTGCGCTTCTCTACAGAAATCGAAGACACCAGTGTCTTTTTCCGGTATTTAGAGTGAATTCTAAAGCAGGTTATATTGTGTGTACACTAGTCTTTTGTGTGCAACATGAACCCGGGGCAACAGTCGGTAAAATTTAATTTGTTTTCATAAAGCTTAATTGCATTTTTGGACGGTAAGGATTTGCTATCTTTAGTTAAACAATTTTTTTCATTTCATGCAAAAGCCACCACAAGAATTACTCGCGCTATTAATTGAATGCAAGGCTTACGCAATACTGGCGAAGCTGAAAATCTCGAATTACTAGTTTGCAAGACAGTAATTCTTAGGGGTTCTATCCACAGAGTAAAAAAATAGAAGCACCTTGTAAAAGATACTAAGCAAAGCCACAGGAATTCTGTGATCAAGCATCGAACAACATTTTACGTCTTCTAATTTTTGAAGTTACCGGCCATTAAAATGTGTCAAAAGGTTAAGCCATGGTAAAGGTGTTGCCTACAAGACTGAACAAATCCCCTTACTAGAATCTAAACTTAATTAGATCTCACTTCTCTGAGACGTCTTTACGAACATGCGACAAAGACAATCTTATTAAAATCCGCCGGCAAAATTTAATGCGAACAATGCAAATCATTAAGACAAAAATTTCCGTTTTAGAGAATTATCCCTTTAAAGCCTTTCCTGGCGTTGCGTAACTAACAAGCGAGGTTCGACCGCTAAATGTAATAAAATGAAGGAAAATCACTGGCTTGACAGCTGTAACACTGTGATCTTCCCAGTGGCCCGGAGTACCGGGAAAGGGGTCAACACCCCCTTTTCCCTGTTATCCCCCTGTTCCTTAGTTCTTTTCCCAGGGAATGTAAATTGAAGATCGAGACGAAGCCCGAAGCCTTCTAACCTAGACTGAGACCTTGTTAACTTAATGTTGACCTGCTTTTAGTGTTAAGTTTACTTGAAATTTAAATTGTGCCCATGAAAATACAAGCTATTGAGCAGTACTTTCCCGTGGTGCTGTTTTGTATGCTGTACAAGGTGGTTCTAATTTTTGAGTTAGTAAATGAAATCCTAAAATGTCCCCATTCAAATGCCAGCTACGGAGCAGTACTTTACTATGGTGCCGCTTATTTGCTGTGCAAGGTTGTCCTAACTTTTAAAGTCTGTGGTGAAATTAAAAAGCCTTGAACTATGACCGTTCATAGACTGCGAGCAGTCGTACCTTTTTCCTCAGATCACGCGCGCAAAGTCCCGGTAAAATTTTGCAAATTAGAAAAGTGAACGGTTTCCCCGTTCGCTAGATCCATCGCGCGCGCTACAGAATTTAGGAGAAGAAAGAGACTGCCTGCAGTCCAGCGAAAACTGTTCAGCAGTTACTTTCACCTATGATATGTCGCTCATTTTGCTTTGCAAGGTGTTTGTATGAAATCGTAAGGTATGACCATTGAATGAGCGCTGTTGGGAAGACAATATTCCGTGTAATCTATCAATAAAGGAATTTTTTTCTTTGATTCTTTTCTTGTAGGTGCAAGCTACTCTGTTAGGAAGCGAAGGAAGTCAAGACTGGAACTTTGTTGATCCCATCGACGCTGATCTAAGCAGCTTTAGGATTGGCGTGATCAAGGAAGAGGATGAAGACGCAACAGATGTCATGAATGGCGTGCAAGGAAACGGTGACAAATGTGAAAAGGACAGCGGTGTCGGTCGCACGGACGAGAGCACGAAAAATGATGAAAGCTCTGAACAAGATCTTGGAGAAGAACCACCGCCTACTCCGAACTCTTGTAAAATGGCGCAGGAGAACGGCGAAAAACGCCAAGCGAAGGATGATTCGAGCGCGCGCGAACGTAAGGGTAGTTCATGCTCCTCTCGGAGCAAGGAAGATAAAGCGTTTTCTCCTATACGGTCGGGAGATCAAAACACTGGGAATTCACGGGACAATTCGACGCCGGTTGACAAAGACTCCAGTCGAAGCAACAAGGAGAGATCCGATAACAGTAACTCAAGACGCCACAATGGATCTTCGAGTAAAAATGGCGGTTCGCCTCCGAGGAAGGACAAAGAACGAAGCAGGGATCGCAAAAAGACACGAGATTCACATAGAGACAATTATGGTGATGAATCTCGCGGAGAGCGAGATCGCGATCGTGATCGTGACCGCGATCGGGATCGAAGCCGGCACTCGGATCAGAAGCGTAACAACAAGCTAGGAAACGTGAGCAGGACAATTCGTGCATCTTACATAAGAGCGGTGAATAAAGACTCTACTCAACACATAAACTGGATCGGCGAGTCGGACTGTTTTGGCGGGAAACCTGATTACCGGGATCACCGCAGCAAAAAGAAGTCGAATTTGACTGAAAATCAGCCACTTAACGGCTCTCAACAGAATATTGAGTGGAAAGTGCGCATGTCCAAGGACGGCAGTCAAATTTTTGTTCGCAAGCGGCCGGTCACACCCGCCCGACAAGCTAGAAATAAACTTCTGCGTGAACGAGCGCAAAAAATTACCGACGAACGCAAAGGTATGACAACCGATGATGATACGCACACAATCTACCAAGGCCGGTATTGGCCGCGCGAGGACCGGAGACGACACTTAGAAAGAGTGCGAGAGGCTCGCAGAAAAAAAATGCAAAAACTTCAGCAAGTGAAGGAGTGTGAGAGCCCGTACACGGGCAGTGGTTCGGAGAGTGGCAAAGGACGCCGGGATATCATCGTGGAAATGAGTCACAGGAGAATGAACAAAAACAAACAGCAACATTTTGATGACTTTACGACAGTACGGGAATACCTGACTCAGCGAAATCCCGATGGGTCCCCTGTGGGTCCGATACACGTGACCACAGTGTAATAGGGAATATGTAGCCAAAGGAAAATATTATTTTTAACCTATTTGTCCTCTGCGAGGGCTGAATTTTATGTTATTAATAGTTTATTTTGTCGTTTATGCTGTAAATAAAAGTTAAGGTTATGCAATTCTCTCAAGTGTAGGATTTTTAAACATTTCACAGCGACTTGGCTTTTAGTATACACGCAAACTAAATATCTTGCCTTGAATTCGTGTCTCGAAGGCTAAAACAAAGAAGTTTATTAACTAAAGTGACAAACTTTGCCTTGCTCTTTAAGGTATTGCACATCCAAAAATTAGAGGAAAATAGTAAATGTTATAAACAGTAAAACAAGTGTAAAAAGCGAAATTACTTAGCGCTTACAATGACCCGACATTGAATTCCCCTGGTAAACGTTGGAAACGATGTCAGCCTGTTGTTTTTTTTTCCTTTTGTTGTTGTTGTTGTTGTTTGTTTGTTTGAATGTATTTTTTCTGTTTGGTTTTGTTTTTTCTTTCTTTTTTTCTTTCCTTCTTTCATTCTTTCTTTCTTTCTTTCTTTCTTTCTTTTACTGTTGTCATAATTATTCAGCTTTTCACAGGCTTGTGTCACAGTCCTTGTAAACTATCTCACAAATGTTTGTGGATCCGTTTTTACAAAACAAAAAAGCACTATATTTAAAGTCTGGTTTCAACGTAATCTCTGTCATCGCATAATAAATAGCGCAGAGATTGTTGTGTTGTGGCCATGTAGAAATCAGGTCAGCTACAAATTTTTTCAAAGATGTTGAGTTCGTTTCCTTCACAGCTGTTATTTGGCCGGTCACGTCACGAGACCCAGTGTTGCGTGACACTGCCATTTAAGGGTTACGAAGAGGACAAGAGTGTTTGTTGTTACAAGTTCGCGATTAGTATTAAAGGCCTGTAATTTATTGCTAAAAAGTAATCAAACGAGTTTTAAAATGTACGTATGTATAAAGTAAAAGAGGTAGCATTATTATAAGAGAACAAATTTAACTATCAGAATTTAATCAAATTATTGAAGTTATCTATGTCCGAGGTTCACATTTCTTCACCGCATAGCGAAAAGAGTAACATAGAACTTAAATTTTGTCCTTCTCAATTTGCCGAGAAGACACCTTATTCGACAACAATGGTTTGGTTTAGCTAAATATAAACTTGAGCAAAAAGAGCCTAATCTAGCTGTTACTTTGGCGGATGTTTTTCTGTAAGGGAACCACCACGTTTTAAAGGTTGGGTTTGAAAATGTTACGTTTAGTGCAAGTTACTCATAATTCGTTTCTTGTTGAAAAATTCAAACGTAGTCAACTGGTGAAATTCGTTATTGTAAAACGCAAGAACTCAGGAACAGGCGACTTCTTCGTCCCTATTTGTTGGGGCGAAAATAGGAATTTTGAATTGTGTAAATAAAATCTATTTGAATTTCAAGGTCTTGGGATGCCTTACCTAACATTAAATCTTCGTGAATGTCATTTGACTTGCTTTTCGCTTCAACAGTCATTATATTAACCCGTTTCTTTCAAGAGCTGAAGTTGGAAAAACTCGAAAAAGAAACTTGGCACTAGACCCTTCTCCCAAATGATGGTCGAAAATTCAAATAAGTTAAAATTAAAAACGTATACCAGCACTAGAAAGAGTACTTTTATTTTAGTAACCCTGCAAAGTTTCAGCATATCAGGTGTAATATCAGCTGAGAAAATGTAAGTTGAAAAATGAAAAATTTACAGACGTTTGTATGACTGGGGGTGTGACGTATACCCCCAGTCATACAAACGTCTGTAAATTTGTTAAATTTCATCTTACATTTCCTAAGCTGATATAACACTTAATATGTTGAAACTTTGCAAGGTTACTTAAGTAAAGGTGCTCTTTCCAGTGCTGGTATACGTTTTTCATTCAGTTCAACTTAGGGACCGTTCATTTTTTATGAGCATGGGGGGGCTGGTGGGATTTAGGGGGGGACCACGAGAAAAAAAATGGCACTAAAGGGGGGGGGGGGGGGCTACCAAAAAAAATGAGTGAAAGAGGGGGGGGTCACCAGAAATAATTGGCTAGAAGGGGAAATTGAAAGTGGCTCAACACAGAAACAGATGAAGAAATTGAATATTATTTCAATTTTATTTAATGCGATTTTCCTAACCACTTTTAATTTGTTTTACATACTGAGGTCGAAATCTGCATTTTATATTAAAAACAACTGAGGAAATGAAGCATATCTGTTGGAAAAGCAATAATGAATATAAACTGAGGTAGACACCTATGTTTGTACAAGTTCAAATTAATATAAAAACGTATCAGTCTCACTATTGAATCATCCTTGGGGGAGTAGTTTTCTACAAAGTGGTTGTACTCTGAACTACATCAATAGATTGTTTAATGTTCTTTTTAATAGTACTCACTTTTATGAAGACTGTTGATTAGTAAATTATTTGAACCCAGGAGTATCAGTAGACTCAGTAGTATGCCTAGTGTGAACATCCAGATTAGTTTTAATAATAGAACTGTTGTTGGTGACTTCAGTTGACGGTAAATCTGAGCCGTAAGCCATCTTCAGAAAAGCTTGTAACTGTCATTTTTAATAGCAGTACTTTAATATCCAGGCGCGTAGGAGGGGGGGTTCGAGGGGTTCGAACGAACCCCCTTTACAGATCAGTAATGGCGGAAGAGAAAGCACTTAATGAGGAGGTTGAACAATTACATGAGGTGTACCATGCGAGAGAGTAGAATGTCTGCCCTGGTTCTAATGCATATCAAATATGATATGCCTGTCAATTTTGACGAGATAGTCAATTTGTTCGAAGGCCTACACCCGAGAATGATGCAGTTTACCAGCTTGGTGTATGACTATCAGTAGATCGAATAGCTATCAGAACTCGACAGGGCGCGGAATGTACATTGAACTTTCTTGTTTAAGTTGAAACAATTATGCCGTAGGAATGATGTATATAGCTCAAAAAGCTGCTGTAAAGCAAATTTGTGATTTGCCTAAAATGGGTCTCAAAATGCAGGAAATGAGGTTTCTGGGAACCTAGATTTTCAAAAATTTCCGGGGGAGCATGCCCCCGGACCCCCCTAGTAAGCAAGATTTGGGGCTCAGCGAACACCCCTATCTAACCCCTACCTACGCGACTGATATCTGTGCGTCCGCTGTTTTTTTCTGTTTAATATGACTCGTAATCGTTGATTGGTATGCTTTGATCCGTATTTTGTTAGTCAGATCTGTACGTGTATTAATTGTTTCTACTCGAAGGGGAGTAATTTCACGTTAACCATTTGCTTGATTAATTTTTATAGTTTCTTTGAGAATCTAAATGGAAATTTAGGGTTTGTCATTGCCGTAAACGTGTTGCTATCTATAAAACGTTTTTTTAAACAAGAGAAATCTTTACCTAAGTAGAGAACGGTTACTTGTTAATAGTACTGTAAAGAAATCACAGTAACAATTACGTTTATCTTTGATATAAACAGCACATAAGCGTTTTGTTAAAGTTAGGAGTATGATTTGTTTCTGATTGGGCGGGAGGGGGGGGGGGTCATCAGAAAAAAATAGTTCTGCTAGGGGGGGGCCATGTGGAAAAAAATTGCATGCTAGGGGGGGGGTCATACAGTTTCGTAGTGGCAATTAACCAAATCCCACCAGCCCCCCCATGCTCATAAAAAATGAACGGTCCCTTACCGGTAAACTCATTCAAATCTGTTGCCGCCATTTTGGAGAAGGGTCTATTACGCCACCGTAAAGAGATTCTAGTGTTGACGTTTCGAGCGTTAGAGCTCGAAACGTCAGCACTAGACTTTCTTTACGGTGGCTTAATTATCAACACCAAACATTCGTACCACTGCAACTCGGTACCACTGAGTAGTCAGACAGCTCGGTATAGCTTTCATCCGATTGGTCACTCTCAACGGATTTCATCAACAGACTCGAAAGGTTTGAACTCACCTTGTACACCAATTAGAAACAGCACTGCGGGAAAGTAATGCTCAGTAGCTGTCAGCTGCACAAACGTTAGAGCTTTAACGTCTGACCAGTTGCTTCCATTTGAACGATTAAATTCCCACTTGGAAACTAAAAACCACTACAGCCGATTTAAGGCTCCCTAGAACCGTCAAAGAGTGGAACTGAATTTGCCTGTCGATCTGGCCTCAGCTGGGTGTCTGTGGACTAGATCTACCGCTGCTGCCGGCACAGAGGACCTGTCCTTTTCTAGGCCGGCAGATTCCAAATCACTTACTTAAAGACCTGATTTACTCATTTGCAGTGTATTAATTTTCTCAGGTTGATCTTTAAACTTCTCGAGTTCGAAGGTTGCGTTTGCATTTAAATACAACTGACGTCTTACATAATATAAATGGTGAAATTAAACTTGAAAGACTAAACTAAATTTGCAAAACGTGTCTTTAAAAAAGTATCCCCCTTGAAAAGTTTTCATGCCGCATTTTGTTGGCGCATTCTTGACGTCAGTTTTGTAATCAGAATCATGATATGATATTTGCACTTTTCCATTCGAAATACACTTCACAAACTTCACCAAGAAATTTTCTGCGACTAAAAAGGATTCAGGTAAATGATTAAAACGTATCAAACTGCGTTAGCTTACACAAATATTCCTTTTTCAAGGCCGAAACAATCTTATGGATGACAGGAAAACCATACTTAACGCATTTTCCTTAATTTTTTTTCCACAGGGTGCCCTTGAAATTCATTTTGCTCTATATGGTGAACTTGGCATTTTCTAGTGTCGGCGTATTTGATAAGTATTGTGAGTACAGCTAGACCTGAAGCATATTAGCCGTTTTTTATACTAGAGAAAGTATCCGTCTGGATGAACTATCTTACGTTTTGCGTCGTTCAAGAAGCACAATGGGAGATTAGAGGCATAATGCATCTTGTGCCCGTCTTTATACTAGAGACGCATAACCAGACGAACAACAAATGTTTGCCCACGTTCGTCCAGACGGTCCTCTAGTATAAAAACGGCCATTCTCCACAACGATCTCACTATATGTGAACACTAATGAGTTGCCAACACTAATCCCAATCTGAGTCTACACCAGTTCAATTTGAAGTAATACAAGCTTAAACATTCAACATCTTCCGGGAGTTTTGATTACGCAAAGCTGGTCCCAGTTGAAGCCAACCCAGGGTTCTGGTGTGAACTTTGTTTGTTTGATTGTTTTCAGTGAAATCACAAATTATATAAGATTTTTTGAAAAAATTGGGCCTTAAGTTTTAAGTTAGACTTTTCATTACCTTTAGCTTAAGATTAGCTCTCAAAACCTTTTTCAACAAGCGAGATTAAAACCTCAGCTAGTTAAGGCGGGGGTAAACCTGATAGCCGTTTTTATGCCGATTAAAATCGGTTTCATGGAAATATCTCGTTCACGTTTCAAGCAATCCAAAATCATCTCTGCTTAAAACGGAAACCAATGTTATTGGGTGTTTTGTGAATTTTTAGGTGAATTTTAGGTATATTTGGGAGGAGATAGTTTTTCTTGAAGGATTGGTAAAATTAAGAGAAATAAGAAATAATGAAGATTTAGTGAGGTTTTAAAATTAGAATTTGTAGTTAATAATTAATAGACGGATACCCAGTTAGTCCACTAGCAACCTGGGGTGCTCTTGCGTGGTTATCGACTCGGACTGTCTGTTGGTGTTTTAAAAATCATTTTCTTTCTTTTATCTCTTCTTCAAACCTCTAAAAATCCCATTCAAATTCACGTTTACCCCCACCTTAACTTTTAATCGTGGCCGCCTAACGACCATCCAAAACGCCAAGATTTAGTGGTCGCTTACAAGAGTCGAACCAGAGGGGGTCTCTTCTAGGAACAGCTCGGGTCTGACATATTTACTTATTCGAAGAGAATTTATTGCATGCATCTTCCTGGTTACAATACGAGCAGTGCTAGGTTGTCACTTAAAGTTCCTCGTACATTCTCGGCATTTCTGAGTACATTGAACATGGAGATCAGAACATGTGTCAAGTGGTCGCTTACAAGAGGTTAAAAACAATGAAAAATTACCTGTTTGATAGTATCTTAGGCGATGAAAGGCATCATACTTGTGGAAGCTTTTTTCCCGCCATTTTCTCTTGGAAAAACTCATTTTCTTAAACATTTTCTTTGTTTCGAAACGAATCGAAGAAATTGACACCTTGACAACATCCGCACCAGGCCCTTCTGACAAATTGGCTCGCGAAGGCATGGGTACAATCATATCAAAATGGCGGACAAAACAAGTTGCTAGACTTTTAGAGGTTTGATTGAAAATCTTTCGCTGTTTTCAAGCTATTAAGCAAGATGCTGAAGTTTTACAGCTTTCAAAGGAGTTTTTCTTTTGAAATATTTGCGCTACATTTTGCAGTCTTGTAACTCACGTGAGAAAAATCACCAAAATGTGAAGCAAATCTCGCATGCACAAACCGACAAGGTCTTGAACAAGATGGCACTTTTCCGGCGATTACAAGCGAAGAAGGTCATGTCACTTCCTCTAATCTTCACCACAACCTTTTACAGGACATTTCCATCAGCTACGGACTCAACGGTATCTTATATTCCACTAAAAACAGTTGCAAGCATTCAAAATCGCACGCGTTCCCTCGTGCAAGCTTTGCGAGCAGCCAAGAATGAGCAATCCCGGCTAATTCGTCTGGAGGAATTCACTGACCACATCCTCCGTTATCAAGGAGTCAGCAGAAGCCAGGCCATACGAGAACAAGCCATAAGTACCCTGCTGAGTATCAGAAAGAAAGGAAATAAAGAGGTTTGTAAAGAAGCACACAAGGCCTTGACTTTGTTAGGGTGGGTAGATCCTGTGAAAGGAAGAGGCATCAAGGTTCTGTCCATTGATGGAGGAGGTTCAAGGTAAATAAACAAGGTCTATTTATTTTATTTTTATTTATTTATTATTATTATTATTATTAGTTTATTTATTATTATATTTATTATTATTATTATTATTATTATTATTATTATTATTATTATTATTATTATTATTATTATTATTATTATTATTATTATTATTATAATTTTTTGCCATCTAGGTAATTAGTTTCCACATCACCCAGTTAAACTTACTACCATGCCTCCTATGCAGATGCAAGCTCTTTGGCCTTGTCACACATTCCTGCAACTGGCAAGCCCAAACAGTATATCTGTGTAGGAGGCTTCATACTAACAAAATTAATTCCTGACCTAAAACCCTCTCCTTGACTTGTAACAGAATATTTACTTGATGTTAAGTGGGGAACACAACATTCTGCTATCTCTCAAAAATAGCCCACATGTAGACGTAAATACTGACCCAGGGGAAAAAACAGGAGGAGGAGAGTAGGTAATGTCAATAAGACCTATCTCTAGCTAGTGCTCCTATCCTGCAGCCAGCTAGCTAGTGGAAATCCATTGACATTAGGTAGCTTAAGCAACAGCGAGGGCGATGGCAAAAAAAAAAAACGCCACAAAACAAAAGGTTTAATATGATTATGAGAAAAAGCAACCGCTCTGCATGTGTTTTAAATTCTAGTATGTTTCTTAGCTTCCTGTGTAAAACAACAATGTAAAATGGCCAAATTCAAGGTTATTTAGAGACCATGGCCACAAGCCATAAATATTTTTCATTTTTTTTCCCTAAATTTGAATGCCATTCTACCAATTTAGTTCCTGGATTGTTCAGCCCCATTGTACACTTTGAAGGAGTTGCAATAATCACAACAGTGTGGAGTTATATTTGCAAGTGGTGTTTAATTCACTTTCATTGCCATCATCATCGCTCAGTTCCCTACTGTTGGACCACTAAGACTGCAGAAAGATTAACTTAAAAGGCAAATGTATGCACTACAGAATGTTGTTATCAAAAGTTGAAGAGTTGAAGAAAGAAAAACCAGAAAGGAGAATGATTTTATCATTTCTTTTGTCTTCTTCAACAGAGGCCTGATGGCCATTGAAATCCTCAAAAGAATTGAGGAGCTGTGCAACAAAGAAATTTATGAACTGTTTGATGTGATCTGTGGTGCATCAACTGGTGCCATCTTAGCTTTCTTGCTGGGCATCAAGAAAATTCCACTTGAAGACTGTGAGCGTACATACAGAAAGCTCAGCATTGATATATTTGAGCAGAACACACTGATTGGAAGCGGAAAACTCTTCTGGAGTCATGCTTTTTATGACACAGCCAAGTTTGAGCAGATCCTTAAGTGAGTACCTAAACAATAGCCTTCATTTGGCACGAAAATATGCTCAGATATTTGTCCGCAGACATTATCTGTTCCGAGAAGCAAACAGTTTTCCGAGAGCGAAGCTCGAGAAAAACTGTGAGCTTCGAGGAGCCGATAATGTCCAAGGACAAATATCTGAGCATATTTTCGCGCCAAATGGAGGCTATTGTGGTTATTATCCTTCAAATATTTTTCGCAACATGTAGCAACGAGCTTGAGTATTTGAACATTTCATTTAATAACAGTTTACCGTCAAAAACGTTTAGAGGGTATGTTGTTTTCTGATACTGCTTAACTACCAGCAGGTTTATCTCTCCATCTGTCACAAAAGCAAACCGTTCCCCCATCTTAATTTTAATTGTAAACAAGACACGCCTTGCAGTTTTTTAAATTGGGGAATATCACTTGGGGAATATCATCGGATATTCCCCAGTTTTAGCTGGGGTATATTCGGTCACTTGAGGCGTTTAGACCAATCGCGCGCGAGCGAAAATATTTGATGGATTATAAATATTCATATTCCTGTATATTATCCGTTAGATGACTGGATGGTTAGATTTGACATTTTCCATCAGGTTATGAACTGGGCTATGATGCCTGAAAGGAAGGGGACAGGGGGGTCTGAAAATTTCAGTTTCCCTACCATTTACTCCAGCCTGTTTTCTGCTGCCATCTTGCCTGATCCTGCCTCTTCCAATTCCTACCCTCTCGGCAATCCCACTTCATCCTGACACCTTTCTTTCTCCTTTCTCCAAGTTCCCATCCTCCTCCCTCTCAGTTCTTTCTCTTCTCTTTCAATTCCCATGTCTTTTCTCCTATTTCCCAACCCGCTCTCCCAGTTTCCACCCTCTTGTTTCCCAGTTCCTACCTTCCTCTCTCTCTGTTCCCACCCTCTTCTCTCCCTGTTTCTAGCCCCTTCTCTTTCAGTGTCCACCCTCTTCTCTACCAGTTGAAACCCAACCTCGTTTCTAGGGCTCTTCCCTTGGAAATTGGGAAGAGAAAAGCCTGGGAACAAGGTTGAGTTGTCACCCCCTCTTTCCCAGTTTTTGCCTTCCTCCCCCCCACCCCCCCCCCCCCCTGACATAGTTGCCAGCTCTTTTTTTTTTTCTTTTTTTTTTTTTTAACTTAATGCAATCCAAATATCACAGTTCAACTTTGTGAGTGCAAATTTGAAAAAACCTTAATTGCTCACTGTCATATATATTTTCACAACATAAATTTTTAAGCATGCAGCAACATCTGCGTGATGGCTCAACCAAGTTGTTCTCTCTACTCATATGACCACCTTTTTTTTTGTTTGTTTGTTTGTTTGTTTTTGTTTTGTTTTTTTATGCCATCTTACAGAAATGAAGGCGGAGATTCAAAGTTGATAGATTCAGCTAAGGACAGAACCACTCCAAAGGTATTTGAGCAACAGTTGCTAAATAAATATGTCTTGTTTAGATTTCTGTGGAGTTAACATCCATAAAAATACATCTCTTAAAGAATTTCGTGTTGGCATCCGGTAACTATTCTCTCCAAAGTCATTTCACTGCCTGTCGATTTTCCCCAATCTTCATAAGTTGTTTCACTCTGAACTTGAACTGCACCATACCCTTTTTGCCCCAGTTTTTCTACTGTTATGAAGAAAATGACCCTCGTTTAGCTGAGAAAACAGAATGCATGTTGATGACTTTTTAATTAGGCCTAGTCCACACCAATCCGGATGAATTTCAAAACGCATCTTTTTTTTCGAATTAGTGTGAACGGTGCCACCTCCGATTGGATAAGGCTCTGTTCACATTAATTCGGTGTAAAAAAGATGTGTTTTCGCGAATTTTTCGGGATTGGTGTCGATGAGGGCTTAGCTTACCAATAAATCGACGAATGCCATTGCCTCTCATCGGTCTCAATCAATCTACATCACACATGACCAGTATTTTTGAAATTTAAACGGAGATTGAAATTTACCTGTTAGTTTTGAAGATCAAGATCGCTAGCGAGATTTCAGAGTTCCTGTAGAAATTCCCCTAGTTTACTGACGGTATAAATCTATGAATTTTTCTATACATTAAAGTATTATTTCAAAAATAATTGTTTCTGAAGTATTTTGATTTTTGTTTTTTCAGTTAATGCGTCTTTTTTGGAGATATTTCCAGAAAAATCTTCAAGATTCCAACCAAATGCCGAACATTACAAAGAGGAATTCGAATCTTCATTTCGTTCTCGAAAATACTGGTCACGCGTGACATAGACTGACTGTAAAGCTAACAGGAGCATTCTATGTTTAATTTTTTTCTTCCCTAAAATAAAAGTGGGAATACGTGCGAAATGACTAAAATAGAATTGGAAATGGGTGCGAAATGACTTGGTAGTTTGTAACAGTGAAATGTTATTTCTCTTGTCAGTACAGGTTGCTGCAGTCTCCACCGTGGTGAATCATTCGCTCCTGTTACCATTTGTGTTCAGTAACTACACGCGCCCGTATGGCTCTGTTTCTAAATTTCCCCAGAGCTGTAAATACAGACTATGGGAAGCGCTCAGAGCATCGACTGCGGCACCAGGCTTCTTTGAGGAGTGTAAACTTGGAAACGATATTCATCAGGTACCTTAGAGTTCCCAAAGCAGAGCGAAACTTGTGAAAAAGGGACGGCAACGAGAATCCTCACAAAAGCAAGCAAACAAACAGAAAAAAAAAAACGGTTTAGTAAGGAAACCAGTTTTGAGCACATGACGGTTAATTTGTGTGCGTCCTTTTTCGTTTCAACATCGTTCTTACCAATTCAGTTAGTGGATATTTTGACTACACTGTACAACTTGAACGAGTTGGAATACTTCACCTGGTAGTTCAAATGAAATGAAGTTTTCATTCGCGTTGCGGTCACATCAATACAATGGTCACACTTAACGATTTCAGTTTTAAAAGAATCACCTTGTGCAACATAACAAAAAGGACCATAGAAAAGTACTGCTCAGTAGCTGTCATTTGAATGGTCACACTTTGGAATTTCATCCACAGACTCGACTAGAAACTACTTTGCATCGTAATAGGGAGTTTTAGCAACGAACACGGTGACGGCAACGAGAACACCAAAAAAACAAAAGTTAATAACCAAAACAATAACTCTGCACGTGCATTAGACTTTTTAGTATACATTTCTATGCCGTCACTGCACGACTGGGACGTGAAATTTCCCGATGGGACGTTGTATGGACACGTAAACACACGACGACGAAATTTTCTTTCTCTTTCTAAACTTGGGTATGGTCTCCGTCAGCACCAGGAAATTTCGCCTACATTTAGGGAGCTTAAGCAACGACGACGGCAACGGCAACGAAAACGTCACCCGAAAATATATCTTTACTTCATTTGTGCTACTTCGCGATTGTTTCAAGTCGCTCAACTTTTACAAAAATGGAGAACTATCCAGGAATCAAATTGGTAGTTGGTACAAGTTATGAAAGAAAATGAAAAATTCACCATCGTGTGTTCACGTTCTCCACAAAATCTTAAATGTGGTCATTTCACGTTGTTGTTTTGCAGAGGACGGTAAAGAAATGTACCAAAATTTAAAACGCACGTGCAGAGCAATTGTTTTTACTCATTAAACCTTTTGTTCTGCGGCGTTGTCGTTGCCGTCGCCGTCGTCGTTGCTTAAGCTCCCTATAACTTGAGTACAACAGGGAACCTTGGAAGCTTTCATTTCAATAGATAGGTAGACAGACACCTTACTTCGAAAATTTGGGTGGTCACATGACCCATTCCGGACTCGAAAGTCTGTATTTGACTCCAGAAGTGGCACGTGTTGTTAAAAGCTCTTCCTTACGTTCTTTATAGGATGGTGGGCTTCTTACAAACAATCCCTGTTCTATTGCCATTCACGAGGCCAGACTGTTGTGGCCCGATGAACCATTTCAGTGCATCGTCTCTGTTGGTACTGGGAAATACAAGGGGAGATCTGGGCCGAGTACAGTGGAATTCAGCAGTTTGCGAGAGAAGCTGCTGAAAGTAGTGGCGAGTGCAACGGATACTGAAGGTAAGACTTGCGATTGGTCTGTGCATCGAACGCGCGCGGCCTCCGAACGAACAGGCGGGAGTGAGCAACGAAATGATGAGCAGGTCCCGCGCCTGGTGAGAGACCGCCTCGCGCGTGCGAGAATCCACGCTTTGAGCGTTCGCGTCCACCGAGTTCGCGCTTTTTGAGATTTGCTTCTCTGTTAAACAATTGTAATAGAAAAACTACGTACTTTTTTGTGGTTTACTTGTACACAAAATTTTTGAACAAACAGTTTTTGTATGAGTTTAGTACGCTGCATATAGTCCGTTACTAATTACGACAACGAAAGCCCGAAAGGCTCATTTTGTCTCCTGAAAAAAAAAATGTCTTTACAGTGCTCTCTCTATAGGCTGTGCCGTCACCATTTTCATAAAATTTTTTTTTTTATTATTTTTATTATTATTCGTTTAATAGAACAAATGCTTGCTAAATGAAAGGCCCCCTTATCAGGGTATCACAGACTGGTTACCATTTGTCGAAACAGGCCGGTTTCTTTAGAAAAACAAACCTTCTTGGCCGGTTCATAAACGGGATGGGCTGAATTGCCAGTCCTTCATGGCACGTCAGTACTGTTTCATAGAAATTTTGCCAAACATCTTTAATCTTTAAACAAGGTTACTCCCTACGAACTTTTAGATATTCGGGCTTAGCTCTTTTTAACCTCTTACCCTGTGGTATTCAAAACGCCGAGTCATTTTCTTTTTTCAAACCTTCAATTGATATCTACAATTTTTAAATTTTATATACACTAGGTTCTTACAAATTATTGCATGCTTGTTTATATTTTATACTTTTAGAATTATTGCTTGTATCTTTAAATTTATGTCTATTTTTAAATTCTGTTCTGTATTTTTAATTTATTACGATGTCTTGTATTTTTAATTATGATATTTTTAGTCCAGAGCCCCTATGGATATCAGCCTCGCTGCTGAATGGGCCAGCCTGGCAAAAAATGTTTACCTTTCCTTATCTTACCTTCTGTCTTTTAGCAAGATAGGTCAAGTATAAAGGCGTCCCAAAGTTAAAAATGAAACCAGTCGCCAGTAATCGATACAAATCGATATTGTTTTGCTTGCAGCCGTGGACACTGTTCTAAGTGACGTTCTATCAAGCTCCGTTTATTTCCGGTTTAACCCCAACATGTCAGCGGATATCCCCATGGATGAAGGGAGGATTGAAATGTTGGAGCAGATTCAGTTTGACGCCAGAAGGTACTTGGAGAAGGCCGATGACAGTTTAAAGAGATGTGCGCATGTCTTACTGGAGAATAAGACTTTACATGATCGCTTTACGGACAGGTTTAGAGCGTGGTATCGAGTTAGATAACTTTTTCTTTCCCAAGAGTATTTTTTGAAAAAAAAAAAAAAAAATTCGAAACGTCGTTGAAACGCAAACAGTATCGTTGGAATGAACTCGTCGATAGCTTTCATTGAACCCGGGGCACTCTATAATTTTGAAAGTTAGTATATGTATATTTCTGTACGTCGTTGAAATGCAAAGTGTCGTTGGAATGACCTCGTCAATAGCTTTCATTTGAACCCGGGGCACTCTAGAATTTTGAAAGTTAAGACATATATATTTCTGTACGTCGTGGAAATGCAAACAGTGTCGTTGGAATGAACCCCGTCGATAGCTTTCATTTGAACTCGAGGCACTCTAGAATTTTGAAAGTTGGACATTACGAGAATCATGACAAATTCCAGATAGTCTTTAAGAGAATATGATTCAAACAGCTGAAGGTCCACAAATAACGTATTGCAACTTCATGGTTAATATGTATTTTTAAAACAAAAGCCCATTAAATATCTTGAATTAAACTTCCCGGCTTTGATGTTTTTATTTCGACATATAAATTTTGCTGTTTGTAACACACTGAGATACGTGCAAAGCCAACATTGAAAATCAATTTTCCATTAAGTTTTGTTAAACATGGAAGAATAAACGTAATCGTTTGTAAAAAAAAAAAACGTAAATAAACAATAAAGAAAGAAATAGAAAAGAAACGGATCGTCACAACAATTTCATCCACACACTCAAAAGCTACTAAAGAAACAGTCGAGGTGCTTTAAATAGTGAAATAAACTGATACTGGTTGATGTCGAAACGGTTTATGTTCAGCTCAAACTAAACCGTTTGTCGTTTGCTGGGCCCTATTATTTCATGTTTAAACGGGGCAATGTCACGGCGATTTTGCTGTATTTTGTTTAAAACTGCTCAAATATGTGACAAAAAAAAACCTGTTTTGTAACATGAAATTGCTCTTATAACACCGGGAAGAAAATATTAAGGTTTTTCTCGTAGGAACTGAGAATAAACCATAATCAATTTTTAGCGACTTCTCTAAAATACACAGGAATAACTTGAAAAAATTGGCCAATTTTTTCAAGTTGCAATCCACTTCCATCCTAGCCATCCCCAGCCAAACATAATTAAATTTAGTTTCTGTGCACTTCTACGGTTATTGTTAACAAAACTGAAACATTATTTAACAATTCCATTGAAACAAACACGCTTTTGGACTATTCATAGTGACACTAAAAATAGGTGACACTGCCCCTTTAAAGCTTGGGCCATTTTGTCAATGACGCCAGTGAGAGCCTGTTTAGGTCAGTTTGGTGTGGAATACAGACTAGTGAAGACTTTGAAGTTCTTTATTTATTGTTATTCCGAACTGACAACAGTTTACAATAAATCTTTAGTTAAATACAGTCTAGCGTCTGTGATATGTACTATACTATAAAAAACTTCAATACCCATTTATTTGCTACAGGAGGGATATGACGTTGTGGCATTACTGAAAACACAGGGTAACCGAAAAGCACTAATATTAAATTCGTCCTCAAAATTCTTAAAATTTTTAATGATTCTACAAACATGCTATCTGATTAGGATAATGCCGTTCCACTTCAGTTGCACAAAATTCAAGCGCAGTAAAAATGCCAAAAATCACATAAACTCAGCCCAGTACCATCCACACCCACACGAGCAAAACAAGATGTACTTGACTCTGAAAGTAGAAAATCACATAGCGTAGAATCGTAATAAGTACGTAAATTATGATCATCCAGGTGAGTGTAGTCCTGAGAGGAACTGTTTGACGTCACATTGATGTTTCAACAATCTGAGCGGAAGTCATCTTCAGAGTCAAGTCATCTTCAAGTCATCTTCAGAAGTCACTTCTGCTCAGGCTGTCGAAACGTCAGTCAATGTCACCACAAACAGTCCTTTTCAGGACTACACTCACCCAGATGATCATAATTTAGTACTTGTGACACGAGTCCTGGGTTCAAACCATTTACAGTGTAGAATCGGTTCAAACCTGAAATTTGAAGTGCACACGTATTTGACGCAACTCAAATGTGATATATGAATTAGGCCTATAAGGCACTACAGTATTTACTTGATTTAAATTGAGCTCCTTGCTAACTTCACCAGGCCCCCTCTACCACACCCTTATAAGCATGAAACAGTCTGAATTCTACACCTCCAGGGAAATGTATAGATGAAGGAAAAATGTTTTTTACTGCACCTCTTCTGTTAAAACTAAGATTGTATAATGATAGCGTCAAAAATGGTAACCATGAAATTTGAATTAGTTAGCGATGGAAAATACAGTGTCTCTACATGGCTACCTACATTCTTGTCATTCTTCGACAAAATGTTTAGATTTTTCAAGGTTCCAGATATTATAAAATGTGTACACTTTATTCCCTGAAACCTCTCCCAGAACTGTCGTAATCATGTAGAGAGACTTCCTTCACCTTACTTGATTCTACTTCAATATAGACTACAAGCAGTCCCTAATTTTTCTGTATAGTAAAGCAAGTGAGCCTCGCGTGTCTCGCAAGGAGACACGAGGCACAGAGGGAAGTTCTGCTTCTCATAGGAGGCAATTTTCACGCATGTTTGCATGATTTGCTTGTGTAACTATCCATAAGAAAAACAAGATACTGAAGTCTCACTCCTTAATGTGTTTTACCATCACTGTCAAAATTCTTGAGCGCTGATTGGCTTGTAAATATTGTTTCTAAGAGTACGTCCTATGAAATGCACGCACTTTCTCAACGGAAAATAAATTGTAAAAAAAAAATGACTGCAGTTTTCTATGGTCTAGTATACTCTTATAGACAATAAAATGATGCCATAAAAATGTTCAAAACTTGGCAGTGAAACCACTTAAATGCAACTTGTGGTTCTACTTAATTTTTTAACACTTTACGGTCTATAAGAGTATAGACCATAGAAATTTGCCGTCAACTTGTTAAATGGTTGTCACATGCTGAAATAAATAATGTGCTACATTCTATTCCACTTTAATTAACCCTTAAAGTCCTAACAGTGTTCAGCATCAAATTTCTCCTTGTTATATTAATGCTTATTCAACCTCTGAGGTCATGAGAATTGCAATGTGATCACCCAAGGTGAATTTTCTTGATATATTAACAACTTCTCCCCAGTACTTTTATAAGAAGAGTATGGGGACAAGATAGGAGAATTTGCTCTTTGATATTAGGGGTTAAAGGGTTAAGCCCCAACAGTGATCAGCTTTGAGTTTCTTACATTACCACTACTTGATCAAAATGTATAGGTCAGGAGAATAAAGAAAATGATCACCAAGACAAAATACCTTGATGTTTGAACAAATTCTCTCAACTAGTACCAAATGAAATGTATGGAAAACAGTAAAAAGAACCTACATGTTGATACTGAAGATTAAAGGAGGGCAGCAGGGGTGTGAGTTTAGGTCACAATGAAGGGTGAAGAGCACAACTGTCTTATGTCGAATTTTAGGCCCACTTTTGGTTTTCCTCAAAAGTGTGGCCTTCAATTTATTGGAAGTCTGAGAATTTCACTCTGTTTTTTTTCTGCTGGTTTATGCTTAGTTTTAGAGAAAAGCGAGGCCATATTATCAAATCAACGAAATTCAACATACATGTAAAACGGTTATGCTCTCTGCCCTTCAATTTCTGCTAAAGGTGCAAACATGATCACATCAAGTTCTCTAATGCTTCTTCATGGCATCAAGGATTCGCAGAATCTCGATAAACAGATTGATCATGTCAAGGTAGAGGTTAATTGAAGCCAAGATGTATTCCTCAGGTGAAAGTTTGTGCATCAGCATATGTGTGTCAAACACAATGAAGGCTGAAAACAGCAGTGCACCAGCAATGGCATACACCAGCTCAAAGGTCTCGCTATGGAAGAAAAACTGAGAGAAAACAACAAAATTTAACACTATAGACTATAATTCAAGAGTGCACCAGCACAAATTTCAAAACCATTTCATTATCAAGAATGATGTATTATTTAGTGAGTGATACAGTTAAACTCGGAAGAAAGAAATCCAAGTGCACCTATCAGGAGTCGAACCTAAGGCCTTCTGATTACTAGTTCGGATTTTCATTTTATTTCCACTTGAAAAACGATGCCTTATTATATAACAAACACCACAGGAAGTACTGCTCAGCAGCTTTCACACCTCACACTTTAGAATTTCTCTACAGACCCAAAGTTAGAAGCACCTCTACAACAACAACAACACTTTTTTAGACAGTGTCAACCAGAATTACACAGAGTAATTTTCATCCAGGCCCTGCTAAATAAAAACAAAATTGGCAGCACCTTAGGAAAGTTCTGCTCAGTAGCTTTATTTGAATGGTCACACTTTCGGATTTCATCCACACATTCAAAACTTGGAACCAGCTTGTACAGCATAACAAAGAGAACCACAGGAAAGTAGTGCGCAGTAGCTTTCATTTAAATGATCACAGTCAGTAAAATTTATAGGTTAGCAAATTTAAAGAACAGGGCTGCAAATAAGGACGGTCAACGGACAATGTCCGGTCAAAATTGGGTATTGACCGGACAAATCCTCGGATTGCTGGACATCTTGTCCGGTCCTTTACCGACTCGTTCAGAGAAATTTTAATTTTTAACTATTTGATAATCACGAGGGATAACATTCATGTTTCCGAAAAAAAAAAAAAAAAAAAAAACGAATCTAAAACTAGACAAATTAATGGTCAAGAAATTCCTGGTAGTTGCAAATTTCCACGATGTTATCAAGTCCTATCGCAACCGCAAATCATTGTCTCTTCCGTTATTTTATTTACTTTAAGTGTTCCCAATAAGTAAAAGGGCTTTACCTTTGGCTAGATACCATGAATGACTCTTAAATAAAGTGATTGATTGTTTGATTGATTGAATGATCGGAAAGCACCCTCATGAAGACTAATCTCGTGGCACCAAGAATACTCCATGTAGCATTTGTTGCAAAGTGCGAAAAGCGAACAAACCATACGTTACTTCCTGCACACCCTGCAAAACATGCTTGGTTACTAAGCTTTCTGGTGATTTCAACACTCGATGCAACTCAAAAATGGAGCGTATAAAAGTGGAAGAATAAGGTCGTCTTAAAGGGCTTCTAAATGGAAGAAAGTCAGCGAGCGCAACAATTGTACTTGGAGTGCTGCCGAATTTCGAAACCCTAAGACGATAATTTATGAATTAAAGTTAAGTGCTTCTTGTTTATGTTTACATCATTTAGCTTCTTTTTTCAAATTAATTAAAAGATCGATTGAACCCTTCAGCTTTCATATATTCTGCACATTTTACTGAAAGTTCAGTTGTAGAAATGATGTGGCGATTGCCAAAGTGTAATATTTAGTTATAAGTGATTTTGCCAGATGTAAAGTAAATTAAACAGACAATTGCGGTTGTATCTTGAACGCTTGCGTTCCACGTATTGAATGCGAAGCTGCTTCTGCAGTAAAGAGTAGTTAAACTATTAACTTGTAATGTTTTAGCCAAACTGACTTGGATTCAGTTCTTTTTTAGTTATAAAAGGATTACTGTGCAATCTGGGTTCACTATCGCAAGAGTTAAGACCGTTAAAATTTGACCGGCCAAAAACGGGTGGTGTCCGAGCAAAAACATGTTTGACCGGACAACGTGACCGGTGCCTGCCTGTTAGTTATTTGCAGCCCTGAAGAAGGCTTTTTCAATGGAGGCACTTTCGTCACATGTAATGAGTCAGAGTGGAAATATCACTTAGCATAACTTGGCTACGGCTACTATTGACACAAAAAATTCACCTGCAGAAAGCCAGCCAAAATAAGAATCCACAGAAGAGTAAACAACCTATAAAACAACAAACAGAACAAAGAGTTAATTGATTCCACTACTTCACTGGAAAACAGATCTTGAAGTACCATATTTATTTGGTTATAAGGCGCAGCATTTATTAATAGAAAATATGCCTCTTCAATCTAAATATGCTCGAAACACGAGGTGTGTCTTATAGCCAAGTATCTTCGCGCAACAAAATATAATTTTTCCCAAATTTTCCTGATGATTAATGCTAAACCGAAATAAATAAACAAAAGACAAAAAAATATTGGCCCTTTGCTGGTTCTGAAAAGAACCGGGGTGGCTATGAAAAGAATCGTTCTATTTGTCAGCTCAGCTGAGCTTGGCTACTCTTCGTCCTCGCCTTCGCTCTCCATCTCAAACTCGTTGTCAATGGCGTCTTCTGCATTTTCTGTTTCTTCTTCCTCACTGTCCCAAACCACTTACAGTCTCCTGTAAACGTCACGACAAGTGAATGTAACCACCCCCCCTTACAGTGACTAAGACATACCCTGCTCCCCACGAGCTGTAGTCCCTCTTGCTCTGTAGGGTGTACATTGTCAGAGCCATGGTTGTTGCCACGGTGAGAACAAATGCCTCCAACACCAACACTTGATCATAGAATGTCACTGCAAAAAAATTCAAAAGAAAAGATCCTCTAAATCAATGTCACACTGGGATAGTTTAAAGTAAAAAAAGCGAAATCAACACTCACCTAATGTTCCCACAGTATATGCCTCTGAAAGTGTCTGTAATGAGAAGAACAAAATTTCAATATAATGCCCTAGTAGATTCCAGTAACTCGGTGATTAGAGAATGCAATCAACGTATGGCAAGAAATTTAGCTTCAGTCATTGATTTGATTCCTGTCAGGGGAACTCCGAGTTTTTATCTGTTCTATTCTCTTCCTAAGGAATCGGACACTTTTAAATATATAGCCCCACAATCATTCAATTCCCTGCCAGTGTTAGATGTGTAACTGATTATGCTTCATTTGTAAAGGCCATGGGGACCTTTTTATTTCAAAAAGCAAAATTACATGGGGTGTAAATATCAATATAAATTTGTATAATAATTGTGTTTTTTATGTCTGATTTTAGCAGTTCACAAAATTATTAGTTCATTTTTCCAATATATTGTATTCATTTAATTCTAGTTTTTTTAAAACATAACTGATTGTATTTAGGTCTTTGCAAACAAAAAGCCACATGGTGGATGAAAAAAAAAATGGGAATTTTAGTGGATTCCATGGGGTGGCTCTTCCATCCACTGTTTCCAGGTCAAATTGGAATTTGGATTTTAACATTGGTTTTTGTGGAGGGAGGAAAACCGGAGTGCCTGGAGAAAAACCCTCATAGCAGAGACGAGAACCAACAACAAACTCAACCCACAAACGACGCCGAGATTGGGAATCGAAACCAGGCCACATTGGTGGGAGGCAAGTGCTCTCACCACTGCACCATCCCCGCACCCACGGATAAGTTGTGAGTAAACATTTATCATCATCATCATTACAATTTCCACATTTTACTACACTATGATCATTCACATCAAGGCCTTTAGCCAGCAGGGTGTCCAGGCGTCCTGGGATGCCCACTTTTTGAAAAAAAAGAATTTAGTGAAAATTTCACTTAATCCTTTAAAAACTTTATAAGGTACATGGCTCTAAGATGCCCAGTTTTCAACTCCTGATTAAAAACCTGATTCACATGATGGTAACTAAATTAATATTACATGCACATGCTTTTTTGAAGGGTTACTTACAAAGGCCAACAGCAGGTACATGTTTGTGGGATGCTCCTTACGTTTAAACATCAATCCAATCAGGAGTCCAATGGACAGTACAAAAGCCACCATTAATACCTCTGGTCTGAAAAAACAAAAAGTACATTAACAGATCAGGGAAAAACAAATACCACATAGACTCATTCATGTAATATATCAAATACAGGGAAAAGCATTTTATCCATTTTACAAACACTGGGAAGTAGGTTTAAAAAATGAACAGCAGCCTGCAGGCTCTTGCAGGCTATGTTAAGCCCCTGACAATCTACTGAATAAGCCCTGCAATACAATACTACTACATGTATTTGGAACTTCAATAAACACACCATCACTAGATGCTTTTAACAGATGTCATTAATTTTTTATTGGTTGTTTTGTAGGTTGGCTTTTACCGAGGTGCCGTCATCTGGAATCTCCTCTCACCGCTTGCAAATGGCACAGGAATCAAGGCCTTCACGAAGAAGACTTGGCAATCATCAGATGTTAGAGAACTGAACTTTTCAGATGAGTCGTCTTCCACCATACAACATACGCCTTATGGACACAGATTTTGTATACTTATGATTAAATTTTGTACTTATCTGAGATATGGATCAAGTGGTAGAACGAGGGTTAGGAAATTTTGAATGTTGTTATGATCTTGTGATGTAAGTACCCCAATGCTATTTCAATAATTAACTATTCATTATGCTATAACTTGTAATATACACCCAATGCAAAAATGGCTGACATTTTAATATTCTTTTGTTTGCATTCAAATTAGCCTCACTAGCCTCGTTCTTGAGTTCAAAAATCAAAAGAATATTTTACCTTGGACGAGGCTAGTGAGGCTAATTTGAATACAGACAAAAGAATATTAAAATGTCAGCCATTTTTACATTGGGTGTATTGTAGTATGTAAATTAGTTACTGATTTTATGATGATAATGATGGTAGTTTTGTATTTTTATCTTTTCTTTTTCCTTTTGGTACAGCCCCATAAGCTTTCTAGCTTTAATTTCTGCCGTGCATAAATAAAATTTATTGATTGATTGTCACCTTGACTGAACGAAGCTTTTGATGCCTTCTGTGTACATAAATATTGCTGCCACTATGACAGTGAGGGAAAGCTGAGCTGTGAGAATGCCATAAACCTTCCTCAGGAAACCTGCACAAGGAAAAACAAAATCAATAAACCTAAGCCCATATATGTGACACACAAACTGAACAGTGCAGTTTTTTTTTTCAAGGGATTGGATACCAAATGCTACAACAATAACCATGCATAAAATCTCACTTTATATTAATAATACTAGCTTGGCACACAACAAAAGCAATTTGTGGTTCCAGAAAATATCCATACACACCATGGTTAGATTACCATATTAGGGAGCTTAAGCACAGATGTTTGTGAGCCACAGATGGCAACCGGAAGTCGAATGTTTCCTCTTTTGGTATGGTTTTGCTTTTACCACGGACAGGAAAAGTTCTTGTTGATGACGTTACAAACCCGATGGCGTGAAAACTCTCCAAAAAGGGAAACATTCAATTTCTGGTTGCCATCCGTGGCTCAAAAACGTCTGTGCTTAAGTTCCCTGTTTATTCGATTAACCGCCCTGGGCGCTTATTTAATTTAGGGCCTATGAGGGTGGGTGCTTATTCAAGGTGGGGGGTTATTATTTTCCCAACATTTTCAGCTAGCCAACATTTTTTTGGCTAGATTGCAGAATACCCAGCCCACTTAATATTCAAGTTAAAACACTGCTCCTCCAGTCTCGAATGCGTGACTGCAGGACGCCAGTTGTACTAACTTAGGAACAAGCGTGTTACACATGTGATATACCTTGTTCTTTAAGCCATTAGCCCGCGACTGCGTGACTGAAGGACCGCCAGTTGTACTTACTAAAACTAAAGTATTCATCAACAGTACCAGACTGCTGGACTGAAGGACTTAGACTAAATTACTCATCGACTGCAGGACTGCAGGAGCAGTAGATTTGTGCCTTTTGGAATGAGCTGGGAATTCTGCAATCGCTCCGATATTTTTAACGACATAGCAAAATTTTGCCGGTCTACTACATTAACAGCTGGAAACAAGTCCTTTTAAATAAAAAAAAATAAATTGCTAAGCTTACAATTTGCATGTATTAAAGTTTGGCTCTGGAACGAAACTTAAACATTTGGAGTCGACCTGTGGCTTCCCCTTTACTGTTTATTTTTCTTGTGGTTTTACGAATAATTAGTGAAATAACTGTAAATAATAACTACACGGAACCAATGTTTTTATTATTTATGCTAATATTTTAGAGCAGTCCACCCGGAAGGAATACGTCAGCCTTAGCTTCCATGCCAGCGAAATAAATTGTTGGTGTTTACAGTTGTACACATTCCAAAAATTGTCACATAATAGTTAAAATTACTCTTTCCTGTGAGATTTCTTAATGAATCACTTGAAAGCGAATAAAATCGATGGGGAGTTCGAACGGAACACGATTTCTATCGAGCAATAATTAGGATCGAAGCAAAGCCAGCTCATGATAATTTTCGAACACGGATATTTCTAATAAACTTTGCGGTCCAGAACGTAAAAGTAACACTGCAAAATACTAACCAAGTCGAATTTTTATATTCGTCTGGGCAACTGTGACTCCGTAAGTGAAATCTTCCTCCAAACTAGACATTTTCGTCCCTGAAAACAACCCAGAATCTCCGTTGGTCGCCATCTTGAAATGTGAATATATCAGTTATCCCCTTAATTCCCTGACGAAGGAAGATATTTATAACAAGGCTGTTGATTGGTTAGTTATTTTCAATAACCAATCATATCGTGTTTTAGAAAATCATTTTGACATCTTTGCCAAATATGGTGCGACATCTGACCACCTCCAGCCGGACTTATGACGTCAATTTCAATGGCGCCATTTTTGTTGTCCGCGAAATCAACCACTCGTTTGAATATTTTAATTTTTCGCAACATTTTCTTGCGGTAATCTTCAACCTAAGGCAGTTTCGATGCTCATTCAAACGATGGAGAACAATGAAGAAATCCTTCAAGCACTGCAAGGTACGTTTGATACGGATAATACCTAGTTTTTAAGGGTAAAAACAATGCTGCTTTAATTCCAGACAAACGTTTCTGATATAAGCTTACGGCTCTTTTGTCGCAGAATTCGAGAACATGTCGAATGCCGAGAAATTCCTCACACAAGACCTTGAAGACATGCTTTCGTACATCGCCAAGACTGGCAGAGTCCTGTAAGTGTCAATCTGTCAAATATTTTTTTTTATCTAACGTGATGCCAATTGAATATAAAGCTCGATATTTTGCCTCCGTGCGTTTTGCCTAGTACAGACGATCGTGATTGCTTTTCCTGTGATCTTCATCGTTCGTGTTCATTTAAGCGTTATTGAGAAAGGTTATTCGAAATAGTAAAACTTTTAATTGCACGTGTGTAATACCGCAAGTGTGGTAAATTTACTCTTTTTCCTAATTTAGTCGTTTCGCTTTAATTACCGCGGTCAGCGGTCGCCATACATGGTTACGTAATTAAGCCGAATTAAGCTGTGGTTGTATAACAATGTTCATGCACTGCTAAACGTGATTTAACCACAGGCAAACTAACGTTGTGTCAAATTGCCCAACATTCTAACATCGTTGAACAAACAAAATTATGGTAGATACAATGTAGCGTTGTTAGAATGTTTTGTCAGGGTTTATTATTTTTCAGTATGTCAAGCACAAATTTTTCCTTGAGTTTGTTGGATAAGGCCAAGCCCCTCTTTTTAATCCTTTCACTGTCAATGTCATTTCAAAAGTTTGGGTCAGTTGAGTCTAAACTAGGAGACACTGTAACTGACAGCATGATGTGGACAATCAATGCACTGTACTTGTGGTGACAGTGGATTTCAAAACAATGTGTTTGCCAAGCTTGTAGAAAAATATCCATACTACTGTAAATACCATAAAGTGCTCAGAAGTGCTGTGAAGTGATGTTTGAATTGATTTCAAGCTAACAAAAGTTCTAACATAATAACAACTCTCTTAGCCAAAGTAGAGCCTAGGGACTTATTATCAAGTTAGGATTTTTGTTTAGCTTTAAACAGAGAAGAAAAGAAATCATTTCAAACATCACTTGACAGTTCCATGTTTAGGCTAAAGTCACAAGCTGGTTGGGTGAATTTGAGTCCAGGATCACAAAGTAAACATGGAACTATGTTTCAGACACAAAAACCAGTCTACAAAATTCCAGACTACTCAAATTCAGAGAAATTTAATTTGGATGCCATGGCCCGATCCTCACTTCCTTGGTTTTGTACTGGACCTTTCAACTGCTTGTACACACTTGGTTTTGTGGTATAATTTATTGAATGTTGAAAGTTATCTTCCTGGCCTGGTCTTAACTTCTACAGTATATAGCATGTTCATAGAACAATATAAACATTTCTTTGAAACCTTTTATTGTAGGTTTCCTTGGAATTCCTTAAAGCCAGTGTTTCTCTTCAAACTTGACAAGGTGAGATTGACATAAATTCTCTCCCTTTCCCTCTTTCTATACATGTTAAAAGAAATTCTCAGGTTTTTCTGTGTTGTTGAGGTTTCAATAACTTGGGCTGATTCATACAAACAATGAAACATGAAATTATTTTCGTCCCTTTTAAGGCTCACTTTCTACCTCGCAAGAGGATGAAGCTTCGTACTTACAGTTTTTAGAGGCTTTCACGAGAAGGTTGTCTTGTCTCTCGAGACGAGAGTCTCATCTCTAGAGAAGAGAGACTCTCTTTAGAGGCAAGAGTCACGTCTCGCAAGAGAGAGGGTGGTAACTTACTTTTGAGCAGTACTGAATCTCTCACCAGGTAATGCGTGAATTTTTTGAGAGTAGTCCATCCAGGAATGCTGCGGCGTCATCCGAACCAACTGTTGCTGCGGACTTTGAAGTAATGAGGCAGAGATTATTGGACTGCCTGGACTCATTTACAAGGTTATTATATAACAGATTATAATAATTTTGCTGTGCGTCTGTACTCTGATAATGCACAGATGATGTCAAAAAGTGGTCAGATGCAGCTCGTAGTGTGACTGATATTCTTACCACGTTTTGACATTTTTTTTGTATTATCAGAGTACAGACCCACGGCAAAATCAGAATGTATTTGTTTTACACGTGTACAATAACCAGGACATTTCGTGAGGGATCATCACATTGACCGAGCTGAGTCAACAAATTTCAAGCAAATAATTTTCTAGACTACTACACACATACAATAGTTGCACAGTACTCTAAATTAAAGTACGATTCCGAAGAATTTTACAAACAATATTTTTTAAGCTAATTAACCTTTATTCCAAAAGGAATTTCTGACCCCATGGCAGTCGCTTCACTGCGATTTGTGATTGATTACCCACCATTACCAGATCTCTATTTCGACATATTTGGGCAAATATTTCCTTCGTTATCACATCACAACAAAGTACTAGCTTTTTTAACCTGGTTGAGGTCACTTACAGTGGTCATTGTCATACATTACGTTACAAAATACAATCAGTTGTTTCAAGATACAGTTACGAAAACGAAAGACAATTAAAATAAACAAAACTTGTAACTAAGCTAATAATTGGAGGCAATCAGTACGGAGAGATGGGTCAGTAAATCGGGTAAAGTTAAGGAGCAGTTTTCAATTTTTCCATTTTTTGCTTGGTACATGTAATGTGAAATTTTTTCTTTTTATTCTCTTCAAACTTTAGGTTCTGAATTAGTCTAGTAATTGGAAGGTCATAGTTTCAATTTCTGTTGGGAGAACTTACATACATACATACATACGTTTTTCTGCATTTGCCTACATCACTGACTGAAAAAATACATCTATTCAAAATTTAGGTTCTAAAGTCGTTTGTCTTTTGCTTGTTCAGTGCGCCCTTCACTATTCAAAGACTCTGTGAACTGATGGTGGAACCAAGAAAAAATTACAGTAACAGCGAAAAGTTCATGAGAGGAGTAGAAAAGGTAGGAGCCATCAGTTCTTTGTTTGTTTAAGGACACTGCCTCCTCTTGTAACTGCACATTCATTTTGTACATCCCAGGATAGTCCAAGAAACTCCAATACTCCCCCACAGAAGGTTTTTGTTTTGCAACCCCCCCCCCCCCCCCCCCCAGGAAATTCCAATTTAGCTTCCTACTTTGCTTCAAAAATGTTGATTTTTAAGACCCCCTCCCCCTAGGAATTTCCAACGACCTTCCCTGGGGCGGGTGTGGATTATTTCTGGAACTGCACATTTCTTAAGGACGGTACCTACTAATTCAAAGGTATTTTTGTGTGGTTTCTAACTATGCAGGAAAGAAAAAAGGCTTTTTAAAATTTAAATTTTAAAGGTTTGTAAAATCCCAAAAGAAAATGGGGTGTAACAATGCATTTTTCAGAGATAATTGTCCCCAGCTTCAATTTGGAAAAGAATTCCATAAATTGTTTAGTATTTTTAATTACAGCTGGTTGCTTAGTCATCGAAAAATGCAAGATCTCACCCCCCCCTCCCCCCCAATTTTTGTTTTGGATTTTATAAGCACTTGTTAAATTTTTTTTTTATAAGATTTTTTATTAGCCTTAGACACACAATGCAATATTTACAGTACTACACCCTGTTTACAATACTTACAAAGTTACAAGACTTACTATACTAATTGTACACATACTATACTTACAATACTATCAATACTCGTGACCAGTGCTCACAATACTTAAACTAGTAATAATCAGAGATTAGAGAGATGCGTTCGATCATTTGGGAAAAGAAAATTACATTAAGTGCCAGATATTTTTCACATGTTTAATAAAATCGCAAAAAATGTTATCAATCTATAACCCAGTGTTTATAATATAGTATATATTTGGTGGCTTGCTTGTCGAGTTTGACCTTCTCTTCGCGTTTGGTGTGCTTGCTTGTCGAATTCTGGACTGTGCATCCTTGCTGTGTGGACTGTTATCAGGTAAGATGCGTTGTTTACGTTTGAAGTTAGAGTTACAGGCATTTGGAATCTTGCGAAAGCATATCGATATGTTCATTTCCTTCGTTTCTAGCGGAAGTTGAGCTACACGTTAATCTGCGTTAATAGAGGAAAAGGAGCCAAAAGATAAATAATTATATAAGAAATAAAAAATAAATCACTAAATAAATAGCTAAATATACTAAATGAAAGAATAAAATATAAAAATATATTTGCTACGCAAGCAGTACGCTACGCGAGATTATAATTATTTGATTGTTCTTGAATCTTTTGAATGAAAACTTCGAAAAAAGCATTTTCTTTTTTAAAAACGCACAACATTTACGGTCGAATTCGGCAAGGAACCGGGAAAACATCAACGTGCCCGTTAAATTGCCATTGCCTTTGAGGAGACATTGAAAGCCTCCGCGAGACATCTTCGGCGTTGCGTTACAAATTTGCATAAATATTATTGAGATCATCTCAAAAGGCAATTTCCCGTTTTCTTCATTTTCTATCAACTGATTAGGATTGTAACCGTGTCTTCTACTGACAAATGACAGGATAACTCAGGTGGATAACTTGTTCACTAAACCCAGTTTTAACAGTGAAGGAAGCGAAACTAAAATATTGCGACTTTTCGGCCGCTGTTTCACAAGCTGAGAATGGAAACACGCGCCATCGAATTTACCTCGCTAAACCAGTACGCCGCACATAATTATACTTTAATCTTTTGAATCAAATCTTCGAAAAGAGCATTTCCTTGATTAAAAACGCACAATATTTTCGGTTGCAATCGGCAAGGAACCGAGAAAACGCTTCAAGAGCGAACACTTTCCAGCTCGAGCGTACACGTCCGCACATCGCTCCAACAATATTAAAAACGCAAAACAAAGTTGGCTGTCTCGTAGAGTTGCTCCCCGTAAAACGGAATCAAACTGTGGCCGTTTCACTACAAGAAACCAACGCTGACAAAACTGGGTACTTATAATCAAATGACTCGATAAAGTGTCTGCCATTGCAACTGCACCTGTTCGTTTCACTCGCATTAGGAATGTTGCTTTTCTCGAAATAAATCATGGCCATTTGCCGAGCTACACAACTCGGCAACTTTTTGCTTTGGTGATCACAAATTATGGCCATTTGCCGATTTACAAAACTTGGTAGGTAAATTATTTGCCGAGCTACACATCTCCGAAACTGAAACTACGCAACTTGTCTCTTGATTTAGTCAGCGTCAGCCGGGCAGCGTTGGTTTCTTGTAGTGAAACGGGTAAACAACACTATGCCGAACTTATTCCTGTGTCTTCGCAGTCGTACACATTTCGTGAAGGCGTTGATAAATCTAAATCTAATCCGCAAGTCTTCTTTCAAACTTAGACTGCGAAACCATCCTAAGGAAGCACACCAAATGTGATGCAAGAACGTGAAACTCGACTCCCGCTGAAATGAAGGAACTGAACATCGATAAGCTTTCGCAATACTTTCGCAAGATTCCAAATGCCAGTAACTCTAACTTCAAACGTAAACAACGCAACTTATCTGATAACGGTCCACACAGCAAGGAAGCACAGTCCAGAATTTGAAAAGCAAGCAGAAGATCGAACTCAAGAAGGAAGCACACCAACACGCGAGGCAACACGTGAAACTCGACTCCCGCGAGGACTCCCGCTAAAAACAAAGCACATGGTTGATGGAAATGACGTCATTCGCCCCTGCATAATATCCTTCGGGGGGGCCAAACTGGTGTCGATGAATACGCAGTCGAAAAATCTCGATTTCGCCTGGATTAGGAATGCGTTCTTTGTCGAACGCAATAACGATTTGTCACTTTACTAATAATACTAGTAATAATCAGAGATTAGAGAGATGCGTTCGATCATTTGGGAAAAGAAAATTACATTAAGTGCCAGATATTTTTCACATGTTTAATAAAATCGCAAAAAATGTTATCAATCTATAACCCAGTGTTTATAATATAGTATATATTTGGTGGCTTGCTTGTCTGGACTGTGCATCCTTGCTGTGTGGACTGTTATCAGGTAAGATGCGTTGTTTACGTTTGAAGTTAGAGTTACAGGCATTTGGAATCTTGCGAAAGCATATCGATATGTTCATTTCCTTCGTTTCTAGCGGAAGTTGAGCTACACGTTAATCTGCGTTAATAGAGGAAAAGGAGCCAAAAGATAGATAATTATATAAGAAATAAAAAATAAATCACTAAATAAATAGCTAAATATACTAAATGAAAGAATAAAATATAAAAATATAAACTTATTTGCTACGCAAGCAGTACGCTACGCGAGATTATAATTATTTGATTGTTCTTGAATCTTTTGAATGAAAACTTCGAAAAAAGCATTTTCTTTATTAAAAATGCACAACATTTACGGTCGAATTCGGCAAGGAACCGGGAAAACATCAACGTGCCCGTTAAATTGCCATTGCCTTTGAGGAGACATTGAAAGCCTCCGCGAGACATCTTCGGCGTTGCGTTACAAATTTGCATAAATATTATTGAGATCATCTCAAAAGGCAATTTCCCGTTTTCTTCATTTTCTATCAACTGATTAGGATTGTAACCGTGTCTTCTACTGACAAATGACAGGATAACTCAGGTGGATAACTTGTTCACTAAACCCAGTTTTAACAGTGAAGGAAGCGAAACTACAATATTGCGACTTTTCGGCCGCTGTTTCACAAGCTGAGAATGGAAACACGCGCCATCGAATTTACCTCGCTAAACCAGTACGCCGCACATAATTATGCTTTAATCTTTTGAATCAAATCTTCGAAAAGAGCATTTCCTTGATTAAAAACGCACAATATTTTCGGTTGCAATCGGCAAGGAACCGAGAAAACGCTTCAAGAGCGAACACTTTCCAGCTCGAGCGTACACGTCCGCACATCGCTCCAACAATATTAAAAACGCAAAACAAAGTTGGCTGTCTCGTAGAGTTGTTCCCCGTAAAACGGAATCAAACTGTGGCCGTTTCACTACAAGAAACCAACGCTGACAAAACTGGGTACTTATAATCAAATGACTCGATAAAGTGTCTGCCATTGCAACTGCACCTGTTCGTTTCACTCGCATTAGGAATGTTGCTTTTCTCGAAATAAATCATGGCCATTTGCCGAGCTACACAACTCGGCAACTTTTTGCTTTGGTGATCACAAATTATGGCCATTTGCCGATTTACAAAACTTGGTAGGTAAATTATTTGCCGAGCTACACATCTCCGAAACTGAAACTACGCAACTTGTCTCTTGATTTAGTCAGCGCAAGCCGGGCAGCGTTGGTTTCTTGTAGTGAAACGGGTAAACAACACTATGCCGAACTTATTCCTGTGTCTTCGCAGTCGTACACATTTCGTGAAGGCGTTGATAAATCTAAATCTAATCCGCAAGTCTTCTTTCAAACTTAAACTGCGAAACCATCCTAAGGAAGCACACCAAATGTGATGCAAGAACGTGAAACTCGACTCCCGCTGAAACGAAGGAACTGAACATCGATAAGCTTTCGCAATACTTTCGCAAGATTCCAAATGCCAGTAACTCTAACTTCAAACGTAAACAACGCAACTTATCTGATAACAGTCCACACAGCAAGGAAGCACAGTCCAGAATTTGAAAAGCAAGCAGAAGGTCGAACTCAAGAAGGAAGCACACCAACACGCGAGGCAATACGTGAAACTCGACTCCCGCGAGGACTCCCGCTAAAAACAAAGCACATGGTTGATGGAAATGACGTCATTCGCCCCTGCATAATATCCTTCGGGGGGGCCAAACTGGTGTCGATGAATACGCAGTCGAAAAATCTCGATTTCGCCTGGATTAGGAATGCGTTCTTTGTCGAACGCAATTAATAGTGCTTACAAAATTACACATACATGGATTTTATAAGCACTTGTTAAGATCTGCCTTTCCTACAAAATCATAAACTGCACAAAAATAGCTCTGTATTAGAAGACACCATTCACCAGGGTAGGAAATAATCAAAGGTTTCACGGAAAAGAAAAAACTTCAGCTCATTAGATCTGAAATAAGTGGCTGGCGGCTCTTTTAAGATTTTATCTGCAGACTCAAGCTTGCTGCATTTGACAAGCTTTTGTTCTAATTCTTTGGTTTTGATTTTTACAGAATGTTCTTGTGGTTAGTACGGTAGACATATGTAGGGATGATATTGCTGTGTAAGTATCTACATTTTAGGACATCAAGACTTGGTTATCTTTCACATAGTTACATGTTTATTTTTTTTGAGTGTTTGTGCTTCAAAGTGGAGATTTAAGAACAGGACTTGAAGACAATTTGAAATGATGGAAAACTACCCAGCACTGGCTCAGTTTGCGACTGTTTATATGCTTTCAGAATGCTAATATGTATCTCAAATAGATTTTTTTGACCCTTAGTTCTCACCCAGACATAGAAGATAAAAATTTGTTTCCAAGAAGATCTACTGATGTGCTTAAGTTCTAAACCTTTTTATCATTAATTTTTGAATGCTTTTTTTGTGCACAGCAGACTTAATGTACAAATCCTCTGTTTTTAAAACACTGATTGAAGAAGTACAAAAAGGCCCCAACCAGTACACATTAGGTGCCAGTCAGGGTTTTAACATTGTTTGTTAAGCAGCTATTTCAGTCAGAATTGATCTGAATATCGCTGATACTTAGCCTGACAAGGCCGTAGGTTGAGTTAGCTAAAATCAGGGGATATTCTGCAAGATTGAGCAGAATAACATTATAATATTAAATTTTGTTGTTTTATTATTTAACACATTGATAACAAAGCACAGTTTTATTGTGGAATTGCAAGAGATGATCTTTATTTTTCCATTTTTCCCTTGACACAGGAAATTACTGTACCTATATCGCAGGACATCTGTTATGTACAGACGACGAATATTGAGAACACCATAACTGTATTTGAGCAGTGTTACAACATGTTAAAATAATAATCTGGGATATAAAGAGGTTGATGTATTGACATGCATTCCTCCTACCTTTCTTCACCAGCTTTAGTTTAACAAACAACATTGATGGACAACACATACTGTCAAGTGTGCCTAACGGCCCAGTCACTAATGGAGTGATGACCTACGCAGTTGCTTCTGAGGGCAATTCAGTGATTGACCATTCCTTCAATGAACGTCTCTCTGGTGTAACATCGCATCTCACACCAGACATGAATGGATCCACGTCTATAAACACTCAGGAAAATGGGCATAGCCCACAAGAACATTGGAATGGCGGCGGCAGTTCATCGGTAACGGCTGAAGAGACAAATCGGCCAGAAGAACAGCTTAGTGAAGAAAAGTCTGAAACGCTCGCGAACAAAGATGAAGGGCAAGTCGAACGGGAGGAAGCGCCAGAAAAGGATAGTCAAGATGACTCGCCTGTAAGTGCGGCAACTGGGTTCCCTGCAGAACAGAAAGAATCTACAAGCCA
Source organism: Pavona decussata (assembly GCF_977016875.1). Classification (NCBI taxonomy): domain Eukaryota; kingdom Metazoa; phylum Cnidaria; class Anthozoa; order Scleractinia; family Agariciidae; genus Pavona; species Pavona decussata. The sequence goes on from NW_028145483.1 coordinate 801,177, forward strand.
AGGAGAGGAACAAATATCAACATCTGAACAAAGTTAGTGTTCCTGTGTAAAAGACTGCTGTTAAGCTCCTGTAACTAAACTCAATTGAAGGCCTCAGAGCATAACTGATCGCTTTTTGGTTCCTTAGCTCTCGTTATTCACCAGAGTTTTTGAATGTAGCCTTGAATTCCTTCAGGAGACATTGCTCCAATGTTGCTCGGACAAATCATGCAAGCCAATGCTAGTCACCAATTGCAGATAATGCACCATGACAAAGCAGAATTGGTGTGAGAAGTCTCTCTTGTGTGGTATGCAGTGGGATTAGAGAAGCTTATTTGTCACGTTGATATGACTCTAACGGTTCTTTGTGTCTTTCTTTTAGAAGCAGACTGTGCCAGTGAAGAGACAACAGAAACATCAAAGAACCAAGAAGGAGGTCAAACAGATGAAGAAGAACCTATGGAACAGAACTAACATACTAAACCATGTGATAATATTCTTCTTTTTTGTGGTAAATTGTGCATTTGCCAAGTTATCAGCATCTTGTTTTCCCTTGTTACTGCAAGGATGAACCCACAAGAACAATATCTCATAAGTCATGGCTACTTTGAACACCTTCCCTTTTTTCAGTTTGATGCCCTTGCTTTCAAAATTGCAAGGAGATGTGCCTTTTAACTGAGATGCAATGTTGTATTTGGCACCTTTAGAAAATGCATATAAAGTAAGCCTCGACATGCTAGCCTTGTTATGGTAGAATCTTATGAGTTAATTCTTGTCTTCTATCATCTCCTGAGTAATGGAGAACTGTGGTTCATCTTTCTATGGTTGTCATTTTCTAACATAACATTTGAAAATAGTGAGTACGCAGAAAACACTCATTCAGGCTGTTGCTTGGCAACATCTCTGACCAAAAACTGCAGGCCTAGACATCACTCAGGGTCCTGCCAAAAACTGTACTTGTTCCCCAAAAGATTTTCTCTACACTTCTTTTGTCTTTGTACATACTTTCTTTTCTTTTTTGTTGGAAATTCATCCCTTTTTTTAAATCATCTTCATCCAACCATTTTTGTTTTAGTCTAGAATATCAACTTTCTGTGAGTTGATTTTTCACAGCTTAGCTTAAAGGGTATGTTGTTTGTTTGGGCCATCGAGCTGATCTTGTTTTAATATTCAACTCTGTTTTCACCAGTCTATTTCTTTTTTTCTCTTTTGTTTTGAGAAACTTTTCCATCTTATATTTCCTTTTTTGTTCATTGTTTTCATTCATTCGTTCATAAATTCTCAAGTTATAAATGTAAATCCCAAGAAAAAGTTGAAGGTCCGTTTTAATCGTGAATTCAAGTTTGAAATTTTAGTACGTATCAAAATTCATGCAAGTAACTTTTTAGCCAAATCAGAGTTAATTAAGAGATGACATTGTAGACTATCCAGGCAATAAAGAAATGACCAAGTCTGGAATTTATGCCAACAATCTCTTGTTTTTAGTGGTTTTCTTTATCCGACCAATAAGTAAAGGTAATCCAAGGCTGTTGCCTAAGAACAATTCTAAGGAGCCTACAAGGCCGTAAGCTAAGAAGTTTGGGGCCCAACATGTGAAGTGTTAAGTGCTGGTGCAAAAAATTTAGGCACCCAGGGCACTTTCTTGGGCGCCCCAGGCTACTGGCTTCTGTTAGGCAGCAACCTTGTAATAAATCACAATAATTTCAAGTGCAATTTGGAATAAATAAGCCCAAGTAAATTTTTTTCAAAGACTAACAAACTAACATTTGAAAATCAGTTCACAACACTTCGGTCGTGATGAGCTTCACGTTGTAACATAGTAGATCTTACCCTGGATCTTATGTCAGAGAATTGCCAAGCACAAAGCACATCAAAATTCCTGTGATTTGGGATTTTTATAAACTGACAGTTTTTGGGTGGTCTTTAGTCTCCTACGCAGATATTCTTTGGTCTCGTCATGCATTCCTTGTTCGGAGAGGCAGACCATTACCCAGGGGGGATTTACTCAGTTCAGGGAATCCCCTATTCAGCCTGAAACAATTACAACTTCGAGGATCCCGGGAATAAATTGTAGAGTTTATATGGGTTTATTCCCCGGAGCCTCACAGTGATGTTTATTGTTTCAGGCTGAATTTTAAGATATCGAAATTAGTCTATATTTCTTACCCCCTCATAAAACCTCCTTGTTCTCCTCACCCACCCACCCTGGGGTTTAACATCGATTCTATTCACTTAGCATGGGATATTTTTCTCCCGGTTTTTTTTTCTCTTCGTTTTCGCATTGTTCAAATGCCATGGTTTGATTTTTACATTAAGAGTAAAACTTAACAGACATAAGACTTTGAGTATAAACTGAACACTTGGGTTGTTCAGATTCCCTGCCCTCCCCCGTGATTCACCTGTTCAAGTTACGCGCCAGGGCTCATGGGAAGCCTAACGGCAGGACTAGTACAGAGTGGCTGTTTGTAGCTAGAAATGTCGCCAAATAAAATTAATGACTAATCAGCTGGGCCCAGTTGTTCAAAGCTCGATTAAACTAATCCTGGATTAACGTGAACTTTGATTCTACTTAAATGACTTATCTTAAAGGTTCTGCCAAAGATTTTTGTCCTTCATTTTGACTTTATAGATTAGCGGATTAGCGTTAATCGACTTTCGAACAACCCGGCCCTGATTGCAAAATTAATTACTATATTATGAAAGGTGTTTGTCATCGTGGTTTAAAATGATAGATGAGTTAATCGTTTGTCTGAAAAGACAAGGGGAAGAAATTTTAGAAACAGAATTTGATGCTGGCTTCCCTGAAACGACTAAATTTCACTCGCAATCTTGGACAGAATAAAAGAGAAATTAACCACCCCACCCCCCTCCTTCCCCAAAATCAATGATAACACGCTCAACGCAACACGCCCGTTTTTCGACATTGAAATTTTGTGGGACCGTTGAGGGTGGGGGTTGGTCTTAATTTTTGATTTGAATTGTCCACGATTGTGGGTTTGAACGCTCCCTCCCCAGCCCAGGGCTCAACATTGATAGGTCGAACTGATGTCATGGATATATTTACAGTTTCTGCCGGGCACAGCATGCGTCGCCTACATGCTTTTACACTGTATCAGTCGCTTAGCATCGGAAGCTTTTCTCCCGGGGTTTTCCTCTCTTCGTCTTCGCACCGTACAAATGAGGTGGTTTGATCTTTGCATTTAAAGTAAAACTATAAGAGTATAATTCAGATAATTATAAACCGAGCCTTGAGTCGTTCAAATTACGTACCCTCCCCGCCCCTCCCCGTAAATTTACCCGCCGAAGTTACGCGCGAAGGTTCGTGGGAAGCCTAAAGTTCAGTTCACTTGCACTTCCTGGAGCAGATCAAGTGTTTGTGCATGTAAGGTAAGCTTAGAACCTTACCCGCCATAAAAAAATTATCTATACCGCCAGGGACTTGCCCGTATCACGGTCACGTATTCACGGGATTGATCAAGTTTGCACTATAATTGACATGGTGACCTACGATCGATCGATCGTTCTCCCGAAGAAGTCGTGTTTGTCCACATAGAGTGCATGACAAATAGCTTACGTTGTAGTGTTGTACGTGCAAAATGTTGTATTTAAAGTTGTTGAAAGCAAATCATAATAATAGCGAACCTAAGCTTATATCAATGTTAAACTGCTGATCGACCTTGGCAAGTTCATTTTGGAACCGAAGTTGGTTCAAATTCGTCCAAATTTACTCGTCTGTGGGTGTAGCTGTAGAAATGAATGCTTGGTTTTAATATCAAGAGAGTTGATAACTAAAGGTTATTTGGCCACCGCAAAGACATTAGAGTGCTGACTTTTCGACCGTAAGTCCTTCGTCAAAGCGAACCAGCCGAAATTTCAAAAATTTTTTGTTTATAGAGGTGACAATTTCCTTACGTATGAAAGAAATGCGAAGGTGACAAATCTCATTTGAATCATGGAATGTCCATTTTGCATTTTGTAGCTCATTAACATTATTTCAATGCCAACCTTAAAAATTATGTTGGACTATAAAATCTCCTACAAAAAATAAATAAAATAATAATAATAATAATAATAATAATAATAATGATGATAATAATAATAATTATTGCATTTGACATGGAAATGACAGGCTCCTGATAAATTATTAATATATAGACTGGAGTTGGGATTGTATGCTAGTGTATACAATCAATTTTGCAGAGGCAGATGGCATCATCACCAACTTGGCAAAGAGCCTGGGGTTGAGATCATCAAACGCACTCCCAAATCTTTGATTATTATTAGTAATAATAATAATAATAATAATAATAATCCACCAGCCCAGATGGATCGGAGTACAAAGGTCGTACAAGTCACATCCGTTCAATTTAGCTGGCTATATAACAATAATATATATTGGTTTGTGCTTTAGTATGCATATATAAAGCAATGATGCAAATTTAGAGTGTGCAAGAGAAGCGTGTAGGTTGCGTGAAGAGCAACTCTAGCTTCTTGACTACTGTCAAAACTTCCCAAGTACATCATGATTGAGAATGATGTATTATTCTAGAAAGTGACACAGGCATACTTGGAAAAAAAATCAGAGTGCTCCTATCAGGAGTAGAACCTAAGAGCTTCCGATTACTAGTTCGGATGCTCTACCACTGATCATGAGCTACAGGAGACTCGTGGGAGCTAGGGCCATTAAACTAGGTTCATGAGTATCCAAACTAGTAATCGGAAGGTCTTAGGTTTGACTCCTGATAGGAGCACTCGGATTTTTTTTTCGGAGTATGCCTGTGTCACTTTCTAGAATAATAGATGATTCTCATTCATTCACCAGGCTGAAAAAGAATATAACATCACACTTGTTTCATATACATAATGATTGTAGTTTATATGCACACAGCTAAGTGCATGAACCAATACAATAATTGTTTTTTAACGTTAGTGGAAATAGATTCAGATGTGTAACAAATATTGCTTGACAAACGCTAGGGGAAATAGTAAAAACTACCTGTCAGTAGTTCAGACACTTTCCCCAGATCGCAGCCGCTTTTACAAACCAAGATGGCGACAGCTCCATCGAGGTGTACCAGTCTCAAGAATCCCACAGAAAAATAGGGGGACTGTGAACAGGCTATAAAAAATTGGCTAATTTTTTAAAAGTTTTGTACAAGAAGATCAAATTTAATGAAAACTTTTTGTCTAGTGAATGTTTTTTGTTTTCTTCAAACAAAAATTTAGGGTGCGTTAAGAGCGCATTCATGTTTGATGAAATGTAACTCGTCAAATATTTGGTATGGTTTTGACCAAAACACAGTGATGTCCCTGTAACAGTGCCCCTTTAATTTAGGACATATTAAAGACACTTGGGCGCTGCTAGAGACACAGGGTACTTCGCATGAACCAAAACCAAGCAAGACAAACCTAATTAACAGGGTTGATGTACTTTAATTTTTTGTCCACAGACATCAAAGATGGGTGGCAATCAATCCAACCTGCCTCCCCGACCAATGGGTTTTGAATATATGTGCATAGCCATTCGCACAGCTGACAAACTCCGCATCATCCTCGGCAGTGATTATGAAGTAAGCATCATCCGCCAGATTATTCAAGAAACCTGGCCCAAAGGCATCCAGAGAGAAACTTATCAACTTAATGGAGTACATGAGTTCAAAATGAAAGGTTATCCATTTGGTGCGTTCACTTCATCAAGTGATGCAATAGCATCAAGGAGAATGGGAGAGAGAATTCTACACAGGCTTTCCCGGGACGGATGGAAGCTTCAGATCTCTAGCAACTTAACCCGAACAACTGATCTCACTACATGGTTTTTCAAGAAAGTTCCAGGTGCAAGTGTCTCGTCCCGACCATTTCTTGTTGTTGCCCTCAGCAGCTGGGATAGTTTGATGATTCTTAATGCACCGATGGATCTTCACCAACTCTTTAAAGATGACATAGAGAGGACATGGCCCAATGGGATTCAGAAGTGGACGTACGAGAATGAAGTTTTATTGATCAAGCTCAAGGGATACCCCTGGAGTCCAGATGGTGAGGACACCGTGCATTCCAGAGTACTTCTGCAAATGCTGATCGGTGATCTTCTCCAAAGGCAATGGAAGTTATATGGAAATTCCAACTTGAAGAGTGCAGCCAACACATTCTTTTTTGAATATGACGAAACCTTACCACCAGGGCAGCCTCCTCCGGCACAGTTTACCATCAGCTTCAACAGCCATGACTTGATGCGGGTGATCGCCGCTCCTGAAAGCTTAATCTCTGCTGTCCGAGACACCATCCAGAGGAACTGGTTGAAAGGAATCCAGAAAGAGTCGAGCTACGCTGGGAGCTGGGAGTTCAAGCTGAAAGGATATCCTTGGTGGGCGTCTGGAGAAGAGGCAGTGGACTCGAGATTTTTGGTTCTGAAGTTGATGGAAGCCCTGCAGGCGTATGGGTGGACCCCTGTTGCCGCCATTGACAGCTCCAGGAAGCTGTCAGACAAGAGCTCGCTGCTTTTTAGACAGTCACCACCGAGGCAGTCACCATTTTTCTGTATCAGTCTGAATGAGACTGACAAGCTGCGACTGATTAATACACCTGAAGACGTAACAAAGGTATGGGAGATTGATTGACATACATGTAAAATTACTATTCTGAGATATTGAACTTCTTTGAATATAAATGATGTCCTAAGTGTCCAAAAGTGTTGTTAGGTAAGTGGGCACTACTGTACATGTATTTTACTGCAAAACAATTCCAAAATGATCATTTTCGGGAAAAGCTGTTGACTAAGCACTTTCTCATGTATCATGTATATTGTGAGTCAAACACTGAGGCTTTATCATGATCATCTGGCTCTGGATTTCACGCCTGGAGCCCTAACTGCCCGGCCATGCTGCCTCGCTGATCCAGAATCCATTCCTGTCTGAACTAATGAATTTACCTTGTTTAATGAAGTTATCCAATCCAATCTGACTGCAGTTCAGTTAGTTTTATTCTATGATTTGCCAAGCCAGTAACCGAAATCCAGTCATTATTGACCATTCAAACGACAACGACAACAATCTTTATTTTCTTAATTTTTAACTATTTACAATAATTGGACTGGAAATAGAAATTTTATAAAAAACATATGGCAGTGGTGGGTCTCTGTTTGACAGCAACATTTTTAAAATGGCATTATTTTCTCCAATGTAGTTATGCCAAGATATCATCCAGACTCAGTATGTGCTTGGTGTTCAAAGAGTACAGCGCTATGGCAACAGCATGGAGTACAAACTCCTAGAAAATCCATGGTCCTGTGGAATAAATGGCCATGACGGCATCCACGGCAGGCATCTGATCTGCCATTTGATAAGTGCTCTTGGAAGCCGCAGCTGGGTGCCGTTGTTATCTGCAGATGTGTCCGCCAAATATGTCCACCAAGACAAGGGAGAGGATTATCCAATTGATGTCGACAGTATATTCTTCACATATGATCCAGCTGTGGGAGCTACACCACCAGCGGGACCTCCACCAACAGCGCCATACCCTCAGCTGTATCCTCAGTCATTTGGGCAACCATACCCGCAGCCATACCCCCAGCCACCAGCTTACGGCTTTGCTCAGCAGAGTGCTCAGCCCCCATACAATCCAGCTTACGGTGCTTACCTCAATCAGTGATGTTGGTGCCGCCAAACTTTGCTGCTAGCAGCAGACTCTGCAAATACTGCCACATCTCTTTGCTTCCAGCCCCAAGGCTGATCATAGGCCAGCAGCAATGAGAGCTGGCTGTATGTTGCTGTACTCAATATTATTGTCATTAGAGAGGTTAAGAATGATGTTTATGGCAAACGTGAGATATGACCACTTGACCATGTTTATCCTATACTTGCTGCTTGCTGTTTTCAGTTTCTCTTTCAAACCGAGTAGCTTTGCGTTAGCATCAAAGACCAGAATTAGTTTGCACTACTAATTCTCATCTTTGTACTCTCTATCTCAAGAAAACATAAACGCCAATCTCATGTTTGCCATTTGCTGTAAATGCAATTCTTAATCTCTCTATTATTACTGATTGGTGTCCATAATGCAGAATGTTGTGCATTTTACAAGTATTTAATCAAAAAAAGGAATGTCTCGTCTTAGAAAAATTATATCTACCCCCATTGAAAATTCTGATTGGAAGAGGGGTCTTAAAATCCAAGCATCTTAAAGAAGCGTGTTTAGTTAAATATTAGAATTTCTCTAGGTGTGAGGGGAGGGGGGTAAGCCCAATAATCTTCACATGGGAGAGGGTATGAAACAAATTTTGGCCATTCGTGGTTATCACCATTACTACTGCACCTTTCAATGGTTTGCAAACTCTGAACTTCAAAATAATTTGCTCGTTATACTGCTGTCAATCATAATATCAGCAACAACTGACTGACCAGAAGAATACAGAAACCAGTGAAGTGGATCAAAATCTGCCAATTGTGGTATTTGAATGCATTCTATTGACCCTGCGGAGCCAAGTGACTTTGTTATCTAAGAGGTCTGTTGCACTGATTCATTGTAGTGAAAGACTAAACGGTTGGTTGAATCTTGAACTCAGAGTCCAAAAGCGTAGTAATTTACTTAGAAGCAATATTATTTTGTCTCGATTACATAATTTGGCCTCGACCAGCACAACGTGACAGATATAAATAAATTATTGTCACTTACAATGGAATTGTCTGTGGTTTGAGGTAGCCATGGCAACTGAGAGGTTTGACATTAAACCTAAATGTATTCAGTTGTAATCAGGCCAACCTAATGAAATGCTTTGTTGAGTATATTATTGCCTGGTTAAGTCACTTGTATATATTATTTCAATTTCATGCTCCCTTTTGTTGGGTGCCAGGAATCTGCCAGGAATTTCTACACTTTCTGTTACCCGTATTTAATACTTGGTTTTAAGTTAATTCACACTATTTATGCAATGGTTTTTAAATACTTCTCTGCGTATCATGAGGGTGAAAAATGCACCCCTTTTGGGGTAGAGAATACAATTGGTAAGAGAAGTTACTGATGTTTGATTGTATGTTTTAGGTAGCTTACCACTCAAAAGTGCAAATAATTGCTTTCGAATATTATGATGCTGTTGTTGTTGTAGTTGTTGTTGTTGTCGCGTGAGCGCGTGTTTAACAATTCAATAAAATGAAAAACTGAAAATTCACCGAGTAAGTACGATGTAATGTTAATTCGGGCAGTTTTCTCATGACGCAATCTTCAGAGAATACTTTGATTATCCGAAAAAATACGAAATGGAATACGACAGAGCATGTGGTTTTGCGCGCTCGTTGGGTGTAAAACGCGGAGAATGTGTGTTTGTAGCGCTCGATGCGATGCACATCCAAAACCTGGCTCGTTTCGGAAACCAGCCGCAATTTCACTCGCGCATGTGTCATGCGGCATGGGCCAAGCGAGAAGTCCGGGACTGCCTGTCGAATGCGCAGGAGACTGCGCAGGACTAACTTAAGGTTACTGATAGGTTTCACGGAAATCTTGCGTACGCGCGCTTCTTTCGATGAAACCACGAAAAACTATATATCACTGCAAAGCTTATTAATTGAAAATTGAAAAATTATCTAGGTTTTAAATTTTATTGGATAAATAAGCGCTCAGAGGCCTGCAAACTCAATATTAGGGACGTGTACTTAACTGAATTACCCACTCTCACGTAAAGGCGCACAACCAAACAAACTGCACAATATCAATCAGGAGACAATAGGCTAACAAAGTGTGTCGGGCTTTTTCTTTATTCCTATTGGTTTATGAGAAAACCAATCTTAAAGTTGGACAATAGAAAATTTTTGTAGTCGCATCGGGATCGAGTTATTACGTCACGGTTTTGAAACAACATCGGTCTTGTTGTACCACGAACCTTTACCGCTCGCTGCCAGCTAAAGTTTTTTTTTTGTTTTTGTTAAGCCGTTGGGCGATTTTATCACATTACTTTACAAAACGCCCCTCGATATAGCCCGGGAACAATTTTGAAGTGCCACATCGCCCCGATCGGCGAAAAACATCGACAGGTGTGTCCCAATCAATCGGTGGCGAAAATCGCTTCGGATCAAATTCGCCGCGATCGGCGTATAAAATCGCCAGGTGTGTCGCCGGCTTTAAACGATTAGACTTTGACCTTTTTCGCCTTCTTTAGCGTCGGTTTTTTCTTTATTTCACTCAAGGCGACTTTTCTTGCTTCGCTCTCTTCAAATCCAAAATGGAACGCTGTCTCACTGTAAAATTCAGTATAAAACGTCGTGATATGCGATGAACGCGATGTAAACAAAGTATGCAAATTTGCTGTTCATTTGAGATCGCGGATAAACTTTGCCGCGTAAAACGTCAACTCAGCCCCGTATAAATTAGATTATGACACCCTCACTCGTTCACCGCTATTCCTACAAAACTTTTTTCGCACATAGCTCGCGTTCTTTTCAAGATTTGGAACTACCGTTTCCATTAAACCCTGCATCTCTTTCTTGTTTCCACAATTACCTCAAAAAGATTTTTTTTGAGAAAATACGACTTCTCTTCCCTACAGTAAACTTAGCCCACACATGTACTCCGCACAGGGTACCCATTATCTCGTGTCGGCACTTATGAAAGCTTCAGATCGACTAGTGAACACGTGTAGTCAATCAACTTAGTTAACGTATTCATCGCACCTTCTACTAAAACCGAAGTGTCTTTGTTTAGAGCGGAAATGATCCTCGCAATCTTTTGTTATTACACGAACAATTACCACAGTCGGCATCCTGTCGTTTTGCAGCCCTTTCTTAACTGACCGCCACAAAAGCAGCGCGTCAAAGTTTCATTGAATGTAAAGTTCGCTAGTTATCGGCAACTAGACTGTTAACAAATAATTTGTTTGTCGGACCGCGTGCTTTGTTATTCAATGATTGACAGCTGTCAGGGTATAAAGGGTTTGATTTCCAATGGGTTCTTCAATCAGTGTAACACTGTTACAGTAGCAAGTTTACTAAGTTCAATAGATTAGTTGAAATGGATTGTAATCAGTTTAAAACAGTTGTCGCACTTGTGGATGCTCTTGTGCGTTCTACGCATGCTAGAAGGTCACGCGTCTGGTTACCCGATCCTTCTGTCCGTGCATCAGTCTCCAGCAAGTCGCTGACCGATTTCTCCATCTGCAGCATCCTGGGGCTAGAAAATGACGTCACGCAGTCTTCATCAAGTTCTGGTAAGTTAGAACACTCCTTATATGATAGCATTCAAACTTCACTCTGAAGTTCACGCGTTTATTAGTAACCTTATTGACAAACGACTCAAAACTGAGTGCGGTCATCCGCACTCACTCAGAGTTGACTGTACATGTAGATTCCTGAGGACATCTTAAATCTAAATTATGAGATTTTTCCACTTGCATCTTGGCTCATTTCTGATGCAGATTTAGTCCTCTATCATAGAATTTAGTCTGTACAGTCAACTCTCTCCTTGCGGACACCTCGCTATTACGGACACACCGATAATATGGACAGACGTTTAACTGAAATATTATATCAAATGTTAAGGGCATTAACTCGTGGTCCCGAGGGTTTCCGCAATAAAGAGAGTTGACTGTATTTGTTCTGCAGTTTTAACCACTGCGTGGAGTTTCGTTGGGTTTTATACTGCAATTTGAACGTGATCTGTTCTTCCCAAATTATCTGAATAAAAGAATCAGGAACATTTGTTTATAGATGATAGTATTTTGGACTGATCAACGCAACTTTAAACTAGAGACACAAAATCCTTCTTACACGAACTTGGGCAAACACTTGCAATGCGGCTGGTAATGCCTCTTGTAGAAGGCTAAAATCTGTACTAGCGGAGATGGACTACCTTTGCATGTCAAGTCAAACTTAGATGTAGATATACACGAAGTATTTTTTTTTTCTGCTTTACGTCCTCAATGACACATTAATTATCGAGTATAGTAGGTTTAGACGAATTATTCATCTTACGCCAATCTTTTTACTAGACAAAGGACTTGACGTATAAACAGAGGCAGCAATGGCTGGGCCAAGTTCGTCCCAGAGGCTTTTTTCCGTTTCCAAAATAAAACGGTCGTTCTTACTGTGCGCACGAATTACGGGCCTAAGTCACAACTTCTTAACGATGTTGAGAACAAATATAGCGGGAACTGGGTCATGCACAGTAATTAATTTTCCCTAGTATTTTCAGAATGGCTATAAATTCTTTCATACAATCATGATTAAGACACTGCTATACTGAGTTTTAATTTGCGTTTATGTATCTCTTCCAGAATGTCACAGTAACACCAGCCTACCTTTGTCGCCTTACTCCGATTGCACAAGCCCTCGCCCCAGCCACAGGGAATCCAGTCCAATGCTTACTCCTTACTCCGACATCGCAAGTTCCAGCAGTGATTGTGGCAGCGAAGCCGACGAATTACCGACCCATTCCGAGCAGCCGCCGAAGAAGAAGCAACAGCGCACGATCTTCTCGCGGAATAAAGTGTTCGCGTTGGAACAAGCGTTCAGACGGCGGCCATATTTGATAGGTGATGATGACGAGAAACTGGGGCAAAGACTTGGTTTCCCGACCAAAAGTGTAAAGGTGAGTTGACACTTAATTATGTTGAATAACGTGAACGGATGCATGAAATATTTGCGGCATTTAGTATCACAGAAACCATAGTCTGGAGTTTGACATTCAGTTCAATGTGAAGGATTATAAAATATGGCTAGCGCTGAGCTCAAATTTATCTCAAGTTAGTATCAAAGTTGATAGGTTTTCGTACCTCTTTGGTGATTCTTATCACGTGTGATTTTGTCTGTTTGGCGGCTTATAGGCCGGATAATCAAGATAAATTTTATGCTGATCATACTGACAAGCTAAGACGTTGGTTCAAAGCAAGATTGTTTTCCATATCATTAGGAAACTGATGCATTCTGTTTTCTTATATGCTCAATTCAAACTTGTTGTCCATGTTTGTTCATCATTAGCTGCATGAATCTGATGAATTTGTAAACTATTGAGACTTTTGGCCTCAAAACATTTATCAAATTGTTACATCGTACTTGAAGCTTTTATTTACAAGCTTTTATTTAACTTACAAAGCTTTTAAAAACAGTATCATAACACTAGATCTGACAGGTCTACTATGATCAAGTGAGCTTTTAAAACAATACGAATTATTGCAGTTTTTTATATCCATTTATTTCTTTATTGTAATTTTTGTTTTACGTATGATGATTAATTTGTATTAGAAATTTAAATTTTACCTAGTATGCCATTTGATGTTTTTTAATTTGTGTTAGTTAGTTTAATCATTTAGTGAGAAATACCTGTAAACTAGCTGGTGAGCCTAGCTTGCTGGTCTCACAAAAGCTAATCGTATTTTCACAATAAACTGCTATCTATCTATTTTAATTCTGATTCAGTTGACATACTTGTTATTTCTCAATTTTAATAAAGCATTTTTTTCTTTTTCTTCCAGTATTGGTTTCAAAACCGACGAGCCAAGTCACGAAAACTAGAACGGAAGATGACGTCCGTCTGTCAGACCACTCCGTCAAACCAGTTTGAGCTTCCTGAAAACAGAGTAACGCATCCGAGAAGACTGCAGTTTCTCAACCGATCCCCTCAGTCAGACCATTGGAAGCAAGCTGAATGCATCACCTATCCCCTGACGGAAGTGATTGGAGAAGATCAGCAATACAGCAGACCGATCAGACCAGGCAGCCATCACTCGTCAGTCCAGTCAAACCAGTTTAGAGGCAATCATCCCCCAGTGTTACCCATGTTCCACCCGGACCAGTTCAAGATCAGACCAGCTGGGCCCGCAAGGCTACCGTGCAGCCGTGTTCCACGCAGATTCCAGCCGTACTGAAGGCGCATGTCAAAGCCAATAAGAAATGAGGTTTAGAATTCATCATTGGCATGTTTTATTCAAATGTAAAATAAATGAATTTTCGTCAAGAATGAATATAGAAATAACGCAACAGTAAAATAGGTCGCTTGTACTTGTACAAAATAGATGTCATTAAGTAGATTTTTGAGTTTCCTACTTGTTTATAAATGAAAGAAAAAGTTATTTCATTTTTTACTGTAAAAAGAAAATTATATCTCGGAAACGTTGAATTGTAAATAAAAGCACTTTGTTACTGAGAATGGTTGTGATCAAGTGTTATGTTTGTCTCAGTTTCGGCGGGTAGCGCAGATTTGAGTGTTACAAACCAGCTTGACACATTTGCTATGTGCAAATCTTAAGACTTGGGGGCAGAGGAGTAAGTGAATGTGAACCTTGTTTACACTATCGGGCCCATTATAACGGACTGGCGCTAGGTGGCGCCAATCTCAGTTTATAAAACAATCGCAAAGTTAAATTTGTTCTATTAATTACGCTTTTTGAACAGAGTTATCTTCAATTCAGTGTCAACGTATGTAATTCCACGGTTTCTTTGATTTTGCTTTAATACGCCGTGACTGGTTAAAAAATTCGCGCCTTTTTCTTGACCATTCAACCAGTCAGAAGTCTGGAGAGCCAACCAATCGTACCTTGGTCGAACGCGTTTTCCCGCGCTTGAAACCATATACTTGTATTCGCTTTGAAATCTGATTGGTTGATTGCGCTGTCTACGTCTGTTGTGATTGGCCAGAGTAACAACTCTGGTTTAGGTTTTATGATACTCAATTCAGAGCCGCTCTTAAAAAGTGCGTTTCACCAATGCGAGTAATAAACACGCAAATAGATAAATTACTTCATTTTTTTTACGCACATTAAAAGCATACCTTAACTAATTTAGTGCGTCTTTTACATCAAAATTTCAAATACATGTTCTAAAAAATATCCTAAACATTCCTTACTAATTTACATGCACTGCGTTCTTTGTATAAAAAGTTCAAATTCATGTTGAATACGGAAGTTAGGATTTGTAAAGATGTACACTGCAAAATTTAAATGAGACGGATTTTTAGTGAAAAAAAAAAGAAAGGTTTCCAGTTATATTTTGTGAGTTGTTTCCATCTTAAACTGTCGAGAAAAATTCAGAACTTATTTACGACACCATTCAATGAAGTTTCCAAAGTTAGGCGTCAGCTGGAAGACTGTCCATAGGCTCTTCGCTTTAATTATTCCTAAGATCGTAAAAGGCGCGTTTGGAAAGATTCATGCGCGACTAAAGCGAGGGAAGAATTAAAAACAGTCTTGCTTTTGCGTGCACTAGAGTCTAGAGTCTAGTTGGCGATTAGTTTCGCTTTCTAGACCAAATTGTAAGAAAAAAACTGCAATTGGAAAGCCGAACAAGTAAAAAGAAAAGTTGAAATTTTGAAAAAAAAATTGTTTAGGAAAGCCCTGGTGAGTTCAAGGATCATGTGATTATCTATATATTTGTGAGACAGAAAGATTTAGCCGTAGCTATAAAAGAATAAACCTTCAATTGTTCCCGTTTCTATCCGTTTAGTTTTCTAAAAAATGGAGAGGTCCAGTTCAGAAGTTGTACCAGTAATCTTTTTTCCTTCCGTAGCGATTGTACCAATGTTCCTCTCCATTCGTATTATACAAATAATCCTCTGTATGTGGACGGTACAAACGGTGTTCTTCATTCAGACTGTGTAAGTATTCCTTTCCGTGTCGCTGTGCCGATCGTACCGCGTTGTCTTGGTGCACATATTGTTCTCCATCTATTTCTTCGTTTGCTGGTGCGAAATTTTGTTCAAGTCCGACTGTAAACTGTGCCTTTTCTTGGTAATTAGCAAAAGTGAATGATTCTTGAAGCCTTGAAGTGTAGGATCTCACTGTGTTTCCAAATCTCTTGAGAAATCGCAGACTTTTCATAGCCAAACAGAACGGAACGTATACAAAAAGTACCACAGATGCTGTAGTGATCATTATTGGGAAAAGAACCGCCAGAAAACAGACAAATGCCACGAAAAGTGCTCCTGCTAATGCTGTAAGAGCGGTAAACAGGGTAATAAACAGGGAGCCGCTTACAAAGGCTCCGAAGACGACAAACGGAAGAAAACCAAGTGCGATTGATAAGCCAAGGAACAGAGAGATGAACGGATGACTCTGGATAAATCTCTTAGTTTTTCTCCGCGCGCGAACAGCGCGGCATTTTGTCAGATTTTCTACATGTTGATTTATGTAGGGAAGTTTTGGCGCTAGCCATGGAAAAAGGAAGTGGATGGTTTCCACCTCAATCATGGATAGGAAAACTGAAAGAGAAAAAATTAAAAGATAATTAGATCATTGATATATCGTGTGGTGTAACCGCTGCATCGAAATGACGGCGAGTGGTCACGCCAGTTGCGTTTATAAACTTTCCTATTTGTCGAATGCAGCTAGATTTTACTTACCTGTGAGGGTCCACAGCTATCCTCTCCTTTTCGTTCTCAGTAACTTTATAACACTATATCTTTATTTAGTAAATGGACCTCGACAAATATAATTACTTCTCTTTTAGAAAAAGCTGCAAATTGAACGCAATTTGATTCGGAAATCGAGATTGTTGTTGTTTATGACGTATAATTAAGTGCGCGCGCTACCAACCAATTTTACGTTGCTCCAAAAACTGCAAAGGTGAACCATCATTTGGCTGCTCTTTTATTCCGTGTTTCAACAATTTGTATTTCCAAGTTTGTTAATTTCGAATTCGAAGCTCGGTGAGGAACCTTAATCAAGCTGTATTTAATGCCAAGTAGGATCTCTTCTTCTGCAGAAACCGGACTTTTCAGACTGACACGGAAACATTAGTTTTATAATAAACTTAAACTGAATAAGATAAGATAAGATAAGATAAGATAAGATAAGATAAGATAAGATAAGATAAGATAAGATAAGATAACTTTATTATATTTCATTTACGATATCTTCAACAAAAAACTATTTACAAAATTATTAAAATCACTTAGTAAGAAATTAAAATATATAAGTGTAAGCTAAGAAGATCAAGTTGGCTGTAAAAAAGGAAGAAAGTCCGATCAGCGATTAGGCAATAAGTAATTCACACTTTCATTTTTTCTTATTAAAAATTCGTTCCGATGGTTCCCAGAATCCTTTAAATTAGGTGAATCAGGTTTAGATAACTTAAATGATCGAGACCGGCCTTAAAGGCGTTGATACTTGTTGAGTATCGCCCACGTAATGGTAGCTGATTCCAATATAATATTTAATAACTGTATTATTAAAGAACTCATGCGTTGATCTTAAAGGATGATGCGAAGTGACTTTAAGATTATGAATCTGTCAACTCAGAGACGCAGAGCTCAGCTGTGGTGACGCAGTTTGAAACCTGTGGTCAGAGAAATTCAGAGAATTAAATATTAGTCAATTAAAATTTCTCTTTCGCTGTTACTTCTACATTTAATCATTGGGCGGTAAACTGTATGGTGTTTCTTGAACTCTTTACCGGGTCTGTTCACTGTATCCCTGTCGAGAATGACAAACCTTCTGAACAGAAGGTTTCACGCTGGTTCGTTCACTCGGTTTTTCGTTGGTTCGTGCCGGTGGCTTTCGCTGAATTGTTTGATCGTTCAACTTTTCAATGTTTGACTATTTCGGGGAGAACTGATACTAGACCTTGATTATAATAAGACTGCTATGTCGACAACATGAGTTAATAAATATAAATACTATTTTTTCAGGCGGCAAAACGCAACTCAGTTTTGCTCGGAGTATGAAATCAGAATGACGTGTTCATAAACACACCATGAAAGGGCAATTTCTGACGCAGTCAAAGTGACAACTGTTTATTAATACAACTGCCTTTAATTAGTCATTTTAACGAAGTTATTATAAATACTTGAAACTTTTGAAGGTGTGACTATTTTGTAGGAAATTAATAGTAGATCTAGATTACAAGACCACCATGCTGACAAGGCCTTGATGCACTATTTTTCAGGCGGGAAAAGGCAACTTTAGCGGCTCACTTGTCTGTTATCTGTTTACAGTCAGTATCTACCGCGGTCGGCGTTACTTAAAGTTAACAGTTTACCATAAACCGCTATAAGAGCGGCGCACATAAGCTTAATGACTGTAAACTTGTCATGTTATCGGCAACGACAGCGAATAAACAATTTGTTTGTCGGACCGCGGGCTTTGTTGATCCTCACGTGTTTAACAATTGCGCATGTCAGAGTATAAATAAGGCCAAGTTCAAATGGGTTCTTCAATCAGTCTGTTTAACGGAGTTACGGTAACAAGTTTATCAGATTCGTGGAAATGGAGTGTACACAGTTCCAATCAGTTGTTGCACTTGTGGATTATCTCGTGCGTTCTTCGCATGCTAGACGATCACGTGTGCTGTTACCCAGTCTTTCCATCCCTGCACCCGTGCTTACCGACTTCTCCATCTGCAGTATCCTGGGTCGAGAAAATGACGTCACGCAGTCATCATCAAGTTCTGGTAAGTTAGAACACTCGTTATATATCGTAGCGGAAGTTCACGCGTTTATTGGTAACCTTACTGAAAAGCGATCGTTGCCTACCTTGGTTTTACATGTAGATTCCAAATGCTGATGACATCTTAAATCTAAATTATGAGAATTTTTCCACTTGCATCTTGGCTCAGTTCTGATGTAGATTTAGTCCTCTATCGTAGCGTTTATTCTATTTGTTCTGAAGTTTTAACCACTGCTTTGAGTTTCATTAAGTTTAATTCAATTTACGTGATATGTACATCCTAAAGTACCCCGCATAAAAAAAACCAGAACGTTTCTTTATAGATTACTCTATTTTGGACTCACCACCCCAATTTTAAACTAGGGACAAAAAATACTTCCGACACGAACTTGGGTGAACACTTGCAATGCGGCTGGTAATGCCTCTCATCGTAAGCGGCTAAAATCTGTACTAGTGGAAATGGACTACCTTTGCATGTCAACTCACACTGTAGATGTAGATATAGAAGAAGTATTTTTTGCTTTACGTCCTCAATGACACATTAATTATCGAATAAAGTTGGTTTAGACGAATTATCCACTTTGCGCCAATCTTTAAACTAGAAAAGGAACTTGACGTATAAACAGACGCAGCAATGGCTGGGCCAAGTTCGTCCCAGAGGCTTTTTTCCGTTTCCAAAATAAAACGCTCGTTCTTACTGTGCGCACGAATTGCGGGTCTATGTAACAACTTTTTGACGATGTTGAGAACAAATACAGCGGGAACTGGGTCATGCACAGTAATTAATTTTCCCTAGTGTTTTACGAATGGCTATTAATTCTTTCATACAATCGTGATTAAGATACGGCTCTACTAAGTTTTAACTTGCGTTTATGTTTCTCTTCCAGAATGTCACAGTGCCACCAGCCCACCTTTGTCGCCTTACTCCGATTGCACAAGCCCTCGTCCCAGCCACAGGGAATCCAGTCCAATGTTAACTCCTTACTCCGACATCACAAGTTCCAGCAGTGATAGTGGCAGCGAGTCCGATCAAGTATCGACTCATCTCGAGCACTCACCGAAGAAGCGACAGCGCACGATCTTCTCGCGGAATGAAGTGTTCGCGTTGGAACAAGCCTTCAGACGGCGGCCATATTTGATAGGTGATGATGACGAGAAACTGGGACAGAGACTTGGAATACCAGCCAAAAGTGTAAAGGTGAGTTGACACTTAATCCTGTTGAATAACGTAAACGGGTCGCATGAAATATTTGCTGCATTTATTATTATAAAAACACAACAGAAAAGTCTAAAGTTTGGCATTCAGTTCAACGTAAATGATTACAAAGTATGGCCTAGCACAAATTTAACTCAAGTTAGCACAAAGTTTTTTCGCGCCTCTTTGGTGATTATTATCACGTGTGATTTTGTCTGTTTGGCGGCTAATAGGCCGGATTATTAAGACAAATTAGATGTTAATTATAATGAAAAGCTAAGACGTTGGCTCAAAACAATCTTGTTTTCCATACCATTATACTCGAAGCTGGCACATTCTGTTGTCTTTTATGCTAAATTCAAACTTGTCCGTTGTCCATCTTTGTTCTCCGTTGACTGCACGACTCTGATGAATTTGTAAACTATTGAAACTCTTGGGCTCAAAACATTTACCAAATTGTAACATCGTACTTGAAGCTTTTATTTTAATTCTGATTCAGTTGACATACTTGTTATTTCTCAATTTTAATAAAGCATTTTTCTTCTTTTCCAGTATTGGTTTCAAAACCGACGAGCCAAGTCACGAAAAGTAGAACGAACGATGACGTCCACCTGTCAGACCACTCCGTCAAACCAGTTTGAGCTTCCTGAAAACAGAGTAACGCATCCGAGAAGACTGCAGTTTGTGAGCCGGCCCTCCCATTCAGACCATTGGAAGCAAGCTGAATGCATTACCTATTCCCTGACGGAAGTGAATGGAGAACATCAGCAATGCAGCAGACCGATCAGACCAGGCAGCCATCACTCGTCAGTCCAGTCAAACCAGTTTAGAGGCAATCATCCCTTATGTTACCCATGTTCCACCCGGACCAGTTCAAGATCAGACCAGCTGAGCCCGCAAGGCTACCGTGCAGCCGTGTTCCACGCAGATTCCAGCCGTACTGAAGGCGAATGTCAAAGCCAATAAGAATAAGATTTAGAATTCATCATTGGCACGTTTTATTCACATGTAAAATGAATGATTTTTCGACAAGAATGAATACAGAAATAACGCAACAGTAAAATAGGTCGCTTGTACTTGTATAAAATAGATGTCATTAAGTAGATTTTTGAGTTTCGTACTTGTCTATAAATGAAAGAAAAAGTTATTTCAATTTTTACTGTAAAAAGAAAATTATACCTCGGCAATGTTGAATTGTAAATAAAAGCATTTTGTTACAGAGAATGGTTGTGATCAAGTGTAATGTTTGTCTCAGTTTCGGCGGGTAGCTAAGATTTGAGTGTTACAAAACAGCTTGACACATTTGCTTTGCGCAAACCTTAAGGCTTGAGGGCAGAGGAGTAAGTGAATGTGAACCTTGTTTACACTATCGCGCCCATTATAACGAAATGGCGCTAGGTGGCGCCAATCTCAGTTTATAAACAAATCACAAAGTTAAATTTGTTCTATTAATTACGATTTTTGAACAGAGTTATCTTCAATTCAGTGTCAACGTATGTAATTCCACGGTTTCTTTGATTTTGCTTTAATACGCTGTGACTGGTTAAAAAATTCGCGCCTTTTTCTTGACCATTCAACCAGTCAGAAGTCTGGAAAGCCAACCAATCGTACCTTGGTCGAACGCGTTTACCCGCGCTTGAAACCATATACTTGTATTCGCTTCGAAATCTGATTGGCTGATTGCGCTGTCTACGTCTGTTGTGATTGGCCAGAGTAACAACTCTGGTTTAGGTTTTATGATACTCAATTCAGAGCCGCTCTTAAAAAGTGCGTTTCACCAATGCGAGTAATAAACACGCAAATAGATAAATTACTTTATTTTTTTACGCACATTAAAAGCATACCCTAACTAATTTAGTGCGTCTTTTACATAAAAATTTCAAATACATGATCTAAAAAATATCCTAAACATCCCCTATCTAATTTACTAATGTACTGCGTTCTTTGTATAAAAGGTTCAAATTCATGTTGAATGACGAAGTTAAGAATTGTACAGATGTACACTGCAAAACTCAAATGAGACGGATTTTAAGTGAAAAAAAATTGTTTCCAGTTATAGTGAATTGTTCACATGTTAAACTATGGAAAGAAATTCAGAAATTATTTACGACACTATTCAATGGAGTTTCCAAAGTTAGGCGTCAACTGGAAGACTGTCCATAGGCTCTTTTTTTTAATTATTCCTAAGATCGTAAAAGGCGCATTTGGAAAGATGGATGCGCGCAGAACGTGAGGAGAGAATTATACACAGTCTTGCTTTTGCGCGCACTAGAGTCTAGGGTCTAGTTGGCGACTAGTTTTGCTTTCTAGACCAAATTGTAACAAAAAAACAGCAATCGGAAAGCCGGACAAGTAAAAAGAAAAATTGAAATTTTGATAAAAGAAATTGTTTTAGGAAAGCCCTGGTGAGTTCAAAGTCATATGACTTTTTATATATTTGTGAGACAGAAGATTTAGCCGTGGCTATAAAAGAATAAACCATCAATTATTCCCGTTTCTATCCGTTCAGTTTTCTAGAAAGTGGACAGGTCCAGTTCAGCAGTTGTGCCAGTTATCTTCTTGTCCGTAGCTATTGTACCAATATTCCTCTCCGTTCGTATTATACAAATAATTCTCTGTATGTGGATGGTAGAAATGGTCTTGTTCATTCAGACTGTGTAAGTATTCCTTTCCTTGTCGCTGTGCCGATCGTACCGCGTTGTCATGATGCACATATTGTTCTCCATCCATTTCTTCGTTTGCTGGTGCGAAATCTTGTTCAAGTCCGACTGTAAATTGTGCCTTTTCTTGATAATTAGCAAAAGTGAATGATTCTTGAAGCCTTGAAGTGTAGGATCTCACTGTGTTTCCAAATCTCTTGAGAAATCGCAGACTTTTCATAGCTAGGCAGTACGGAGCGTAGACGAAAAGTACCACAGATGCTGCAATGATCATTATTGGGAAAAGGACCACCAGAAAACAGACAAGTGCCACGAAAAGTGCTCCCGCTAAAGCTGTAAGAGCGCCAAAGAGGGTAACAAACAGGGAGCTGCTTACAAAGGCTCCGAAAACGACAAACGGAAGAAAACCAAGGGCGATTGATAAGCCAAGGAACAGAGAGATGAACGGATGACTCTGGATAAATCTCTTGCTTTTTCTCAGCGCGCGAACAGCGCGGCATTTTGTCAGATTTTCTACATGTTGATTTATGTAGGGAAGTTTTGGCGCCAGCCATGGAAACAGGAAGTGGATGGTTTCCACCTCAATCATGGCGAGGAAAACTGAAAGAGAAAAAATAAAAAGATAATTAGACCATTTTTATATCGTGTGGTGTAACCACTGCATCGAAATGACTTCGAGTGGTCACGCCAGTTGCGTTTATAAACTTTCCTATTTGTCGAATGCAGCTAGATTTTACTTACCTGCGAGGGTCCACAGCTATCCTCTCCTTTTCGTTCTCAGTAACTTTATTTAGTAAATGGACCTCGACGAATATAGTCTGTTCTTTTTGTGAAAAAGCTGCAAATTGAACGTAATTTGATTCGGAAATCGAGATCGTTGTTGTTTATGACGTATAATTAAGTGCGCGCGCTACCAACCAATTTTACGTTGCTCTAAAACCTGCAAAGGTGAATCATCATTTGGCTGCTCTTTTGTTCCGTGTTTCAACAATTTGTATTTCCAAGTTTGTTAATATACGAATTCGAAGTTCGGTGAGGAACCTTAATCAAGCAGTATTTAACGGCAAGTAGGATCTCTTCTTCTGCAGAAACCGGACTTTTCAGATACACGGAAACATTAGTTTGATAATAAACTTAAACTGAATAAGATAAGATAAGATAAGATAAGATAAAATAAGATAAGATAAGATAAGATAAGATAAGATAAGATAAGATAACTTTATTATATCTCATTTACGATATCTTCAACAAAAAACTATTTAAATTTAGCAGAAAAACTAACGCGGAGAGATTTCGACGTTTCGATGACATCCTGTCATCATTATCAAGAAAATGAAGAAAATTTACATAAGTAAGTAGACAAAACTAAACTGAAAACAATAGTCTATTGTAACAAAATTATTACAAAATTATTAAAATCACGTAGTAAGAAATAAAAATATATAAGTGTAAGCTAAGAAGATCAAGTTGGCTGTAAAAAAGGAAGAAAGCGCGATTAGCGATTAGGCAATAAGTAATTCACACTTTCATTTTTTCTATTATTAAATTTGTTCCGATGGTTCCCAGAATCCTTTAAATTAGGTGAATCAGGTTTAGATAACTTAAATGATCGAGACCAGCCTTAAAGGCGTTGATACTTGTTGAGTATCGCCCACGTGATGGTAGCTGGTTCCAATATAATATTTAATAACTGTATTATTAAAGAACTCATGCGTTGATCTTAAAGGATGATGCGAAGTGACTTTAAGATTATGAATCTGTCAACTCAGAGACGCAGAGCTCAGCTGTGGTGACGCAGTTTGAAACCTGTGGTCAGAGAAATTCAGAGAATTAAATATTAGTCAGTTAAAATTTCTCTTTCGCTGTTACTTCTACATTTAATCATTGGGCGGTAAACTGTATGGTGTTTCTTGAACTCTTTACCGGGTCTATTCACTGTATCCCTGACGAGAATGACAAACCTTCTGAACAGACGGTTTCGCGCTCGTTCGTTCACTCGGTTTTTCGTTCGTTCGTGCTGGTGGCGTTCGCTGAGTTATTTGATCGTTCAACTTTTCAATGTTTGACTATTTCGGGGAGAACTGATACTAGACCTTGATTATAATAAGACTGCTATGTCGACAACATGAGTTAATAAATATAAATACTATTTTTTCAGGCGGCAAAACGCAACTCAGTTTTGCTCGGAGTATGAAATCAGAATGACGTGTTCATAAACACACCATGAAAGGGCAATTTCTGACGCAGTCAAAGTGACAACTGTTTATTAATACAACTGCCTTTAATTAGTCATTTTAACGAAGTTATTATAAATACTTGAAACTTTTGAAGGTGTGACTATTTTGTAGGAAATTAATAGTAGATCTAGATTACAAGACCACCATGCTGACAAGGCCTTGATGCACTATTTTTCAGGCGGGAAAAGGCAACTTTAGCGGCTCACTTGTCTGTTATCTGTTTACAGTCAGTATCTACCGCGGTCGGCGTTACTTAAAGGTAACAGTTTACTATAAACCGCTGTAAGAGCGGCGCACATAAGCTTAATGACTGTAAACTTGTCATGTTATCGGCAACGACAGCGAATAAACAATTTGTTTGTCGGACCGCGGGCTTTGTTGACCCGCACGTGTTAAACAAGTGTGCATGCCAGAGTTTAAATGAGGGTGAGTGCAAATGGGTTATTCAATCAGTCTGTTTAACGGAGTTACGGTAACAAGTTTATCAGATTCGTTGAAATGGAGTGTACGCAGTTCCAATCAGTTGTTGCACTTGTGGATTATCTCGTGCGTTCTTCGCATGCTAGACGATCACGTGTGCTGTTACCCAGTCTTCCCATCCCTGCACCAGTCTCCAACAAGTCGCTTACCGACTTCTCCATCTGCAGTATCCTGGGTCGAGAAAATGACGTCACGCAGTCATCATCAAGTTCTGGTAAGTTAGAACACTCGTTATATATCGTAGCGGAAGTTCACGCGTTTATTGGTAACCTTATTGAAAAGCGATCGTTGCCTACCTTGGTTTTACATGTAGATTCCAAATGCTGATGACATCTTAAATCTAAATTATGAGAATTTTTCCACTTGCATCTTGGCTCAGTTCTGATGTAGATTTAGTCCTCTATCGTAGCGTTTATTCTATTTGTTCTGAAGTTTTAACCACTGCTTTGAGTTTCATTAAGTTTAATTCAATTTACGTGATATGTACATCCTAAAGTACCCCGCATAAAAAATCCAGAACGTTTCTTTATAGATTACTCTATTTTGGACTCACCACCCCAATTTTAAACTAGGGACAAAAAATACTTCCGACACGAACTTGGTTGAACACTTGCAATGCGGCTGGTAATGCCTCTCATCGTAAGCGGCTAAAATCTGTACTAGTGGAAATGGACTACCTTTGCATGTCAACTCACACTGTAGATGTAGATATAGAAGAAGTATTTTTTGCTTTACGTCCTCAATGACACATTAATTATCGAATAAAGTTGGTTTAGACGAATTATCCACTTTGCGCCAATCTTTAAACTAGAAAAGGAACTTGACGTATAAACAGACGCAGCAATGGCTGGGCCAAGTTCGTCCCAGAGGCTTTTTTCCGTTTCCAAAATAAAACGCTCGTTCTTACTGTGCGCACGAATTGCGGGTCTATGTAACAACTTTTTGACGATGTTGAGAACAAATACAGCGGGAACTGGGTCATGCACAGTAATTAATTTTCCCTAGTGTTTTCCGAATGGCTATAAATTCTTTCATACAATCGTGATTAAGACACGGCCCTACTAAGTTTTAACTTGCGTTTATTTTTCCCTTCCAGAATTTCACAGTGCCACCAGCCCACCTTTGGTGCCTTACTCCGATTGTAGAAGCCCTCGTCCTAGCCACAGGGAATCCAGTCCAATTTTAACTCCTTACTCCGACATCGAAAGTTCCAGCAGTGATTGTGGCAGCGAGTCCGATCAAGTACCGACTCATTCCGAGCAGCAGCCGAAGAAGAAGCGACAGCGTACGATCTTCTCGCGGAATGAAGTGTTCACGTTGGAACAAGCCTTCAGACGGCGGCCATATTTGATCGGTGATGATGACGAGAAACTGGGACAGAGACTTGGGATACCGGCCAAAAGTGTAAAGGTGAGTTAACACTAAATAATGTTGAATAACGTAAATGGGTCGCATGAAATATTTGCCGCATATGTTATTATGAAAACACAAAAGAAGAGTCTGAAGTTTGGCATTCAGTTCAATATGAATTATTAAGTATGGCCGAGCACAAATTTATCTCAAGTTAGTATCAAAGTTGATAGGTTTTCGTGCCTCTTTGGTGATACGTATCACGTGTGATTTTGTCTGTTTGGCGGCTTATAGGCCGGATGATCAAGATAAATTTTATGCTGATCATACTGACAAGCTAAGACGTTGGTTCAAAGCAAGATTGTTTTCCATATCATTACGAAACTGACGCATTCTCTTTTCTTTTATGCTAAATTCAAACTTGTTGTCTATGTTTGTTCTCCATTAACTGCACGAATCTGATGAATTTGTAAACTGTTGGGACTCCTGGACTCAAAACACTACCAAATTGTTTCATCGTACTTGAAGCTGTTATTTCAATTCTGATTCAGTTGACATACTTGTTATTTCTCAATTTTTTAAGCATTTTTTTCTTTGTCTTCTAGTATTGGTTTCAAAACCGACGAGCCAAGTCACGAAAACTAGAACGAAAGATGACGTCTATCAGTCAGACCACTCCGTCAAACCAGTTTGAGCTTCCTGAGAACAGAGTAACGCATCCGAGAAAACTGCAGTTTGTGAACCGATCCCCTCAGTCAGACCATTGGAAGGAAGCTAAATGCATCACCTATCCACTGACGAAAGTGAACGGAGAAGAGCGACAATACAGCAGACCGATCAGACCAGTTAGCAGTCATTCGTCAGTCCAGTCAAACCAGTTTAGAGGCCATCATCCCTTAGTGTTACCCATGTTCCACCCGGACCAGTTCAAGATCAGACCAGCTGAGCCCGCAAAGTTACCTTCCAGCTGTGTTCCACACAGATTCCAGCCGTACTGAAAGTGCATGTTAAAGCCAATAAAAAATAAGGTTTAGAATTCATCATTGGCACGTTTTATTTATATGTGGAATAAATAAGTTTTCGACAAGAATGAACAGAATAATCACGCAACAGTAAAAAAGGTCGCTTGTACTTGTATAAAATAGATGTAATTAGGTAGATTATTAAGTCTCTTACCTGTCTATGAATGAAAAAAAAAATTATTGAAAATAATAATTATGATATGTCGGGAGCGTTGTAAATAAAAGCACTTTGTAACTGAGAATGGTTGTGTTATGTTTGTACATGCATGTCTCAGTTTCGGCGGGTAGCGCAGATTTAAGTGTTACAAAACAGCTTGACACATTTGCTATATGCAAAACTTAAGGCTTCAGGACAGAGGAGTAAGTGAATGTGAACCTTGTTTACACTATCGAGCCCATTATTACGGATCGCTAGGTCGCGCCAATCTCAGTTTATAAATCAATCACAAAGTTGAATTTATTCTATTCAGAGTGGCTTTTAACTGAGTGTGTCGCTATTGTTTTCCCAAGAATCATACCTTCTCAAACGATAAAAATGCCTGGAACATGCCTCGCAGACGAGTGGAGGGTGAATAGAGTCATCGTCTTCACCTATGTTCACACCATAATTCAAGAACTCGGTCTTAAACAATTCTTTTACTTTCCCAGCTTTGGTTTTGGTGTTTGCTGTCTTGGCACAAAATCGACACAATGTAGCTATTTTCTCTCTGTGCACATCCATAATGCTGCCTTTCAATTCTACTCATTCCCTACAAGCACAAACAATTAAAAATGGCGGTAAGTAGCGGAATCAGACTGCAAATCAAAATATCGTAGAACCGTGACCCTCTTACAATTCTTCATGCCCTCCGATAGATAAGCGGTAAATCGAAAGACATATAATTGAAGATCACGACATTTTTTTCCTCGTATACCACAAAAATCTTCAACTACCTAAAAACTGATAGCAAAGGGAATAAACATACCTGAAACTGACCGTCATTTTGAGCCACCTCTTCAAATCGTGAAGGAAAAACTCACATTAATCTTTGTCGATCGTCGCCATTTTTGTGTCGGCTTGGAAGTTTATTGTTCTATCGAGGTTAACGCCTGGAATTCTGGGTATACAACTCGAACACCACCGAAAAATTTCCGAAACTATTGAATGTTATCGGAAAACTCACCGAGTTCTGAGCTGGCGCCATGTTGTGACGTCATGCGGTTATCAAATTTGATAACTGTGCCGGACTGTCGAAAGTAATCTCGCGTTTGGTTTGGTTTTGCAATACTACGCTCTTTGATCGGATAACAAAACTCGCGCCACTTTCTCAACCAATGGGAATCCAAACCAAAACCAATCGTGTTTTCGCCGCACGCGTTTTCCCGCGCTTGGCGCCAGTTACTTGTATCTGCTTCGAATTCTGATTGGCTGGTTTTTTTGTTTACATCTGTTGCGATTTGCCAGAGTAATTACTTTGGTTTTGGTTTTACGTCACTCGATTGGAAACCGCTTTAATTACGCTTTTTGAACAGAGTTATCTTCAATTTAGTGTCAACGTACGTAATTTCACGTTTACTTTGTGTTTTTTTTTTACTACGCTGTGACTGGTTAAAAAATTCCAGTCTTTTTCTTGACCATTTAATCAGTTAAAATTCTGAAAAGCCTACCAATCGTGACTTGGTGGCAGGCGTTTTCCAGCGCTTATTTGGTTCGAATTCTGATTGGTTCATTGCGCTCTTTACGTCTGTTGTGAATGACCAGAGTAACAACTCTGGGTTAGGTTTTATAGCACTCAGTTGAAAGCCGCTCATAAAAAGAACGTTTCACCAATACGAGTAAAAAACAAGAAAATATAGATAAATTACTTTATTTCTTTTACGCACATTTAAAACATACCTAACTAATTTAGTATGCCTTTTGCTTTTGGCATAAAAATTTCAGACACATGTTCTAAAAATACCCTAAATATTCTCTATCGAATTAACTGCGTTCTTTGTATAAAAAGGTCCAAATATATGTTGAATGACGAATTTAAGATTTGTAAAGATGTACACTGCAAAACTTAAATGAGACGGATTTTTAAGTGAAAAAAGAAACGTTTCCAGTTATATTTTGTGAGTTGTTCCCATCTTAAACTGTCGACAGAAATTGAGAAATTATTTACGACACCATTCAATGAAGTTTCCAAAGTTAGGACTCAACTGGAAAATTGTCCATAGGCTCTTCGTTTTAATTATTCCTATGATCGTAAAAAGTGCATTTTATTTGGAAAGATGGATGCACGCTTAACCGGCGCGAGGAGAAAATTTATCAACATTCTTCCTTTTGCCCGCACTAGTGTCTAGAGTCTAGTTAAAGATTAGTTTCGCTTGATAGACCAAATTGTAAGAAAAAACAGCTATTGGAAAGCCGGACAAGTAAAAAGAAAATTAACATTTTGAAAAAAGAAATTGTTTTAGGAAAGCCCTGGTGAGTTCAAGAGTCATGTGATTATCTATATATTAGTGAGACAGAAAGATTAACGGCAGCTATAAAAGAATAAACCATCAATTATTCCCGTTTCTATCCGTTCAGTTTTCTAAGAAGTGGAGAGGTCCAGTTCTTCAGTTGTTCCAGTAATCTTCTTGTCCATGGCGATTGTACCAATATTCCTCTCTACTCGTATTATACAAATAATCCTCTGTACGTGGATAGTAGAAATTGTCTTCTTCATTCAGACTATGTAAGTATTCCTTTCCGTGTCGGTGTGCCGATCGTACCGCATTGTCATGATGCACATATTGTTCTCCATCCATTTCTTCGTTTGCTGGTGCGAAATCTTGTTCATGTCCGACTGTAAATTGCGCCTTTTCTTGGTAATCAGCAAAAGTGAATGATTCTTGAAGCCTTGAAGTGTAGGATCTGATTGTATTTCCAAATCTCTTGATAAATCGCAGACTTTTCATAGCCAAGCAGTACGGAGCGTATAAGAAAAGTACCAAAGATGCTGCAGTGATCATTATTGGGAAAAGAACCGCCAGAAAACAGACAAATGCCACGAAAAGTGCTCCCGATAATGCTGTAAGAGCGCCAAACAGGGTAATAAACAGGGAGCCGCTTACAAAGGCTCCGAAAACGACAAACGGAAGAAAACCGAACGCGATTGATAAGCCAAGGTACAGAGAGATGAATGGGTGACTCTGGATAAATCTCCTGGTTTTTCTCAGTGTGCGAAAAGCGCGGCATTTTGTCAGATTTTCTACATGTTGATTTATGTAGGGAAGCTTTGGCGCCAGCCATGGAAACAGGAAGTGGATGCTGTCCACCTCAAACATGGCGAGGAAAACTAAAAGAGAAAAAAACAAAAAGGTAATTAGAGCATCGTTTTATCATGTGGTGTAACCACCACGCCAGTTGCGTTTTTAAAGTTTCCTATTTGTCAAAAACCGCTACATTTTACTTACCTGTGTTAGTCCACAGCTTTCCTCTCCTTTTCTTTCTCAGTAACTTTATAATACTATCTCTTTACTTAGTAAATGGACTTTGACGAATATAGTCTCTTCTCTGTTTGAAAAAGCTGCAAATTTAGCGTAATTTGATTCGGAAATTGAGATCGTTGTTGTTTGTGACGTATAATTAAGTGCGCGCGCTACCAATCAATTTCACGTTGCTCTAAAAATTGCAAAGGTGAACCATCGTTTGGCTGCTCTTTTGTTCCGTGTTTCAACAATTTGTATTTCCAAGTTTGTTAACCTACGAATTCAAAGTTTGGTGAGGAACTTTACTCAACCTGTATTTAATGCAAAGTAGGATCTGTTCTTCTGCAGAAACCGGACTTTCAAGATACAAGGAAACATTAGTTTGATAATTTACTTAAACTGAATAAGATTAGATAAGATAACGTTCATTCAGGATATCTCTAACAAAAACTATTCACAAAATTATTACAATCACGTAGTAAGAAATACAAATATATCAGTGTAAGTTAAGAAGATCAAGTTGGCTGTAAAAAAACAAGAAAGCGCGATTAGCGATTAGGCAATAAGTAATTCACACGTTCACTTTTATCGCTTATTATATTAAAAATTTATTCCGATAGTTCCCAGAGTCCATCTGCCAGGAATTTCTACACTTTCCGTTACCTGTATCTAATACTTGGTTTTGATTCTCACTATTTTGTGCACACTATTTATGAATTGACCAAGCCGCACTTACGCAGCACCATATTTTCTGTTTATATATAACAGCCGAGGTGGCCTCTCTTATAAGCCAGGTGGTTTCTTGAGGTCTCCTCGCCATTACTGTAAATTCTATCTTTTCTTCTTTTTTTTAGCAAGGCAAATAAATAAATGTGATAATGAATGCTTTTAAATACTTAACCCTTTTTTATGCATATCACGAGGGTGAAAAATGCGCGCATCCCTTTTGGGCAGAGCCTACCTAATAAGTATTTATTAAAAACTGAATCATTGTATAATGCAATTCGAGGGATTTGATTGGCTTAGCGGCCATGGTATATGAGCCATTATACCATGGCCGAGAAATGGCGACCATTAAATTGTCTTCTGGTTGTTCTTGCACAGCGAAATCAGTAAGATCTAGCAATATTTCTTGATTGTTTTTAATAAAACAATTATTCCACTTGCGCTTGTTGGATATGAGATGATTATAGCCAACTCGGCGCTACGCGCCTCGTTGGCTATCTATCATCTCATATCCAACGCGCGCTCGTGGAATAATTGTTAAATAGCTCATAGTATATCCAATATTCCGTATAGCTCCACCATATAGAGTACTCCCCTCCGGAGGGGGGAAGGGCAGAGAATACAATGGGCGATAGAAGTTACCGATATTTGATTTTATGCTTTAGGTAGCTGATCACTTCATATTGCAAATAAATTGCTATCGAATATTAGTATAAATCTACTAGCGTTCTATCACAAATGCTCTTCTCTTATTGGCTACGCTACTCACTCACTAGATAGTGAGTAGATTGAGTAGCCTAGCAGTATGCGGTGTCAACAAAATGACTGCCGCTTCTTTGCGTTCTCGAAGTATCTGTGAAGAGGATTTAGACAATTACTACTCGAGGCGTTTTCCGGAGGAGACAGAACTTGCAACGAAATATGGAATGAATATTTTTCACGGTAAGAAAAGAAGTCGAAGCAAGAATTAAAATGAAACTATTTAATTCTTCATTTATACTTTTAAAAGTCAGCAATTTTATAATACGTTGCGTTTCACTGACACATTCTTTAAAAAACCTGGCTTCAAAGGGGCACTTTTACGTCAGTATATCGTTGATTGTCGTTTTACAATAAAAAACTCGGCTCCTCATTTCAATTTCGAGTGAATGATGGTTTCAACATAAACTCTTGAATGAAATGCAAAGGCGCGCACACAGAGGCCAATGGCAATACAATGTGACCTATCATATATCATTAATTCAACAACAACGTACGTGAAGCTGTCTTGTTGTTAAGTTTTGAACGACTAGTAGATTTATACTAAAACAATTAGATTATTCGCTCTCGATTTCTATGCGTGATCATAGTTACTATCTATGGCCCTCATCACCGAACTATCACGCGATAGAAAGCTCGAGCTCATAATGTAATTATTATAATGTTGTTGTTGTTGTTGTTGTTATTGTTGTTGTTGCGTGAGCACGTGTTTCAACCATTTAACAAATGATAAACTGTAAATTCGCCGAGTAAGTACAATGTAATGTTTATTCTGGCAGTTTTCCATGAAACAATCTTCAGAGAATATTTTGATTTTCCGAAAAAAATCCCACATCGAAAACGACGGCAGCGTGTGGTTTAGCGCGCTCGTTGAGTGTAAAACGCACAGAATGTGTGTTTGTAGCGCCCGATGCGATGCCCATCCAAAACCTAGCTCGTTTCGGAAACCAGCCGCAATTTTACCCGCGCATGTGTCACGCGACATCGGCCAAGCGAGAAGTCCGGGAGTGCCTGTCGAATGCGCGGGACTTGGGTTAAAACTAACCCACACGTGTACTCCGTACAGGGTATCCATTAAGGGGAGTGAACACATGTAGTCGATCAACTGAATTAACGTATTAATCGCACATTCTGCTAAAACCGAAGTGTCTTTGTTTAGAACGGAAAATGATCCTCGCAATCTTTTGCGATACACGAACAATTACCACAGTCGGCATCCTATCGTTTTGCAGCCCTTTCTTAACTGACCGCCACAAAAGCGGCGCGTCAAAGCTTCATTGAATGTAAAGTTCGCTAGTTATCGGCAACTAGACTGTTAACAAATAATTTGTTTGTCGGACCGCGTGCTTTGTTGTTCAATGATTGACAGATGTCAGGGTATAAAAGGTTTGAGTTCCAATGGGTTCCTCAACCAGTTTGTGTAACACAGTTGCAGTAGTAAGTTTACTAAGTTCAACAGATTAGTTGAAATGGATTGTAATCAGTTTAAAACAGTTGTCGCACTTGTGGATGCTCTTGTGCGTTCTGCGCATGCTAGAAGGTCACGTGTCTGGTTACCCGATCCTTCTGTCCGTGCATCAGTCTCCAGCAAGTCGCTGACCGATTTCTCCATCTGCAGCATCCTGGGGCTAGAAAATGACGTCACGCGATCTTCATCAAGTTCTGGTAAGTTAGAACACTCCTTATATGATAGCATTCAAACTTCACTCTGAAGTTCACGCGTTTATTAGTAACCTTATTGACAAACGACTCAAAACTGAGTGCGGTCATCCGCACTCACTCAGAGTTGACTGTACATGTAGATTCCTGAGGACATCTTAAATCTTAATTATGAGATTTTTCCACTTGCATCTTGGCTCATTTCTGATGCAGATTTAGTCCTCTATCATAGAATTTAGTCTGTACAGTCAACTCTCTCCTTGCGGACACCTCGCTATTACGGACACCCCGATAATATGGACAGACGTTTAACTGAAATATTATATCAAATGTTAAGGGCATTAGCTCGTGGTCCCGAGGGTTTCTGCAATAAAGAGAGTTGACTGTATTTGTTCTGCAGTTTTAACCACTGCGTGGAGTTTCATTGGGTTTTATAATGCAATTTGAACGTGATCTGTTCTTCCCAAATTACCTGAATAAAAGAATCAAGAACATTTGTTTAAAGATGATAATATTTTGGACTGATCAACGCAACTTTAAACTAGAGACACAAAATCCTTCTGACATGAACACTTGCAATGCGGCTGGTAATGCCTCTCGTAGGCGGCTAAAATCTGTACTAGTGGAGATTGACTACCTTTGCATGTCAACTCACACTGTAAATGTAGATATAGACGAAGTATTTTTTGCTTGACGTCCTCAATGACACATTAATTATCGAGTATAGTAGGTTTAGACGAATTATCCATCTTACGCCAATCTTTTTACTAGACAAAAAACTTGACGCATAAACAGACGCAGCAATCGCTGGGCCAAGTTTGTCCCAGAGGCTTTATCGTTTCCAGCCTAAACGGTCGTTTTTATTGTGCGCACGAATTACGGGCCTATAACACAACTTTTTGATGATCTTGAGAACAAATATAGCGGGAAACTGGGTCATGTGCAGTAATTAATTTTCCCTAGTGTTTTCCGAATGGCTATAAATTCTTTCATACAATCGTGATTAAGACACGGCCCTACTAAGTTTTAACTTGCGTTTATTTTTCTCTTCCAGAATGTCACAGTGCCACCAGCCCACCTTTGTCGCCTTACCCTGATTGTACAAGCCCTCGTCCTAGCCACAGGGGATCCAGTCCAATTATAACTCCTTACTCCGACATCGAAAGTTCCAGCAGTGATTGTGGCAGCAAGTCCGATCAAGTACCGACTCATTCCGAGCAGCAGCCGAAGAAGAAGCGACAGCGTACGATCTTCTCGCGGAATGAAGTGTTCACGTTGGAACAAGCCTTCAGACGGCGGCCATATTTGATCGGTTATGATGACGAGAAACTGGGAAAGAGACTTGGGATACCGGCCAAAAGTGTAAAGGTGAGTTAACACTAAATAATGTTGAATAACGTAAATGGGTCGCATGAAATATTTGCCGCATTTATTATCATACAAACACACCAGAAAAGTGTGAAGTTTGGCATTCAGTTCAATGTAAATGATTACAAAGTATGGCCGAGCACAAATTTAACTCAAGTTAGCATCAAAGTCTTTTCGCGCCTCTTTGGTAATTATCACGTGTGATTTTGTCTGTTTGGCGGCTAATAGGCCAGATTATCAAGACAAATTAGATGTTAACTAGAAATACGTGACTCGCAAAACCTCGCGAAGCTGGGGCTGGGTGGAAAGCCCTCTTTACTCGTATTGTAGCATCAAATGAGGAGATTAAAAGATTTCTGAACATAGCAACTATTTTGATGTGCATGGTCTTTTCGTAGTTCCACAGGCTAGTTTGCGGTTAAAAATCTATCTCTGACGCGATGAAACGTACAACGGGCGTGCTGCGCTGTCGTGTTCGATGAATTTATTTCCCACGGAAAATTATTTTACCGCGGCCACAAAACGTGTAATTTCTTCAATGCGATCTTTCACAAAAAAGATTTCTGGAAGAAAGAAAAAAGATTCTGGAGAGATAGTTCTGTATCCAGTGAATATTGATGAACATTCCAGTTGAAATTTGATCTGGCACGCAAACTTTCCCGATGTATGCAAATTTTGCTCCAGACGACGCCAGACAGTTGACGTCATTCATACTTTGTTTTTCACCGTTGCTAGGCAACAGTGCGGACACCTTCAACGAAATATATATACAAACATACATACATACATACATACATACTTGTATTCTGGGTAGAATGTGTTTCGTAGAGCGCTCAATTCGTTTGATTGAAGAGCAATGGGCAATAAACGATGAAAACACCTGAAGCCTGAACTTCTGTCAAGAATTATACATACATACATATATATAAATATATTTTTCGCTCGAATTCGCGCGGCTTAGCTCCGCTCGGGCCGGCTCGGCCCGACAAATTTATTAACCTCGCTACGCTCGGGCCTTCGGCCCTCGCTTCGCGAGGAATTATACTGAAAAGCTAAGACGTTGGCTCAAAACAATCTTGTTTTCCATATCATTAGCCGAAGCTGGCGCGCGTTCTGTTGTCTGTTAT
Organism: Pavona decussata; assembly: GCF_977016875.1. Lineage (NCBI taxonomy): Eukaryota > Metazoa > Cnidaria > Anthozoa > Scleractinia > Agariciidae > Pavona > Pavona decussata. The sequence goes on from NW_028145483.1 coordinate 837,529, forward strand.
GCTAACTTCAAACTTGTCCGTTGTCCATCTTTGTTCTCCGTTAACTGCACGAATCTGATGAATTTGTAAACTATTGAAACTCTTGGGCTTAAAACATTTACCAAATCGTTGCATCGTACTTGAAGCTTTTATTTTAATTCTGATTCAGTTGACATACTTGTTATTTCTCAATTTTAATAAAGCTGTTTTTCTTCTTTTCAAGTATTGGTTTCAAAACCGACGAGCCAAGTCACGAAAACTAGAACAAAAGATGACGTCCGTCTGTCAGACCACTCCGTCAAACCAGTTTGAGCTTCCTGAAAACATAGTAACGCATCCGAGAAGACTGCAGTTTGTGAGCCGGCCCTCCCATTCAGACCATTGGAAGCAAGCTGAATGCATCACCTATCCCCTGACGAAAGTGATTGGAGAAGATCAGCAATACAGCAGACCGATCAGACCAGGCAGCCATCACTCGTCAGTCCAGTCAAACCAGTTTAGAGGCAATCATCCCTTAGTGTTACCCATGTTCCACCCGGACCAGTTCAAGATCAGACCAGCTGAGCCCGCAAGGCTGGCGCTAGGTGGCGCCAATCTCAGTTTATAAAACAATCGCAAAGTTAAATTTATTCTAGTAATTACGCTTTTTGAACAGAGTTATCTTCAATTCAGTGTCAACGTATGTAATTCCACGGTTATTTTGATTTTGCTTTAATACGCTGTGACTGGCTAAAATATTCGCGCCTTTTTCTTGACCATTCAATCAGTTAGAAGTCTGAAACCCAACCAATCGTACCTTGGTCGAATTCCCGCGCTTGAAACCATATACTTGTATCACAGGTAGCCCAAGCTCGAAATATGAGCGCTAGTTACGCAACGGTTGAAAAATATAAGGATTTGTATGGGAGAAAAACGGTTTATTTTACAGGCTAAAAATATGAAAGAATTTTTAAATAAAAATCACCCACCTTACTTCTCTTGTGTATTTCTTGCCTCCTATGTGGTATTTAGGGCAATTTAGCGCGATTCCAGTGAGTTTTAGTTCCATCTCTCTCTCTATATATATATATTCTATATATATTAGGCATTCTGAACTGAGCGTCACTCGAAAAATCTCAACGGAAAATTTTGCAGAGATTGACGACCTTTGATGCCCTTTCCATGTACACGATCGTGGGATGAATCACAAGAATGGATAACAAAACAATCGTCCGTGGTCTTCGTTGAATTTTGGGGCGATCTGAGCGTTTGGGCTGAATTTACGGCGGTTTTCCTTCAGTGGATCTGCTCGGCGCTCGAGTAACGCTGCCCAACCTTGGGAAAGGACATATATAGAGAGAGCGATGGAACTAAAACTCACTGGAATCGCGCTAAATCGCCCTAAATACCACATAGGAGGCAAGAAATACACAAGAAAAGTAAGGTCGGTGATATTTATTTAAAAATTCGTTCATATTTTTAGCCTCTAAAATAAACCGTTTTTCTCCCATACAAATCCGCATATTTTTCAACCGTTGCATAACTAGCGCTCATATTTCGAGCTTGGGCTACCTGTGCTTGTATTCGCTTCGAAATCTGAATGGTTGATTGCGCTGTCTACATCTGTTGTGATTGGCCAGAGTAACAACTCTGGTTTAGGTTTTATGATACTCAATTCAGAGCCGCTCTTAGAAAGTGCGTTTCACCAATGCGAGTAATAAACAAGCAAATAGATAAATTACTTTATTTTTTTTACGGACATTAAACGCATACCCTAACTAATTTAGTGCGTCTTTTACATAAAAATTTCAAATACATGATCTAAAAAATATCCTAAACATTCCCTATCTAATTTACATGTACTGCGTTCTTTGTATAAAAGGTTCAAATTCATGTTGAATACGGAAGTTAGGATTTGTAAAGATGTACACTGCAAAATTTAAAGGAGACGGACTTTGTGAAAAAAAAAAGAAAGGTTTCCAGTTATATTTTGTGAGTTGTTCCCATCTTAAACTGTCGAGAGAAATTCAGAACTTATTTACGACACCTTTCAATGAAGTTTCCAAAGTAAGGCGTCAGCTGGAAGACTGTCCATAGGCTCTTCGCTTTAATTATTCCTAAGATCGTAAAAGGCGCGTTTGGAAAGATTCATGCGCGACTAAAGCGAGGGAAGAATTATAAACAGTCTTGCTTTTGCGCGCACTAGAGTCTAGAGTCTAGTTGGCGATTAGTTTTGCTTTCTAGACGAAATTGTAACAAAAAAACAACAATCGGAAAGCTGGACAAGTAAAAAGAAAAATTAAAATTTCGATAAAAGAAATTGTTTTAGGAAAGCCCTGGTGAGTTCAAAGTCATATGACTTTTTATATATTTGTGAGACAGAAGATTTAGCCGTAGCTATAAAAGAATAAACCTTCAATTGTTCCCGTTTCTATCCGTTTAGTTTTCTAAAAAGTGGAGAGGTCCAGTTCAGCAGTTGTACCAGTAATCTTCTTGTCCATGGCGATTGTACCAATATTCCTCTCCGTTCGTATTATACAAATAATTCTCTGTATGTGGATGGTAGAAATGGTCTTGTTCATTCAGACTGTGTAAGTATTCCTTTCCTTGTCGCTGTGCCGATCGTACCGCGTTGTCTTGGTGCACATATTGTTCTCCATCCATTTCTTCGTTTGCTGGTGCGAAATCTTCTTCAAGTCCGACTGTAAATTGTGCCTTTTCTTGGTAATTAGCAAAAGTGAATGATTCTTGAAGCCTTGAAGTGTAGGATCTCACTGTGTTTCCAAATCTCTTGAGAAATCGCAGAGTTTTCATAGTCAAGCAGTACGGAACGTATACGAAAAGTACCACAGATGCTGTAGTGATCATTATTGGGAAAAGAGCTGCCAGAAAACAGACAAATGCCACGAAAAGTACTGCCGCTAATGCTGTAAGAGCGCCAAACAGGGTAATAAACAGGGAGCCGCTTACAAAGGCTCCGAAAACGACAAATGGAAGAAAACCAAACGCGATTGATAAGCCAAGGAACAGAGACATGAATGGATGACTCTGGATAAATTTCTTAATTTTTCTCGGTGCGCGAACAGCGCGGCATTTTGTCAGATTTTCTACATGTTGATTTATGTAGGGAAGTTTTGGCGCCAGCCATGGAAACAGGAAGTGGATGCTGTCCACCTCAAACATGGCGAGGAAAACTAAAAGAGAAAAGATAAAAAGATAATTTTAGCATCGTTATATCGTGTGGTGTAACCACTGCATTGAAATGACTTCGAGTGTTCACGCCAGTTGCTTTTTTAAAGTTTCCCGTATTTGTCAAATGCCGCTAGATTTTACTTACCTGTGTGGGTCCACAGGTATCCTCTCCTTTTCTTTCTCAGTAACTTTATAACACTATCTCTTTATTAAGTAAATGGACTTTGACGAATATAGTCTCTTCTCTGTTTGGAAAAGTTGCAAATTTAGCGTAATTTAATTCGGAAATTGAGATTGTTGTTGTTTGTGACGTATAATTAAGTGCGCGCGCTGCCAATCAATTGCAATTTTACGTTGCTCTAAAAATTGCAAAGGTGAACCACCATTTGGCTGCTCTTTTGTTCCGTGTTTCAACAATTATTTGCATTTCCAAGTTTGTTAACCTACGAATTCGAAGTTCGGTGAGGAACCTTAATCAAGCTGTATTTAATGTCAAGTAGGATCTCTTCTTCTGCAGAAACCGGACTTTTCAGATACAAGGAAACATTAGTTTTATAATTTACTTAAAGGGGCAGTATTATGGGAGATATCATGATTTTTGGCCAAAATTCACTAACTTTAAACTTTGCACACTGTGTTACTTGATTTCTCAATCGCTAATTTAAAGAAATGGTAATAGTGATTCTAAGACGAAAGGTTGAACCAAAATATAGTACAACCAGCGATTTTTAGTGCGTTACAACAGCGAAATTTGAACTTGTCTGCCAGACGTTTTCAAATTTGAACCCCTCTCTATCTTGGTCATCTGCCGACGAAAATATCCGTGGATAGTTTCTTTGCATTCTGATAGTCTTTTAATGGAATTCTGTCATTATATCTTGGCTGCTATCAACCGAATAGCGTCTTTCCGATTTTCAATGTGTTACTAAAAATAGCGTGATACTGTCCCTTTAAGAACTGAATAAGATAAGATAAGATGACTTTATTATATGTCATTCAGGATATCTCTAATAAAAACTATTTACAAAATTGTTACAATCACGTAGTAAGAAATAAAAATATATCAGTGTAAGTTAAGAAGATCAAGTTGGCTGTAAAAAAAACAAGAAAGCGCGATTAGCGATTAGGCAATAAGTAATTCACACGTTCACTTTTATTGCTTCTTATATTAAAAATTAGTCCGATAGTTCCCATAGTCCATCTGCCAGGAATTTCTACACTTTCCGCTACCCGTATCTAATACTTGGTTTTGATTCTCACTATTTGGTTCACACTATTTATGAATTGACCAAGCCGCACTTACGCAGCACCATATTTTCTGTTTATTAATGACAGCTGAGGTGGCCTCTCTTATAAACATAGTGGTTTCTCGAAGTCTCCTCGCCATTACTGTAAATTCTATCATTTCTTCTTTTTTTAGCAAGGCAAATAAATAAATGTGATGATGAATGCTTTTAAATACTTAACCCTTTTTTATGCATATCACGAGGGTGAAAAATGCGCGCACCCCTTTTGGGCAGAGCCTACCTAATAAGTATATAGCTCATACTATATCCAATATTCCGTATAGCTCCACCATATAGAGTACTCCCCTCCGGAGGGGGGAAGGACAGAGAATACAATGGGCGATAGAAGTTACCGATATTTGATTTTATGCTTTAGGCCTAGGTAGCTGATCACTTCATATTGCAAATAAATTGCTATCGAAAATTAGTATAAATCTACTAGCGTTCTATCACGAATGCTGTTCTCTTATTGGCTACGCAACTCACTCACTAGATAGTGAGTAGATTGAGTAGCATAGCAGTGTGCGGTGTCAACA